>NW_020454094.1:105407-137950 GCF_003342845.1 Nothoprocta perdicaria
TAGCGCGGGGCGCCGCGGGAGCGGGGGCGCTCACCCCGAAACCTGAGCCGGGGCGGCAGGGCGCAGGTCTGCCGCCAGCATCGGGACGGGGGGGGGGAAGGATTTATTTAATTTTATTTTATTTTTTCCTGCAGAAACGCTTTATTTAAGTTTTTGAAAAAAGGGGGGGAGAGAGGAGAAAAAAGCAAAAGAAAAAAAAAAGCAAAAAGAAAAGAAAAAAAGAAAAAAAAAAAAAGCGATGAGCCCCGCGCCTGGTGTTTTGCGCATAACCCCAGCAGAAGGTTTACACTCGCCATCTGGAGGTTTATTTTTCTTCCCCTGGCTAGGTCTCGGGAAGGAAAAGTATTTCGGGAGATTTTAAGATATTTGGGGGTTGGGGGGGGTGCGGGAACTGTTGCTGGGGGGGCCGGGGGCCCTGCGGCCTCCCGGGCGCCGTGGGCGTGCAGGCATGTGCCCAAGCGCGGCGGCCCGCGGGCCCACATCTGCGCCAGTCGCCGGGCTTGCTGCTCCTCCGTTCGTGCTCTTACRTATATCTATTTTAACCGGGCCGCCGGCCGGAGCTGCGGGCGGCCCTTTTGTTCGGGCCGCTCCGTGCGGGCCCTTGGTGACGCTCGGCACAACTTGGCTCTTCCCGCAACGCCCGTGCAGCGGGGGCGGGCGAGGGGCTTCGTGCGGGGAATGCCTGGCCGGGAGGGCTGCTTTGCCACTTCGGGGTAGTTTTTTGCTTCTTTTTTTTATTCCTTTTTTTCTTTTTTTTTTCTTTTTCTTTTTCTTTTCTTTTTCTTTTTCTTTTTTTTTCTTTTTTTTTGCTTTTTTAGCTTTTTTTTGCTTTTAAATCTTTAAGCTACAGAGAGCGGGATGGCCTGGCCAGCTGTGGGTCCCCGCTCGGCATCGAGCGCGGCGGCCTGTCCCCCTTGTCGCCCCCTAAAACCGCCCGTGCTGCCAGGCCCGTCACAAGGGGGCTTTGGGGAGGGGTTTATTATTTTTTACTGTTTTTTTCTTACTATTGCGTGCTGCCTGTGGCAGTGCCCAAGCCGTGGCCGGCCCTGCAAGGACGCGCTCTGTCGCCCTGCACTAACTGCTCCCTGGGCASCAGAAGCTGCAGTCCCAAATCCCCTCTTTTTTTGTAATTTTTAATTTTCAATTTTATTTCCCCCCTGCCCAGTGACAAGCGAGCGCCTTGTGAACAGGCAGCTCGGCRAGCGGGGCTGCGCCGGCGGAAGCTTCCCTGGGAATAAACAAAAGCGGGGAATGCTGCGCGCTTCCCAGGCTCGGCGTTCCCGCGGGAAGCGGCTCGCGGCCGGCAGCRCCGCGCTCCCGACTCCCGCTGCAAATGGGAGCTTTGCGGAGTACAGACTCAGTCCTTGCAAATCCGGCTTGCCGAGGCCGGCCGCTTTGCTGCTGCTTCCCGGGATTTGGGAGCGAGCCCCGCGGAGAGCGCCTGGTGCTCCCAGCTCTTTCCCCGTGTCCGTCGGCGAGGAATCTCGTCCTCCCGCCTCTGGAGCTGCGGGATATTTGCTTTAGAAAACCTTAATAGCAAAGCTGGAAGTGTCACGTAATAAAATGTAAACAGAGCCGGGCGCCTGCTGCTTGCACCGGTGGACGTTACGTAAATGCAGAGCTCTTGATTTACAATTATTTTCCCCTTAAAATATTATAACRTGAAGTTTTGGCAAAGGGGATTAGAAATGTGCAAGATATTATCTGAGATTAACAAGAACACGTTGATTTTGAATTTTTGGAAGTGAGGAAACAAGATTTAATTTTTCTTTTTCCCCCCTTTCTCCTTTAAGCCCTGGCTTGCGTGTCGCCCAAGCTGCGGTGATGCTTTAAGCTGCACCCGTTACCTGGAAGGGGCAGCCTCCAGTAGTACTTGCTAAATTTGATTTTGAGCATTGCTTATTTTCAATTTCATCTCACTGGAGATTTTAATAAAGTGCTATTTGATCACTCGCGACGTGGTGCAGCGCGGCGAAGCGTAGGAAGGAATTGTTGCAAACAAAAGGGAAAACAAAAGTAGCAAAATTTTCTTTTAATGGTATCTTAAGATCACATCCCCAGCTCCCCCCCAAGTGCATGGCTTAAATCATATGGCGAAACCTATAATTATTGTAATTGCCTTTCTGCTTTATCCCAAGCAGCGTCAAGCCCTCTCCCGGACCCGTTGCTTTGAAATAGTTATTTGTCAAGTCACCAGGCCCCCAGAAGTCGCTGCTAATGAGTTTTTCCTGTTTACATTCGCCCCCCTATTCTTGCAAGGGGGCTTTTCCGCTCCCCGGAGCGGGCGGTGAGGATGAGCGCGGCGGGGCCGGCGCGGGAACGCGGTGCCCCGCGGGAACGCGTGCCARCTTGGGAACGGCCGGGCCGCGCGGCGCCGTCCCCACGCGGGACCTCGCGCCGCCGGCCCGCCGGGATTTATGGACCCGCTTTGTTTCCAGGAGTGTCAGCGGCTAATTTGCTGCACGGGCTGCGGCGCTGGCACCGCTCGGCGGAGGGAAATATATTAAGTGGCAAAAGTTAGGAGAGGTTTTAAGGCATCTCCGCAGGGTAGGGGCGGAATAGCGCTGGATTTACAACTCTTTTTGTCAAATTGCACCTGTGTGCAAGCACCTCTGCCTTAGTTTTTTAATATATCTAATATATATATATCATATGTGTATTTTATATATATAAATGTATTTATATATATATATATAYATGGTGTGTGTTTAGTACTTTCAGGGTAGTGCTCAAACGTCAGGCTATCTGGGAGCCTTTTTGGATATTCCTGGGTTTTCTGGCAGGGCCGTGTGTCTACAGCATCAATTCATACAGGTTTTTAAGCTCTCTGCTGATACCCAGCAGGCAGATTCTGCGCCTGACGAGCGTGCACATAAAGGTCCTTACGGCCAGGGTTTGTGCGCCTGCATTCCGGRGGGTGGGAAGGAAGGGAACAGGTTAATCCGGAGCCTGGGCCGTGCCGGGGTTCCCGCAGCTCCGCTCCGGAGGTGCTGCCGGCTCCAACCTGCCCTCGCCGCTCCCCTGTACCCGGCGGAGATTTAAGCGCTGTTCCCTTTGCAAAGCAAAATTTTGCTAAGAATTTAAAGAATTACTGAGATATTTTTGCAGGACGCTCCGYGGAGCTTAAGGCTTAGACAAGCTTCGCATCTGCCGATGCGCAGCGAGCTTCACCCCCTCATTCCGCCGGCTCCGACCCCGTTTCCACCCCCCAAGAAGAAGGCATCGTAGACAGGATGGCGTTTTCTGTGCGCGGGGCCGGGTGGTGGCCGCGGGCAGGGCTCCGGCGCCGCCTCCCGATACCTTTCCCCCTGATCCGCAGGAAATTGTGCCGGGACCGGCCGCTTCCTGCCGCGGCCCCAATGTGCTTCCCATTAGGCTCGCTGGCCGCCAGCGCCGCGGCCTTTACGAGGTGCCGCTGCCCCGCTGCATTTCTCTTCCCTTTCCCCCTTTTCTTTTCCTTCCCTCCCCGCCTTTTTTTATTTTTTTTGTTTTAATTTCTATTTATTATTTTAAGGTGCGGGCAGCCATGCTCCTGCTTTGCCCCTTGTCCTCCCCTTTCCTTGCCCACATTTGGGCTCCAGCTCTGCCCGGTTTCCATAATGCAAGGTGCTTCCTTGCCCAATTCCGCAGCAATCCTCCCCAAACCCAGCTGCAGGGCGACGGCTGAGGGCTGCCCTCCAGACACCCATCCCTGCACCCCGAAATAACAATATATTCCTGCTGGAAGCTCTCTGTGCAGCACGAAACCATATGGAGTCAGCGTTGCTCGATACTGAACTGATATTTTTCCRTCAAAATTGCTTGTTTTTGTTATCGTTCGGTTAATTAGAATATACGCTAGTGCTCGTAGCAGAGAGCCTCGCACCCCAAACGCCCTCTCCTTCTGCTGAGCTCCGTGAGATCAACTCTCGAGCGCCTCAAAACCTCCTATAGAAACCCCCCCGGCTTTAATGTGCTGCATACATTTTCAAATCTATCAGGTATTTCAAAATATTGAGCGTGCAACTTTTTCCTCCTGACAGAACTTGTCAGTAACATCTCGGAGCTTTGGCTGCAAAATCCTTCTCCCCGGTAATTTGGGACAAGTCTTGTTTTCCTCAAATATTTTATTAAAATGCCACTGCTGTTGGAGGGGGCCGGGTCTGCTTGTGGTGGAGGTGGAACCTGCCTGCAGGAGGGCACTGCCAAACCCAGGCACCCTGTGTGCCTGCCTTGCATAGAGACACATATATATATATATATATATATATATATTTTTTTTTAAGCCCACAATGCTGCGTTCCTCAATGGTTTCCTATTGAACAAAACAAAGCCTGTGGATGCAACATGCCTTTTTAAACCCATACATCTAAGCATCGATGAAGTAAAAATTATTGGGTGTGTTGCTAAATAAATGGAGAAGGCCAAGTCCTGCGTGTTTTTATTTTAAGCAACAGCAAACTGCTGTTGGAGATGTGCATTCCCTGCTGCATTTCCCAACACTTTGCAGGTTATCCACCCTCAAGTGTCCACGGTTCCATGAAAAATGTGGAGAAACATCTCCAGGGGCAGATATTTGCACAAATGCACGCGCTGTATTGGTAGTGGATGTCTGATGCAAGGTTTTCCAGCATTAATTCTATTTCCATCCTTTAAATATATATATATACCTATTCTCTCCAGCTATGATGGAGCTGAGGGCGGGCTGCTGGTGGCAGGGTCCTGAGTTGGGGCTGTTTTGGGGATGCTGCAGGAAGCGCCGTGCAGGCGGGAGCCGGCGCGGGGCTSGGGCAGCAGGACGGGCGCGATGCCCCGGCGGGGGTTAAAGGGCAGAGAGGAGCTCAGGGCCGCTGCTCCGGTGGAAACCCTTTAGGGAGGTTCGTSGTGTTCATGCAAAAGTCCCGAACGGGAGCAGCGGAGCTGCTGACTCGGCCATTTGCATTGCTGAGCGCCCTTTAATATACATTTAAATACCACGTATGTGACCGTGGATGTGGATTTTCTATAGCATGTGATGCAGAGCCTGGTGTCAGCCACGCAGCGCAGTTCTGCCGGGTATCCTGTGCCTCTACCGAGCTGGTTTTTACAGGAGAAGGAGCTTTATACATTTTTATTTATTTATTTATTTATTAAGTTTTCCAGCRCCAGAATGGGGCGCACGTGCTGTGGACACATGCACGGTTCCCCTGTGCATGGTCCCTGGCAGGGCARCGAGATGCAGGTGCATGCTCGCCGCACGCTTGCAGTGCAACTGGGCATGCTGCAGGCTGGGGAGCTTCGGGAAGCGAGCGCCAGGGGTTCATTCCTGCATCTCTCTGGTGTTCCGGACCCGGCTGTCCTCRCTGCTCAGAACCGGAGCACGATGGACGTGGTGCTTTTCCCAAACCTGTGGGACGCTCTGGCAGCTCGCTGCACGCAGGGATGCTTTTGCAGGAGAGAAGTTGCAGCGAGCGCCGTTTCCCCTGCCTGGCAGCGCGGCCTCGTCCGGCGCTGCTCTTAAACCCACATTGCAATTGCCCCCGTGCAACACGGGCCGGGCGCGGGATGTCCCTGCTCTCTTGCAGAGGTGACGTCCTCTAGGTGCTCCAGGTCCGTGCAATAACCGGGAGGGASGAATCGGCTTCGCAAGTGGCCCCTTGACATCCGCATGGAGCGCGGCTGCGGCCCGCTGGCCACCCAGCCGCCTCGTGTGGCTTTCCGGGAGCACACTCAGCTTTGCGTAARTGCTCTTAGCTAGGAATATATTTCTAATTGCATCCTGCCCCTATCTTTTTTATCAGCCCCCCGTGAGGGCCGGGCCTGCTTGGCCCCCTTTGCTCGGTGAGACTGGGCACTGGGAGATAACGGGCAGATGCTTTATCCTGGGGCTGGGCATGGTGCGCACAAACCAGCGGGGTTTTTTTTTCTTTCCCCCCTGCAATTATTATGGTGTTAAGAAGCATTTGTGCTGTGCGCTCTCTTTCAGCTTGCACCATGTTTGGTTCCTCTTATGCAAATACCGCTTTAAACTTAGAAATGCCAATTTGCATTAATATTTTGGTTTCGTATAGCTAGCTATTGCGTTGCAAAAACAAGTGCATTTTAATGAGCGTTTGGCAGAATGTTAAAAAAAGATATGGTACTCATTAAATTCTATTATATGAAATGCAGTAGTTTGTTGCCAAAAATCATTAGGATAAAATATAATGCAAGTTAAGGCCACAAGTATAGCCGTCCTCAAAGCGTGCTGCGGACCCACAGGAAGTGTGAAGCTCCAGCATCGCCCGCTGCAAACTCCTGTCTTTACCAAAGTGGGAACGGTGGGAACTCTTAGCATTTCTCCAAGCCAGCTTTAACGTCCTTATGCTTTGGTGTCCTTGTGCCATCTCTTGGCCTCTCTGTCTGTGGCGCTCCACGCGAACTTGGGTCACGTCCCCTCCATCTCTCCAATGCTGCCCATTTTTGCAAACAAACACGGCGCTGCAAAGCTGGCCTCGATTCCCCGGGGGGTTTCGGAGCCTGGCTCCGCAGTCGGCAGCAGCCTGGGTTCCCTTTGGCATCCTGGGGCAAGCGTTTTGCGGGAATCCCGGCGGGACGACACGGGCGCCAGGCTGCAGCGCGCGTGCGTGCAGCCCCGGCGCCCTGCGAGGGAACCGCAGCTCGCCTCCTTTAGCCGGGCAAAACTGCCTTGTATTTATTTATATAATATATACACATAYGTGTGTGTGTGTATGTATATATGCACAGACACATATATACACATATAGATAATATATATTTTTAAAATATATGTGTATGTACATGCATATATATAACTATATTTTATAGGCGCACGCCTATGCTCACACTTATAATAATATATATCAATATATGCAGTAATATGTATTATACATGTATGCATATGTGCAGTTATGCACTGTATGTAAGATTATATGCATTATATATAATTGCATATATGCATGTGCATATGTCCGCAGAGTATTATTTATGTGATTTTATATATAATATAATTGCATAGATCCTTTTTATGTTTATAATACATAAAATGCATAATGCATAAAATGCATAATACATAAAATGTTATAATACATAAAACAGACCTATGCAATTATATTTATACGTATCATTGCCACACTGTTTGATTGGAATTGCTGCTGGAGCAGGTGCCCGGGGTTTGGGGACACCTGCACSCGCAGGATGGACCTCCTTCCCCCTTTGGGACTCATTTTGATCCCCATGGAGCCCAGAATTCCTGGCGGGCGAGGACAGGGTTAACGGAGCTCTCCCCTAAGTGATATAGACTTTTCTTTGACTAATGTAGCTTAATTAGCGGTCAATTAAAACGGAAGGTTGCGGCGGGGGCGCTTTGATGGTACTGGCGCAGCTCCCTTGCTCCAGCTCGCCACCATCTTGAACCCATTTGGAAGCAGCAGTGTAAACAAGTTTAAAACTGGTTCTTTTATAAGAAGTCAGCAGGCTTGTAGGGCTGCGGTCGCTTTTTTCCCCCCCTTTTTTTTAACTTCTGTAGGCGGCAATTCAAAGCTGGGCTAACTGGAACCAGCGCTGCACCCCGAGCCACGCACCAACACACACAAAGTGGCCTTAATTAAGCAGAATGTGACTCTTCCTGGTTTCGTTTCTGGTCATGGTTTCTAGTTTTCTCTCCGGGGGATAATTTGGTTGTTCGGGGTGCGCTAGCTGGCCCTCGTGCACCATGAGAACGTGCCTGCTTCGGGAGACGAGGGGCTGAGAGTTGGGCTTGTTGTGAGATTTGCTGTGAGTGTGACTGCTTCGGCTGCAGCATCCGTGTTTTATAATGATTAATGTAATTCCGTGTGTAAGAAGAGTGAGGATGTCCATGCCGGGACACTGGCCTCCTCCTGGCCTTGCTCCAGCCTCTCCGGAGGAGTCGTGCTGAAAGCAGGTCCCGTCACCCAACCCTGGTGCCCTTCCTCTCTTGCTATTAGTCACTCCGCGCTCTTCCTCCCCCGCCTGCGTGCCTGAATCTCCTCTCGAGAGCTGCAGCTTCGAATGGTCCGGCTTCTGCTGCCCACGTTGGAGCGCGGTCCAAGCATGGGCTTGGGTACGGATTGCTCCTCTGCTCCGTGCATGCTCCAGCCCTGCCTCTGGAGTCGGGATATTCTATAGCACAAAGCTCCTATTGCAAATAATGGTAAAGAAGTCCTTGCAGGTGACTGCACGCTCACCAGCATCTTCTGCAGCGCTTGGGGCTCTGATGGGAGCAGGTCCTAGGAGGAGGTTGCACTGCATGGATGGCACCACCGGATCTCCTTCTCACCACGAAGGACGCYGTCCTTCAACTTTTCATCCCTTCCATCAAGAAAAAAAAAAAAAAGGGTGGAAATCATCGTCCTAAACGATAATTAAACTAAAATTTCCATCTCTTGACAGAGAGAGAAATTGTTTATAGTAAATGTGCCTTTCAGCCTTCCCGCATGCCTTCTCCCAAAAGGGCTGATTAGGATGTAATAATTGGGGATGATAGCAGGAGGAAGACGACAATTCCATTTAATTAAAGATAATTTATTTTACTTTAACTTGGTGATGTCCCACATGAATAAGAGTAGATTTAGCAGATAGATTTATTAATGGGTACTGACATCTCTGCTGACATAAAAAGCAAACATTTTCTTTCCTCCTTGTTTTTATTGTGTCTCAGCACCTGAAACTGCTGTCACCCGCTSCCCGCCATCCCGCCGGGATGGGGACATGTCCATGGGGGCTACAGCTCATGGTTCATTACCTGAGACAGGTCTAAGATGCTAAACTTGGACTGGGATCCGTTTCTTCCTAGAAAACAGACTGYAGGAATGTGTCATGCAGTTTGGGCCTGTTTCCCTTCTTCATGGAAACATCCCTTTCCACCCAAGGTGCTGAGGAGCATTCAGGTATCTCCTGGTCCCTCATCCTGCAGGACCATCTGTGTCCTGCAAACTCTCCTAGTTGATTCCTCATCCTGCAGGACCATCCATGTCCTGCCTGCTCTCTTGGTTGGTTCCTCATCCTGCAGGACCATCTGTGTCCTGCAAATTCTCCTGGTTGATCCCTCCTCCTGCAGGACCATCCATGTCCTGCAAACTCTCCTGGTTGATCCCTCCTCCTGCAGGACCATCCATGTCCTGCAAACTCTCCTGGCAGGCCCTTCATCCATCAGGACCAGCAGGTCCCACCAGCTCCCCTGCTCCTGTACAAAGTCACCAAAGGCTTCCTGCTGCCACCTGATGTAGCCACATGAGCTGGATCCAGTTACTTCTATGCAGGGATTAGTCCTCTCTTTCCTGGTGGATAAACCTCTCGGCCATGCTGCTGATGTGCTCCAGCTGTGAGGATCTACCAGYGCTTATAGAAACCTTGAGGGCCACGGATTTGTTCGGGGACTCTAGGCAAACAGATAAGATCTAATTAATTGTTGTATGTGCTTTAAATTGTTTGATCACACTGTGCTAGGTAGGTAATGACCAGAACCACTGAAAGATTGCAAGATTAAGGCTCTTTGCTTGCAGAGAAATTTGGGAGGAAAAATCTGGGCAGATGTCTGATGCATTCACTGTCTCTGCATGTATTTGTAAACAGAGCATGGAAAATGAAAACACATAAAATGGTTCTCGGAAATGTMGTGGAGAACAGGAAAGTTAAAGAGCGGCTCCAGAAGAGAAGGAAGATGCATGGAGGAGGCCTCTTCCGTGCCTCTGCTTCCTCTGGGAACTCCTTTATTTAAAAAAAGGGATGCATGGAGACCTGCTATCTTACATTAAATGTGAATCAGAATTTGCATACGATGACTACCCCTGAAACGCTGCCAAGTGGCACCTTTGTTCTTTTCATCATCACTTTTATTTCTATTTTCCCACTCTTCCCTCCGCTCGCTGCCTATTGCTTTTTTTGAGGTCGGGTTCTGGCTTGCGGGGTATCTGCCGCTCTCGCGCTCGCGGCGAGGGCAGGATGTCACCCTGCGCCTTCCGCGTTTGTCACATCCTCCCTCTCCCAAAGACACCCGATTTTCTGTCCTCCCGTCCCACCTGCTCTCGGCAGAGTTTGCTCTTTTGCTTCTCCTCCCGTCCTTGACGTATCTGCTGCCGACTCCCGCACCCGGCTCCTGCTCCGGACCTTGTCCGGGAGGGAGCAGGAGGAGGGATCTCAGCACGGCACCAGGAGAGGACTTGGTCCTTCTCCTGGTGGCCAAAGGACCTGCTGTTCCTGGGCTGCACTTTGATCCTGCCCATCCTGCCGGATTACATTGCTGCCGAGCAAGTGACTTTGTCTTGTTGATCATATACCTGCAAAAACACCTAGGTCTTTTTGCTATGCCCATCACTTTGGCACATTCCTGCTTATTTTTCCTCTCTGTGGATTTACCTCTCTTTTTCTTTATTTTTTTCTCTTCTCTCTGCTTGTATTTCTTATCCTTCCAGTCCTTGTCCCGAGCTTCCTCCCCRTACATTTGATCATCTTCAGCGCTCTTCACCGACTCTTCCACCTTCTCCTTTGCTCACACTTCTCCCTCCCTTTTTTTTCCCCCAAACCCACTGGAAACAGCTCCAACCCAACAGCACCGCTGGGTGACCTCAGCCTGTGKATGCTCCTCTGCGGTGACACGGAGCAAAGTGCTGGAGGTGGCACCTGGACTCACCTGCCATCTCCTGGCATCCCCAATGGTGACCAGGGATGGTCGCGTTTCTTCCCGTGTCACTTTGGGAATGATCCGGGAAAGTTGCCTGAGAAAGACAAATGGCAGAAAGAAATCGGAGACTGAGCAGAAAATCTGCAGCCCCACTCATGTGTGGGTTGCTCTTTGGGAATGTATATTATTGCACAGGGATGACATAATATTGCAACTTCTTTTTTTATTTTTTTGCTCTAATTCATTTGACCCTTTTTTAACTCTGGGCGTTCACATGATGTCTTCAGCCGTCCCATCTGGAAAGCATTTTACCCAGGCGGGATCTGCAGGCTTGGAGGATYGTATAGGGTGAGATGCGGGGACAAGGAAGGGAGGAGAAGGCTGCTCGTGTGTCGGTTTGTTGGAGAGGGGGCAGTTGTGTGTTTTGGGGTGACTCCTGGGGCCGGAGCGGGCAGGGGGTGTTTAGGCCGCGCTCGCCTCCTTGGCAGCCGCTTTTGCAGCTCCATCACCTCAAGAAGCTCTGCAGGGTCGGAGCACGGAGGGACGCGTGCAGCCCGTGGTGCAGCCCGGGGGGCGTTTGGCCGCGTTCCTGGTGCCGGAGCCCGCAGGTGCCGGCGCCCCGCGCGCCGCCCGTCCCGGCAGCGCCGGCCAGAAGGATCTGGAAGCGCCGACATCTGCTTCGCGTTGGGCCGCGGCAGGTTGCGCTGCCCTTCCGGCCCCCCCGGCGCCGCCTTTCATCGCCCCCRCATGTGGCTCCACTTAGGGACCCGCGGTTCCTGCCGCCTCCGCCGGCATCTGCTGCCCGCGCTGTTGGAGTGTCCCCCGAGCCCCCCGCTCCCGTTTGGGTCTGGGGGGCGCAGCGGTGGCGCAGCACCCAGCGGCTCGTCCTCGCCATGGCCCGGCTGGAAGGGGGGCGCACGAGGTGTCCCCAGCTTTGGGGGCTGGGGGGGCTTCCCACTTGAGTGTGCTCCAGAAGGACCCCGGCCCTGGGGCAGAAAGACCAGGAAAGCAAAGCTGAGCATCCCGCCAGGAAGGGTCGGGGCTCCTTGGGGTGCAGGATGTTCCCAGGGAAGGGAAGGAGAGGCYGGTGGGATGAGCTGCTGCCGGGACRTCCAGGGCACGGCTCCTGGGCACCTGCGTCCTGCCTGGGTCCCAGCGGGACCCCCGGAGCCTGGGGTCCCCCGGCTGCTCCGGCTGCGCGGGGTGTCGGAGGCTCCTGCGGAGCTGGTGGCCCCAGCGCCCAGCTCTGCTGTCCAGCAGTGCTGTGGCCCCTGCCCCTTGGTGATGTCCCTGTGCTTCCATGGGTGCTCTCCTGGAGCTCTGCAGTCCAGAGCGGCTCCGGCAGCGCTTTGGGGGTCTCCAGGCTGCTGGCCGATGGCCTGGCCATCCCAGCCCTGTGAAGGGGGGTGCCCCATGGCATGTGGCCCTGTCGCTGCTTGCCTGTCACCTTGTGCCGCCTTCAGGACCCTGCGTAGGGCCAGTTGTGCCGAGGGCTCCGGGAGCACCCCGGCTCCCCTCTCCCGGAGCTGCAATTCATGGAGGGGGAATCTGAGGTCTTCCAGCTGCTGTGCAGGGGCCTTGGGAAGTGTGGGATGGAGCAGGGAGGTGAGAGGGAAGCCTCCAGTGTCCCTGTGCTGGGACACCTGCCCCAGCTGCTGCCCCATGGCCGGGATGGAGCAACGGGGGCCAGGGTCCCTGCTGTGGGAAACCCAGGCTCCGTGCATGGAATGGGCATGGGAACCCTGGCTCYGTGCATGGAATGGGCATGGGAACCATGCATGGCACAGATGCAGGGAACACGGGCTCCGCGAATGCAATGGATGTGGAATCCTGGCTGCATGCATGGCAGAGATGCAGGAAGCACGGGTTCCATGCACCCGGGTTGCAGGGTTCCTGCGTGCAGGAAACACCAGCTCTGCGCATGGTGCACATGGTGCTCATCCCTGCTGGATCAGCACTGCTGGAGACCCACTCAGGAGCCCTCAAATGGCAAAAAAAGGAAGATTTTGAAATACAGTCTTAGTAGAATTCAGAATGAGAGTGAGTTCAGGAGGACGAGGTGACCTTGCAGGGATGCCGCAGGGGACACAGGGGATGATTTCTCCACGTGTGCGGGTAGCTTCTCTTCCCAGAGCAGCTCCACAAACCTCCCGTGCACGGCAGAGCCGTTTGCTGAACTTCAGGAATCCCGTTAAGATTATTGACACCTGTAAAGCTGTGGTGCATTTCTGCTGGAGCAGGAGGGGGCTCGGCGCATCCGCGGCTCGCTCCCGTCCTGGTGGGTGACACCACGTTACCGTTCCCAGCCATGGTCAGGGTATATATATACATATATATATATTTGTTTTGTGGAAAAAAGGCACAAGGAGATGCGGGACGGTTAGTCCATTGYATGTCCATGCAGTTGGCCAGTTATTGCCACAGCCATCCCTGGGATGCAGGGGAGAACCAACCCGCAGACTTTWAGTGGGAGAGGTGTTTCCATGCCCGCTCCCAGCCAGTGTCACGCAAACCTTAGTGTGGCCTGGCAATAAGGAATATTTGCAACAAAAGAGTGGCTCTTTTGATGGAAATGCAAGATCTGAGAATGAAAACAAAACATCCCGCTCGCCTCCCGCCCGGTGCCGGGCGCTGCCACGGGCGGCTCATCCCTGCCGTGGCTCTTCCCGGTGCCGGCGCTCCCGGCTCGCGCGCCGCCGCCGCCGGAGCGGGCTCCCTGCCAGCTCCGCGATCCGCTGCCTGCCGCAAAATGGAGGCAGGAAGGTATCCATTTTCATCGGGAGATGACAGTGCCGCGCTCTTCCTGACCATCTGGAGAGCGCGGCTTCCAAGCGCGGCGGCTCTCCGGAATTCCGGGGCGCACCGCGACGCAGCGGAGAGGGGATAAATTGAACGGGGCCGCTGCTGTCCCCGTGGGTCTGAACATGCACGGGCTGGCATGTGCGGGGCGAGCTCTGAGCCCCGTGCATTATAAATAAATGGGGGTAAAAGAGCTTTTTGGCAGGATTTCTTGCACGCCCCAATGCAGTGAGTGCTGGCGAGGCCGCTCACCCCACCGTGCACGCGCTGCCATCCGGGTCCTGCAGCCTCCGGCTTCCGAATCAGCCTCTTGGGAAGGAGCTGGGAATCGGGGAATTCAGTCCCCCAAAACACGTTTAGAMTTTTCACTGTTCCCGATGATGCCATTTTCTAAATTTCCTTTTCTCTCTTTTTTTTTTCCCCTTGGTGGGGGAAGCGATGACTTGGACGTCCTTGCACTGCTTTCGGTTTTGTTCTTAGATGTGTGAAGTCTGCCTACTCCCATTTAAGAAAACCAGTATTGTCTCAAGTTCTGGTTTATTTTTGGCTCCTTAAAGCGCAGGGAGGAACATATGTGCGCCTACTTATTCATTTTATTTACAGAAATACATACTTTGACAAACACCTTGCAAATACCCTTGTTTAAAGCTGGAAAATGTCACGCTGGAGTTTCTTTTGAAGCTTAAAATTTATTTTCTAGTCACACATGTACTGGGGGTTTTGTATTCTGAGAGAAGAATTATGTAGTGTTGTGAACTGATTTATACCGAGCAAGGTAAAAACTCAATATTTCTTTCCTGCTTCCTGCTAAAGGCATACTAAATTAGCCTTTTTTCCTTAGGTTTATGCCCCGTCAGCAAGCACTGCCGACTACAATAGGGATTCACCAGGTTATCCATCCTCAAAACCAGCAGCCAGCACTTTTCCTAGCTCCTTCTTCATGCAAGGTAAGATGCTGCTTTCAAAAAAAGAAATCTCTTTTGCATACATTTTCTGTGTTTGTATTTTGGTTTATGTGCAGCCGAGACAGACAGGAATATCATCCTGCGGTCTGCAGCATTACCATTAAAATGAAGACCTGTAAGTTTTCGTTTGATCATTATGTCTCTGAACATCTTGTTTTGATCCTGCAGTGAAACAGGATAATGAATAGCTTGCCAGGTCCTTATCGTTTGAGTTACTGGGAGCAGTTTTTCCAGCATGTGTGTGCACATATATTATGCATATACGAAATGCACCTGAATTCATGCATGTATTTTGTGCAGTGTTGTTTTTATGCTAACAAGAAAGATTCTATTTTATATAAAGCATGCATAGCTGTACGTTTATATGTTGCCTATGGAATTACTGCAACCTTGTAAAAATTAATTCATTAAAAATGTAAGCACATCCTTGCTCACATTTGAGAGGGAGTTAGTAGTTGTTATGTGTTCACTGCTACTGTGTTGCATTTCTTGCAAGGATTGCATGCAACTAAGGTGAAATTCCATATAACTTGGAAAATAAAATTCCAAGGATTTGAAAGCCACCACCTAGAAGAGACCTGCTCATCTTCTGCCACGTTTAGAGCACAATAGTTACCTTTTAAATGCTTATGCATACACTTAGCTTTGGGCAGACGAGTGGTTCAGGAGGCTGGAGTGTGCGCAGGACGAGGATTAGGTTCTGCTCTGCCCGTCTCGGGTTCCCAATTCCCGCCCGGAGGAAGCAGGGAGCGCTGGCTGCATGCCGTGGGCACTGCCGTGTCCCCGCAGGACAGCTCAGCGGGGCCCCTTCCTCCCCGGTGTCTTCAGGGCAAGAATGCTTCAGGGCAAGAATGCTCTTCTCGCATTTAGGCTRCAGAGCTCTAGGTGTAGAGCTACACCTAGTCTAGACATAGATCTACACCTAGACCTCTGCAGCAACGACCCTGGAAGCCGGGGCAGCAGCTCAGAATAAAATGATACTTAAAGCAGAAATACGAGCACTTCAAGAGCAAAATATTACGAAACTCCTACAGCCTTGCAGAAATTTCTGTGATATTTCAGGTTTCTAGTGATGTTAAGTATTTCTTCCTTGCAAAGCAATGCATTGCATGTTTCTAGGTGTTCTCCTCTGGCAGGTTCGTGCCGATGACATAAATCTCCTCAGGTGACCGTGCAAACAGCCAGGGAAGCGGCGGTGCTGCCAGGAGCCTTGAGGGAGATGAATAAGGCCGCCTTGGAGCTGAGACATAATCATTTTTTATTAGACCAGCTCTCGTAGCTTGAAAAGAGCTGACAACTTTTCCAGCCCACATGCCTTTCTTTGAGGTCTGCTGATCATTATGGAAAAGTTTCCTTTTTTAAGAAAAACATTAAAATTGTGGCATTCTTCCAGTAGAAAGTATTTTTCACAGGATTATTATAACTCCATCTCAAAGTAGGTAGTTAAATGCAAAATGCCCAGTGAGCTCCTTCACTTGGGGAATACTGTTTCTTAGATTTTAGTGCGAATTGCCCCTTGACATTTGGTAAACGGGAGGATGCTCTGCACGTGGGGTGCAGAAGCAGTGAAATCCCTAGGAGAAGACTCCATGCAGCTGCTGGTACTTTGGTTTTTCTTCAAATTAAAAGAAACCAGACAACCAAACCATCCAAACAAGCAAGCAAAAGAACAAAAAAAAAAAAAACTTAAAGAACTCTCCGGATTTGGAAAAAAAAATTGAAGTTCAGGACATCTCAGATTATAACCGACTTAAAGCAGTGTCTGAAGCTCCATTTCCCAGACCAGTCCTCCCTGAGCTCCATCCCTGCTTTAGGAGGATGCTCCAGCGTGTCCAGGAGCAYTTACGGTTGGACTTGGTGATCYTGAAGATCTTTTCGAAGCAGGCGCGGGTGGCCCTGGATGCAGTTGCAGCAGCAGGGCCCACCCGAGCGGCATCCCGAGGCATCAGGAGGTGGTTTCTCCCTGTGTTGCAGATGGCCATCACAGCAGCGACCCGTGGAGCTCCTCCAGCGGGATGAACCAGCCCGGCTACGGAGGGATGCTGGGCAACTCGTCGCACATCCCTCAGTCCAGCAGCTACTGCAGTCTGCACCCCCACGACCGCCTGGTACGACGGGCAGCGGGATGCGGGATGCGGGATGCGGGTGCGGGAGGGATGCTCCGCGTGCCCCGTGCGTCCTTGGGAGGCATTGCTGTGTCCCCGGGTACCAGCAATGAGGTGCTCTCTGGGCATCCTTGTGTGTGCTCAGGCATCCTTGGGTGCTTTTGGGCATCCTTGCTGGTGCTTGGTCATCCTTGTGTGGTCTTAGGCATCCTTGTCTGCTCTTGGGCAACCTTATGTGGTCTTGGGCAACCTTATGTGGTCTTGGGCAACCTTGTGTGCTCTTGGGCAACCTTGTGTGCTCTTGGGCATCCTTGCTATTGCTTGGGCATCCTTGTGTGCTCTTGAGCATCCTTGTGTGGTCTTGGACATCCTTGGGTGCTCTTGGGCATCCTTGCTGGTGCTTGGGCATCCTTGCTGGTGCTTGAGCATCCTTGTGTGCTCTTGGGCATCCTTGGGTGGTCTTGGGCAACCTTATGTGGTCTTGGGCAACCTTGTGTGCTCTTGGGCATCCTTGCTGGTGCTTGAGCATCCTTGTGTGCTCATGGGCATCCTTGCGTGCTCTTGAGCATCCTTATGTGGTCTTAGGCATCCTTGGGTGTTCTTGGGCCTCCTTGCTGGTGCTTGGGCATCCTTGCGTGCAATCAGTGGTGTGTTGTCTTTAGGAACAGAAGAAAAATGGAATTAAGCCTGTCTTGAGCAGAGCTGAGGGTTCATTTGGCCATGGAGCAGTGAAGSTGAATTGCATCCGTTCAGTCTTCTGGAGGAGGGTTCTTTGTTTTGGTTTGCTTTTTCTTTTGCTAAAGGAGGAGGCAAAGAACAGACTGCTAAAACGGAAGGCATTTTTCTCAAAACGTATGCAGTTTTAAAAGTAATATTTTCCCATTTCGCACTTCTCCTTCTGGAAGACCACTGAAGAGGAGAGGAAGGAGTAGTGCTRGTTTTAAGGGAGGAAGCTCTTGCTTTAAAGTTAGCAGAAACTTCCTTTGAGGAATTAGGAAAAAAAAATAAATTCAGTTTTGCAAATTGAGAATTAATTTGCAAAACAAATTTTTTTAAATCTCGAATGTAATGAGGTTAGCACAGTGCTATGTAACGCTAATAGGAAGTCAAAAGCAAAAGAAATTGCCTCAAAAACTGCTTAATCATGTCCTTATAAAAAGGCATAATTAGGGCACTAAGCAAATTTAACACTGCTCTGAAGTGACAAGCATATATTACAAAACTGAGCATACCTTTAAAACCCAATTTAATCTAATTTGTTATCTGCGCGGATCCCCATTCATCAGAATTAGGTGGCTGTTGCATGGCGTGAATTCAGGGGAGAACTAAGACTCCGAGGGCCTTGAGCGTGCGAGGCTGGGACCTGTGCTCCTCCAGGTGGGCCTCCATCCCGGCCTCCCTGGGACACGGAGGTGTCCCAGCTTTTCTCCCTGGGATGGGACGGTGCAGGGCCGAGCTCTGGTCCTGATTATTTTTTTCACGGGCATATTAGCAGTTGCCCAAGCAGAGCCTTCGCATGCAAGGAGCAATGCTCACATCCCGTGTTCCTTTCCTCTGAAGTATTTGGCAAGAGCGCTGAGCTTCCTTCCCCGGGGAAGGAGGGAATCACGAGACGCTGTCTCGGTTTGGGTCGTGGAGCAGAGCTCAGCCGGGGTGGAAACACTGGGATGGTCGAAGCCCTTCTGCCTCCCGCGCCGCCGTCCCCAGCACATCCCACTCGTGTGTGCAATTCCAGCCGCTTGGATTCAGGGCGGGAGGCCTGGGCTGCCTTAGAAATGAGTCAAAGCCTCAAATCTCCAGTCAGGGTTGGCAGCAGTTTTCTCATGGGTAGGAAAAGCAGAGTTTGGCTTATGTTTGCTTTTTTTTTTGATAAAACTTCCAAATATCCTGTAAGTTTTAAGTAAAAAAAAAAAAAAAAAAAAAATCCTGCAAAATTAAATAACGCAAATGAAGGAAAAGACACTTTTTAGGCAGCTTAATGTGAAGCCCCCAAGGAGGCAGGAGGTACCAGGTGATGTTGCACTGAAATCACCAAGTCTTGCTCCCAGGCTCGGTGCCCTTCAGTTACTGGTATCCAGCAGCCTCTATTTCCAGGGAGCTCTTCCAAGGAGAGTCTCCAAAGCCCGAGCTCTCCTGCACGACCTCCTCTTCCTGGAAGCAGTGCTGCGATGGAGATAGGAGCGGGGCATGTTCCGGCATGTGTCAGCACACAGTGCCTTCCGCTGATGGAGAAGGGGCTGTTTAGCAGTGACAAAGCCAGGCTCGTGGAAGCCAGGCTCATTGGAATGTAGGTTCAGCAGCGCTGTAACCGCAGCAGGGGATGAAGGGGGCTGTGTCCCGGGGATGAAGGTCTGCGTGGATGCAGCTCCCAGCGTCTCCTGGGGTTATCCAGGCGCTCGCTCCAACAGCTCCATCCATCACCTTGCCCTGATTGCCTGAGACACCTCAGCGGGGATGGGTGCAGGAGGGGTGTGGGGCCAGCCTCTCCTTGCAGCACCTTTAAATGCCAAATGCAGGAAGGGCTCCTACTCCTTCCTCCAGCAGTAGCCGTCCTTGCCGCAGTGTTTCTCTCGTTCCTGTTATTTCTGCAGTTTCATCATCCATTAGGAGTTTCCCCTGTAGATGTGTAGGACGCTCAGTGCACGTTATACATGTGCGATGCGCCCAGGTGTCTGGTGTGCCATGCAGCTCTTCCCGGTGACACCGGGCTGCTTTCCCTGTTGGGTGAAGTGCTGCGGGGTTGGAAACGGTCTCRGTGTTTGAAACGTTGCCATCCTTTCCTTTTTCCATCCTTTCCTTTTCCCCCTTCCCGCCGCGGCGGCCGCAGAGCTACCCATCGCACTCGTCAGCAGACATCAACTCCAGTCTTCCTCCGATGTCCACCTTCCACCGCAGTGGCACCAACCATTACAGCGCGTCCTCTTGCACACCCCCGGCCAACGGCACCGACAGCATCATGGGTGAGTGTCCCGCRGCGTTCCCGGCGCTCCCGGGGCTCCGCAGCCTCCTCCCGGCACCCCAGCACTGGAGTCGAGGTGCAGAGCAATGAGGGGTAGGGAAGGCTGCTGCTTGCCTCAGTAGATCTGGAAAGATGGGAAAATTTTCATTGGAAATAAATACTTTGGGCATGACCTTTGCCTCCCTTGCCTTATGCACTTAGTGCTTCTTTGAGGCTTAATATGAAAATGCAATATTCAACGGGGCGAAGTGCTCCCTTTCAAAGTCTGCATGGGATGCATTACGCTCACCAAGTGCTTGATCCGGCTGGTTTTGAAGTCTAATTTTATTGTCTTTAGGCGTTTAATCCCCGGCAGGGCCCTGTGAAGTGATACCTCCCTGCTCTGCCGCGACGCCCCTTCCCTTCGGTTTTAACGTGGTTCTCACGTTGCGGGGAAGGGGACCGGCCACGGCACCGTGTCCTCCTCCTCCTGACGTTACTGGCACTGCCCTCACCAAATTAACAGCACACATCTGCACGCTTTCCTAAATATTTGGCAAATACCGGTTCATACTTAAATACAGGAAATAAAGAAATACTGCTTTGCCTGTATCTCAAAGAACACATAAAGCTAATTAAATAATTGGTAAATAGGGAACACATCATTTGACACATGTTTCAGATTACACACATGATTCTGTATTGAATGACTGCGAGCAGGACTAATGCAGTAAGAATGGAGGGTGGGTTCAAGCATTAACACATGGGCATCATATTTTTCAAGGTCTCTGAACAAAGAAGAAACTAAATACAGTCTCTTCTTAATTTATCACTGTCTGAGAAAAACGTATCCCGTTGCAGTGTAGTATTTCTGTGCTCAATCTTGCCATTCCATTGAGAATTCTTCCTTTTCGGTGTATTACTTTTCCTGTGTGCGTGACACAAAAATCACTCACTCTCTTTCTCTAAAGGAGCCTAATAGAGTTAAATTTAATTGATTTAATTCATCCTTTTTTTTTTTTTTTTTCCTTTGAACACTTGTGTAGAAGCCTTACAGATAACCAGACAACATTTAGGGATGCAAAATTTTGCAGGGCGCTGGAAGCAGGTAGCAGTTTCAATGCGGGCTCCTGACTGAGCCACCACTAAAAACGTCTAAATTTCCCCTGCAAAAACAAATTACCTATTTTTTTTCTTCTGGACCCATCTGCTGAAAGTCCCACTATGAGAATAAGAATTGCAAGGGGCGCGATGCAAACACGATGGATTTTTGCACAGCTGCAAACGTTCAGCAGGGCTAGCGTTGGTGTGCGGCTCGGCTGAAGGCTGCAGGAGCGTTTCTGGGATCTGGGAGCGCACGGAGCAGGGCTGGAGAAGCGAGCGGCAGGGAGAGCCTTCCTGCAGGCTGCAGGACGGTGGTCGACCCTCGTCCAGGTGCTGCTGATGCCCCAGGTGTGGCCCATGGGGATGCTGAAGCAGCTGGCGCCCCAGGGTGATTCCTGCAGCATTAATCCCGCTTGCTGCTTTCCAATGCAGTGAGCGTTTTCCAAGTGTTTTCCAATGTGTGGCGTGGTGCAGTGCGCCCCGTGGCTTTTCCAGGGGAAACCTGTTCTTCTACCCAGCGGTGCCAGTTCCTCGGAGTTTGGGAGGATCGCCAGCTAGGAATACCAAGGTGGTGCAAGTTTTTCCACTCTCTTTTACATAGAAAGCTCCCTTCCAGACTGCTGTTTTGCACCACAACAGCAGGAGTTTGTGCTAGAATTTAAAGACTAAAAACTCTGCCTGGAATCTCTAATAGATGGCTCCGACCTATCAGTTACACCAGATACTTTGCTAGATATAATTACACCGATTCAGACTCAGATTCCTGGAAGTTTATTCAATAATCTTAAGATTTACAGTCAGAATTGCACCAGCATGATGTGAGAAGGGCATCACTCAGTCCATTTTCCTTCCAATGCATGAGGAAAGTTCCGAGATTAAGCCTAATAGTTAGCGTGCCCTTCAGCAGGGTTAGCATCGATCCATCACAAGGCTGCAGTCTTTCATGGTGCCTCCAGCACATTAATAGCTCGGTGAGTGGGAGAGCAGCTTGAAAGGAGAAGTCACAGCTCCTGGGAGGCGTTTTCAGGTCCTGATTTGCAGCGGAGGAGTCTCGTTTCCGAGTAAGCTCCCCGTTGTGTCCCAACAAACCTTGCTGATGCCTCGCATCGGTGGAGACTGGTCCTCTGGGAGCCTGGAGATCATTGGGTCACCTGTGCGTAGTTGTCTCCTGCCTCRGACCTTTGCTCATCATTAATTTATTAATCAAAACCTTTCTGGAAGTCTGGATTTGACTACTTCAACTCAATTAAGCGCAGTCCGGAAATGTTTGGGATAAACTGTCCCCTTCCAAATTTGAGCGGGTTTCATAGCGTTCCTTGCGCTAAGTTGTTCAGAATGTTTTGCAGAAGAACTTAAAAACAGCTGTCCTGCTTCAGAGCGAAAGCTCGTCTTCCCCACGCTCCCGTCCCCAGCAGCCTGGAAGGATTTCCTTGCAAGGAATACAAAACCAGAGCAAACATATGCGATATTTTCCCAGCCATTTCCCACTCAGGAGCTGCCTGAGCTGGGTGGAATTAGGAGCATTTAAGAGCCTCAGACTCTCTTCTTCTCCATGAGCTCATCCACTCTGTCCTTGAACGCGCCCAAGCTTGCAGCATCCCTGACATCTCTCGCAGACACATCCTGCAGGGTGATGATCCCATGCACCATCGAATCACATTGTGATTGGAAAAGACCTCAGGATCATCGAGTCCAACCGAGCGCAGTTAGCAGGGGTCTGTGCCAGACCCAGCTCTTCCCAGCTTACCTGCTGTGCCCAACCAGCAAACCAACCCAACCCAGCCCAACCTGTCACTTGGCTTTATGGACTTGGCCCTCTTCAGCCTTAAGACCTGCCGTCTGCTCATGTCTGGGAGCTCCTTGCCTACCCAGCACAGCTAAATTCAGCATGGGTGCCCAAGAACCTCCATCCACCTCTTGTTCAAAATGCTTCCTTAGGTCTTACAAGGTCCTCGCAGGGTCTCGTGCTGTCAAGAGCAGCGAAGAGCTCCCACTCCACGTTAATCATGATTTTGGAACCTACATCACATCCGCTGCAGTTGTCCCTTCTCCAGGCTGGAGAACCCTTGCTAGCTTGGTTCCTCCTTTGAGCCCACCTCAAGCATCTTTGTCATCTTGTCACATAGTCTTTTTTATAGACCTTGATGCTCTTTTTTGATGGACCTAGCAGCTCTTTGCACTGTGTTGAAATATGCACGTGCAGAAAGCTTCTGTAGTGCCACAATTTTGTGTGGTCTGGGTTCTTTGTGCTGTATTCCTTAGCTCTTGAGGTTTTCAGAGTGTGTTTGAGGGCTTCTGCTGCTTCCCAGAAAGCTGATGTCTTCCAGGAATTATCCACCACAGCCCCCAGAGTGCTTACGAGTCCCCCCATGTGTTTTTATAGTGTGAGGCTCCATTTTCTCTGTATTCATCCCCCTCTGTTTGTCAGCACTGCTCCATGCATGGCCTTCACACATGGTCGTGCTACAAGAGCAGCTCTCCATGGACAAGCTTATATTTTATTATCCCTAATATATTTTTATCCTTGATAAAACAGTACGACCACAGGATATGTCACCTTTGTTGTGCAGCCCTACCTGTGTAGACTGAGCAGGATAGACCCGTGCACGGGGATTTGCTGACAATATCCCTACATTGTAAAGTCAACCAGTGCTTCTCACCCTTTTCCATCTCTTAATCACTTTTTAATCTGTAGAAATATCTTCCTTCCCTGTTATCTGGAGGCAATCCAGTGTMTTTGAGAGCCTCTGCAGGGAGATTTTGCTGGACACGTCCTGGGAACGCAAGCAGGATTTGCTGGATCCCTTGTTTCTCCCCATACCTCTGGAAGTCTAAGATTCGCAAGACTTGATTTCCCTCCAGAAAGCAGATTTGATGGCTCTCTGAATTCGGARTTCTTGGGTTTTATGTTGGTGTCATGTTTTCTGTGTTGTTCGCTCCAGCCCTACATTGGACCACGCAGTGGGTTTCATGGTGCAACGGGAAGTTAGGCAATGTTGTATCTGGATTTCTTGAGAACTCTTTGAAGTGTCATTTAGCTCTCTTTCTTTTTTCTTTCTTTTTTTTTTTTTTTTTTTTGCATTTTTCTTTTCATTTGCATATTTTAAAGCCTTTACGTTGACACTTCAGCTGGAGCCAATTTTTCTGTGTATTTCCTTGTAAACTCCCACTTGTCCCATGGACAAGGCTGGTGAGAATGATCTGCTCGGCATTTCTGCTGTGACCTTTTCTCCTTGCATTGTCGTATTGCATCTTGCTCACCTGCAGGTCCTTGCAGCTCCATATCTTGGTCCCTTCTTTTGATGGACTGGGAAAACTTTAACTATTAGCTTTTAAAAACTGCTCTTTTCAGATATTTTTTGTTCCTATRTAAATGTAAATTGCACTGAATGGACACCTAAGCCCATCCATTTTACTCGACCAGCACATCTTCTGGATATCTTTCAGAAGCCTAAAATGAAGCAGATTTTGGCTGGGAAAAAAGGAAGCATTTATTTATTTTTCATTTCTGCATGCTGGTGATGCTTTGCAGAACGCAGCCTGTCCGTTGGACCTGCAGCATATTGCTCGCTGTATTTAAACAGTGTTTCRCTGAAGTCAGGAGGGAAAGGATGGACCAACAACTGTTAGATAAAAATAGAAGCTCTTGATAATATCCCACAGTCATTCCCTGTGTAAAACAGCGTGATATGGTGCCTTCTTCTGCAGTGATAGCATGGATTAGATTTTCTGATAGTTGAGGTCCATTCTCTATTTAGGTGGTCCCTAGAAAACAAATTATTTTGTCCTGGTGCTTCCAAAATCTTCAGGTTCATTGATCACAGTCCCCGCTGTGTCTCCTCTCAATGTGTTTTTCTATTCCTCCTGCAATTTTTGCTCGTAGGCCCCTCCTGTTTTCGGTCCTAGCTCTTGCATTGCACATGCGTTCCCGTACAAAACCCCGGCGGTGCGAGAAGTGAAAGCAGACAGAGGGGTCAGCTGCCTCTTAGGGACCTTACGGCAGCAAGTTGCTCCATTTGACTGGACAACAAGAGGAAAAATGCATTTTTTTCCCCATTTTTTTAAGAGAGCAGCATGCATAACCATGCATTTTGGGAGAGGAGCGTGCACAGAACCTGCTGTGCGACGGGCTGCTCCGCACCGGCACTATCCCGCTCCTCATCCCGTGCTCCGTGCACCTCTGCTCCTGCGGAAGCAGCCTGGGCCCGGCTCTATGTGCTTTCCAGGCCTCCCCTCCTCATTTGCCTTCAAAGTCTCCCGTGCAAAGTTTAATATTCGGGATAGCCGAGGAATCCCTTTGTTCTTAGCGGCCGCTCTCCTCCTGCTCCCCAGGCAAATGCACATCTTATTTTTAAAGTCACTTGGAAAAAGGGGGAAAAAAAACCCACCATGCTTTACATTTAGATTCTGAGATTTACATTTAGATTTTAGATTTGCATTTAGAGCTAGTCACTCAGTTTCTGGACGTCTGCCTCGTATTACCCAAATTGCAAACCTTGAGCTTAGGGTTTGCAGTGTTAGATGGGTCTGGTGAAGTCGCATCCCCAAGTGATGCCCCGTTTTCCCTTTCTTTACCTTTGCATTTCCCAGGTGCTAATCCGTAATATCTTGGCGTTTTCCACAGTGGCTCAGCAAAGCAAATCCTAAATGTAAAATATCTCGGGGAGCTAATTTCAAACTGAGCCAACAAATGAACAAAGAACACTGGCATATAAGCTTATTTCCAAGTGTGTGATAGTAACAGAGAAAGTATAACTGAAAGAAAGGAAAAATGGGAGCAAGTGAGGAGCTGAGCAAGCCCTGCTGTACAAAATAAGTCGGAAAGCTTGGGATTATAGCAATTTGAAAAGGTTGTTATAAAGCATTCCAGTACAGGAGAAGTACTGAAAGGCCAGAATGTTATGTAGTCAAGTTAAATGTAAAGTTTTTCCTTTTCTTAATTGGAAMATTTTCTTAATTAGAATGAGAAAATTTTCTTAATTGGAATGAGAAATTTTTCTTAATTAGAAAATTTTCTCAAATGGAAAATAAATCTTCCTTTTCTTAAATACATTACCATGCGTGTTGCAAATGGGAAGTGGCAGGAGAACCGAGACCTGTGCCGTTCTCCCGACCCGTCTCTGCCGGAGCCGCTGCTAGGAACACATGAGCAGGKTGGAGGCCATTCCCAAGTTAGGAAAATAGGGGATTTGAAAGGCAGCATGAGCCATTTTCCAGGTGTCTTGCAGAAAAAGTGTCTCGCAGCCATGTGGTTCTCTCCACACTGGGCTTCGTGGTGCAAGTCCTCATAGTTTGGTGACATTTTACATCTCTTCACCCGAGCAGTGGGGACCTCCTGGCCRTGCAAGAACAGAGCAAAAAAAGGTGCAGTATTTTTAAAATAAAGAAGGTGCCTAAAATGAAAAACAAGCAAAAGAAAACACAGGTCCAAGCTCCAGGTGCTGTTTGTTTCTCATTTTCTAGGGGCCCAACGTAGTGTCCTTTGGGGCCAAAGCAGGAATATTGATCGCCCGCAGTAGGCAGTCCAAGCTGTGCTTTCCATGTATAAATGGATACGTAGGTGCTGAGTGTTCTGGAAAGAGAAAATCGGTGGGCTGTTCTGCCCTAATTTTTCTTTCCTTCCATTTTTCACATGAACGGAGAAGTTGCGATCCTCTTGTTTGAGAGCAAGAAATTGGTAAAACATTTTACCCCAATTTTTCTTTCTTCTGGTTTCTCTTATCAGAAGTGCAATCCCATTGCCTGTGATGGTGAAAAATCATGAAATCAGATATTCATAAAGTATTGAAATACTTTATGAAAATTCCCTTCTGGCTAGGAACACTCTGGGAATCGATAATGCCAATAAAATGTGTTTTGAAGGAAGAGGAGGAGAGGGAAACCAAATACTGCTCTTACTSGTTGGTCCTTGCTGCATGGGGAGCAGGACTAGGGTGACACGAGGCAATAGTAAGAGCCCATGTAACTGATAACCAGCTCGGCATGCGGGCACAGGGAAGTGTAGCTCCCCAGGCAGCCCAAATTCTGTCATTTCCAGCAAGATGGTTCATCTCCATTGTCTTCATAATGCTCCTCTCCGGTAGTTTTTGACATATTAAATGTGAAATGTTGCCCTCGTAGTCAAGAGTGCCTTCGAGTTTCTGCAAGGAGAAAGCTCTTGCTAAAGAGTTAAGTTGGAATATCTTAAAATACAAGCACAGCAACCTTTGATTGGCACCGAGCACGAGCACGGGTCAGGCACGAGGGAAGGAGCCGCTTCTGCACACCAGGCTGCGGATTGCAGCGGGCTCGTCTAGCTCTGAACTTGCATATTTTTCATACCTTTGAGCATCTTCTACTATCAGCAACCTTTCATTTAGAAAAAAATAAAGCCATATGGCCAAGCACTATCAAATATGCAATATATTTTTAAAAAGCAGCGTGTCGAGTTTATATTTTATCTGCAAAAAGAAAAGTGGATACCTACCTTGGCAAACAAATTAATGGCAATTAGCGATTAATTTGAAGTAATTAGCTTTAAAATGCGATTGAATTATGAGTAAGTGGACCGGGAATAGAAATGGATGGTGTCTTTCTGGGTGTTTTTACGCCGGGTCCTTTGTTTTTACCCCACGTCTTTTGTTTTGCAGCAAACAGAGGAAGCGGAGCGGCAGGCAGCTCACAGACCGGCGATGCGCTGGGGAAAGCACTTGCCTCTGTAAGGAAGCATTTACTTGGGAATCCACGCTTGCTGTTTTGGGAAATGGGAATTTTACTGGGAATTGGGGGTCTGGAGTGGGAGAGGACGAGCAGCAAAGGGGAGGGAGGTGCGCTCCGAGGTCGCCCGCTCTGAGCTGCTGCCGCCTGAGGTGTTTAGCGCTCAGTGGAAACGGTGCTTGGAAAGTTTAGACCTGATTTTGTGGCAGAATAGAAAGGAGCAGAGTGGAAATACTAGGCTGCTCACCGAGCGGCAGGGAGGGAGGTCTTTGGGTCTCACACGTTCCATCCATCCACCAAGATGAGGGAGGTTTGGAAAAAAAAAAAAAACCCACAAATCATGATTATTTTTGTGCTACTGAGCGATGTGCAAATGAGGAGTCGTTCTGGCTTTCCCTGGCCTCCCGACGTGGTGTTTTTCATGGCAGGTTCCACCTCCGCGGTCGCTGCTGCACAGCCCGGGGTTGCCAGCGCTGCCGATGCAGGGGACGCCCGTGTCCCCTGTCCCCGCGGGCAGCGCCGGGCTTTGCAGCAGGACCGCTGCAGTTATTTTCTGGGCAGAGTGGGTTCCATTGAGTTCTCATGAGAGTCAATTTTTCTTTTTGCATATTCTTCCAATGCATCCTTTTTTTAAAAAAAAAAAAAAAAAAAATATATATATATATATATAAAATAAAAAGCAAGGCTATCCATGCGGCCTGAAGTGCCTGATACAGTACAGATCCACCCTTGGTGGTGCCCTGACGGACAGGCTCACGCGCCAGCCCCTTCGCTTCGTTTGGGCTGATAAGGGATCTCAGAGTAACAAAGCGAAACCAAAAAAGAAAAAAGAAAWAAAAAGCCCTAAACAAGCGATTTTGCAAAGCGCTCCAAGGCTTTGTGCGATGACGCTCATCCGTAAAGCGGTTTCTGGAATAAAAACGCGCCCGCGTGCCAACCCGTGGCTTAATTGGCTGGCGTCTGTCTCCATCGAGATGTCTCAGTCAAAGGATCCTGTTGTCTGGCTTCCTGCATCTAATACCATGTTGTCTTTATAAAGAGAAATAGTAATATTTGAATAAGAGGCTTTTTAACCTGTCCTGCTTTCATTTAAATGAACTGAATGCGTAAGAATTCCATATTTCTTTCTGCATCAGTTTGTGATGGCTCTAGATTAATTCTTTATCATCTTTTAAAGATCTATTCTCCAGATCACACCAACAACAGCTTTTCATCAAATCCTTCAACTCCTGTTGGTTCTCCCCCTTCTCTCTCAGGTATTGTGGTTACAATTCTATTTTACTGAACGTTTCAACCTATTTTTTGGTAGGAGATGCTTTAGGTGAGCTCCTACGGTAGCGGCTGCGAGACGAGCACCCAGCCAGCAGCACCAGGCTGCTCCCTTACGGCTGCAAAGCACGTGCAGGGGCTCGTGGCTCTTGCAGAGATGTTGTCCCAAAGCCGAGGCCACGCCACGTGCTTGGATGTCTTCTCTTGGGCAAAGGCCAGGCAGAATTCGTAGCCAAAAAAAGAACGTGTCTCCGGACCAGCCGAGTCCCTGTGAACCTAATTAATCTCTTGCGTCCTTGGTTTATTATGAGGGCACGTTGACCCAAACCCAGCCCAGTTGGGTTGGAAGGCCAAGCTGGAAGGAGGCAGAGGCCCAGGGTTGCTCTCATGAGCACGGAGCACTTTGAAGGCTTATCTAGGCAGGTTGAGGTTTGCCGGGTTTCTCCAGCACACCTCCCCTCCTTGAGAGCAGGGCTGTGTTGGGAGGTGGCCAAGCCTCCTGAGATGCCCTGCTCTTTGCCTAGGACCCCCCGGATCGCATTAAACACCCTTGGGAATCCCCAAGGACAACCAAGGTGGTGCCCCCGTAGGGCAATGCCATTGGTTCGTGGCAGAGGCAGGATGTCCCCACGTCTCCTGAGAGAGGCAACCAGTGCAAGTGGTGTGGAACAACCTCCAAAGGAACACAGACCTAATCACAGTCTCAAAGCAGGGAGAGCTTTTTGGAAGGACTGGTGGGAGTGAAGCAAGCTGGCAGCATATGAAGGCAGTCTGGAAGGAGGAAAGAAAGCTAGAAGATTGCCCAGGCCCTGTGGGAAGAGGTCCAGGAAGGAGGGCCACCACGCGTAGGTCCCGCACGGCCACCTTGCTGAGCAGGAGCTTGGCGGTGCTTAAATTAACTCAGCTGGYATCTCCGCCGCCCCCAGAGCCATGCCCGGCACGGGGTCCGTGCTGCGGGAAGCCACCTTCTGCCATAAACGTTGTCTGAAATAAGTCCCCAGCCTCAAGGGAGGTCCGGGCACCCCGAGCCAGGGGTTGCCATCGATCCCGGGCAGAGGATCCAAGCGGAGAGAAAACTGCATGCTCGGTGACTGGGCTGCGTGGCTTCCTGCAGGTTTTACTTTGAAATTAGTTAAAAAAACCTAGTAGCTAGTGTCCAAAGAARTGAAAATGAGGAATCTTAAGTCCTTTAGACAAAGGACTGATGGYGCTGAGCGTGCAAGGCGCTTTTCCCTCACGGACAGCGGAGGCTGGTTAGAAATTATTTCCAAAGAAAGGATTGCTTTTCACTGCTCCAGCCAGTGTTACACAAAATCCAGAGGAAAATAAGAATTAAAATCCATGGAGACTAGAAAAGAGAAGATTTAAGTTTTAATTAGCATTAACAGAATTTTGCCTTCCATGAGAAAAAAAAAATCACACGCTGAGCCTAAAAAAAGCCTGCCGTGAGCTCCACCCCGGCCTGCCTCCGTCCAAGTGAATGCCGCTCAACTCAGAGGTTAACATTAAAATCTGAATATTTCCATCTCAAATTCTTAACCTTGCTCTGTAAGATCAGCCAGAAGATCATTAATTTAGAAAAAAAAAAAAAAAAAAGGAAAAAAGAAGCACTCTAAATTGTCTCATCACTGTGCTATAAATATAAGCCGTTGGGAAAATCCTTGCCAAGCCATCTTTGCCCGTGTTTGCTTTGCTCCTCCACGAGGGCAAGTCTCTCTCATTAGAAAACGCTGCTGACGACCGGGAGAGCTTTCATTCCCGCACGCAGCAGGAATAGCTCAGGAGCAGCGGATGCGGACCAGGGTTTTCCTGCTGGACCCTGGGCACCCTCAGCCACCCGCGGAGCGCGCAGCCCCTGTGGGTGCAGCCCCGTGCCACGTGCCTGGCTTCGGCTCATCCTTTTTCCTCATTTRTTTTTTCTTCTTTAGATTTTGCGAGTGTGGGTGGTACCGCACGTGGAGCCGGGCTGGGGCCCTGCTCAGAGGGGCTCCTCGTGGCCCGGGGCCTCGCGCGGGTCTGGCTGCTCCATCGGTGCTCCCTGTGCTCCGCAGCCGCCGGGGGCTCCGTGCGCAGCGTCTACACGCTGTGCTACCACATTCCTTTATTTTTTTTTTTTTTAATTTTCTTTTTTCGCCCATGTATATTTTGGAAGTTCTCCATATGTCTGCTCTATTGTCTATCTGGAATAGGGCATTTACATGTCTACAAAACTGTCCAAAAAAGTTTGAAAGACCTTTCTGTTTGCACAGTTCTAATGGTAACTCCCATTTTACTATTAGCAGGCACAGCTGTTTGGTCTAGAAATGGAGGTCAAGCGTCATCATCTCCCAATTATGAAGGTCCCTTACACTCTTTGGTATGTTTTGATTAGCGACCTCCTCTGCCTCAGTGTTTTATTGCTGTTCTTTCCATTTCTCATCCGTTCTTCTCACACAGGTTTTCATTTTGYTAGTGGCCGCTCTGCCCTGCATCCCGGCGCGCGGGATGGGGTGAGCGGGGCAGCACAGGCGATGGACAAGTTGGTTGAGCAGTGAGAGGAGCGAGAAGCTCTGCGTTTGTCTCGTGTGGAGGCACCACRGGATGGTCTTGGTCCAGTGGTGCATCGTCCTGGGCGAGCAAGGAGTTGGTGCTAGTGCAATGCTGGGGATCGTGGTGGTATTGATGCAGTTTGTTGGCTTTCCTTAACRGAAAGATGCTCTAAGCATTGAAGCTGGTCAGAAGCACGTTAGGCCCAGCTTGCTGGGACRTTGTTTTGAGGAATCCAGTATCCTCTGTCTTGGTCTTCTCTKCTCGTTGTTTGTCCAGGAATGTCAAGGAACGAGTTTAAAACACCCGGCATTTTGTCAGGGGTGAAATAAAGAGGAGGAGGAGGCTCGGAGGTGACCTTGTCACTCTCTGCAGCTGTCTGAAAGGAGGTGGTAGCGAGTCGGGGGTCAATCTCTTCTCCAGAATAACTAGCAACAGGACAGGAGGAAACGGCCTCAAGTTGCGCCAGGGGAGGTTCAGGGTGGACATTAGGAAGAACTTCTACATGGAAGGACTAGTCAAGCACTGGAACAGGGTGCCCAGGGACGTGGTGGAGTCCCCATCCCTGGCAGTGCTGAAGCAGTGTGTAGATGAGGCACATAGGGACATGGCTTAGCACGGATGGTGGGGGTGGGATTCCAGTTGGACCCAAAGACCTTGAAGGTCTTTTCCAACCATAGTGATTCTATCAATCAAGAGCATTGAGGTCACCAAGTTGCTTCAGAGTGGAGAGGAGAGCAAGGAGGTGGTGTCGGAGCTCAGCCTCCCACCGCGGGCGAAGCTCCGGTGACTCCCGTTGGGTGCTGCCCCGGGAAGGACATTACACGGAGCAGGTTTTCCACCCCACAGAGGACTTCTGGGAGGGACCGTGCTGGTTCCTGCCGCCTGCCTGGTGGAAGGGCTTTTTTGGTTGTTAGGTGGCTTTTGGAGAGCAGTGGTTTTGCTAAGAGATGTGGTGAAGAGCTCCCTAGATTGCAACTAGCTGTTTGTCGTGACCACACCAAAATAACCTATTTTGGTTATTTTAACTTAAAATTTACTTTAGTCTACTTTAATCTACAGTTACCCAAAATCACCTGTTTTATAGGTGATTCAAGGCGGCCCTCTTTTCCTCTCCCTTCTCTCGGGCAGGTTTGGGGCGAGACAGACCATGTCCCTGGGGTGGCACAGGGACACGGGGACCCGTCCTGCCCCGCATGGAGCTCCTGGGCTCCCCATGTGGAGGGCAGTGGTGGAGGGAGCGCGGGCAGGACTGCTCTGTGCACGGCCCCGCAGAGCCCAGGGTGGACTTAAGGAGGTGCATTTACTACTGCTTTTACCAGAGGTGCATGGAAGGTGTCCGGGGGATGCCTGTCTGCAGGGACAGGCAGCAGCAAGGCGTGATGGAGCTTGCAAGCTGGTGGTGCCTCTTTTCCTCTTTGTGCCTTAGATAGGGGGAGGAAAACCCCAACCCCCCTGCCAGGGACTGCTTAAAATCCAGAGGCATGTTTGGTTCTTTGCTTCTTCTCCTTTTTTATTTCTATTTCTTTTTTTTTTTTTTT
>NW_020454094.1:137969-144229 GCF_003342845.1 Nothoprocta perdicaria
TTTTTTTTTTTTTTTTTTTTTTTTGCTTTTATATTACTATTCCCTTTTTGTTATTTTATTTTTTTTAAGTAGCGCTAAAACTTTCCAAAGACGCAGAGGGCAACGGATGTACTGTGCTGATCATGTTCATGAGGAATCATTGAACCTGTTTTGCCCATGAAAATCAACGCGGCCCCTGTGCTAGCCGTGCTGCCCCGCGCCCGGGCCCCCCAGCGCAGCCCCCCAGGGCAGGCAGGACCCCCCCGGGCAAGCGGGCGGCGAGGCAGGAGCGGGGCGGGCGGGCCGGGGCGCGCGGCCGCCGCGCGGCGCCCGCTCACGCTGCTCCCGCTCCCGCAGCAAAGCCGCATCGAGGACCGCCTGGAGCGGCTGGACGACGCCATCCACGTGCTGCGGAACCACGCCGTGGGGCCCTCCACCGCCATGCCCGGCAGCCACGGAGAYATGCACGGACTAATAGGGCCGGCGCACAACGGCGCCATGGGCGGCCTCGGCTCCGGCTACGGCACCGGATTGCTCTCCGCCAACCGGCACTCGCTCATGGTAAGCTGGGTGCGCGCGGCCGCACGGCGCCTCTTGCCCCCCGCGTCCATAGGGGGTAAGCGTGCGTGCGAGGAAGCCCCTGGAGTGTGCAGCCATAGGTGCCGGAGTGCGTTTTCCACAGCTCTTGCAGTGTGCATCCACAGGGTGCGAGCGTGTGTGCAAGGCAGCTCGTGCAATGTCCATCTATAAGGTGCAGACGTGCATGCAAGGCAGCTCTTGCAGTGTGCATCCATAGGGTGCGAGCGTGTGTGCAAAGCAGCTCCTGCAGTGTGTGTCTGTAGGATGTGAACATGCATGCAAGGCAGCCCTTGCAGTGCGCATCCATAGGATATGAACATACGTGCAAGGCAGTTCTTGCAATGTGCTTCCATAATGTGCAAGCGCGCGTGCTTGCAAGTTCTTGCARTGTGCATCCATAAGGTGTGTGCATATGTGCAAGGCAACCCTTGCAGCATGCATCCATAGGGTGTGAGCATGTGTGCTAGGCAGCCCTTGCAGTGTGCATCTATAGGATGTGAATATATGTACAGTGCAGCCCTTGCAGTGTGCATCCATAGGGTGTGTGCATACGCACAAGGCAGCCCTTGCAGGTTGCGTCCACAGGGTGTGTACATAGGTATAATGCAGCCCTTGCAGTGTGCATCTATATGGTGTGTGCATATGTACAATGCAGCCCTTGCAGTGTGCATCTATAGGATGTGAATATATGTACAATGCAGCCGTTGCAGGGTGCATCCACAGGGTGTGTACATAGGTATAATGCAGCCCTTGCAGTGTGCATCTATATGGTGTGTGCATATGTACAATGCAGCCCTTGCAGGGTGCATCCGTAGGGTGCCAGAGTGCATTTTCCGCAGCAGGACATTTTGCTCAGGGCTCATGTGGGCCTCTTTGCAACAGAAGACCCGATTGCAGCCAGCAACGGGTGCAACAAGGCGCACATTTCAAGTATACCCTTAAATGTGGGCGGAGAAGGAGCTCCAGAGCTGGAGATGTGTGTGCTCATGGGGCTGCAGTGGCCGTCGCAGCAGTGCTGGGGTGGCAGAGAGGCTCGCGTGCCACGCAGCACCTTGGTGGCACCGATGCGGCCGGGTCTGCGATYTGCTCGGGTTGTTTCTGCTTGTACTGTGTGGTGTGTACCTGACCCACGGCTTCATGGAGAGCACCGTGCACTGTGGAAAGGAAATACTCTGCAGTTGCTTGCTTGCTTGCGGAGGAAAATCATGTCTGTGCAATCTGCTCGTCCTTTAGATATGTTAGCAAAATGATAAGGAAAGGAGAAGCGGCTAAGGAAACGTGTTTGAATATAGAGAAACCTGGAAGGCCCTCGGAAGAAGTTAATGGAAATATAATGKAAATATAAGTTAATGGAGAAGTGGCGGTTCTGGATTAGAAAGTGAAGATGCGTTAGGGAGTGAGGAGTGGCATTGAATGTACGGCTCCCCGCRAGGCTGAAGAGCCATGGTTTTGATACCGCAAAATTTAATTCTAGGAGTAACGTCGCTTACTCATGGGCGGAATGGAAAAAGGGAGCGATGAGTTATCTGGCAGCATTTTCAGAGGGTTCCAGCTATTTGGGCTAATTAAGAGTGGAGGAAAATACGTGGGAAAGGCGCGGGCCGCGACAGATCCGAGGCCAGTCCGTTGCCATGTGGCGCTGCGACAGGACCGGGCTCCATCCCGCTCATCCCACGGGCCCGGCGCACGGCAGCGCGGCGCAGGAGGAGGAATTGCAATTAACGTGGGGGGCTCCAGACAAGGGAGCGGGGAAACGTGCGGGAAATTGCTCTGCAGTGTGCAGGAACCATTAAAAAAAAAAGACAAAAAAAGCCCTTTGAATTGAAAAAGCACGTGAGAAAGGATGCTGGAACTGATGGCGTGCCAAAGAATTCCGCAGATATATATGGAGATACATAATATGCATATACCTATATTTGCATTCGTCCTTACCTGGAGGTCTGTGTTCTGTTTTGGTTTTCCTATCACCAAAAAGCTCAATAAAATTAGACGGAATTCGGTGGCAAAGCACTAGGGATGATTGCAAGGAGCATGGAAAGATTTCCCTGTGAAGAGAGGTTGAACAGATTGTGGTGATTTTGTTCAGCGGGATGAATAGGAGGAGACATAAAAGAGGTGTGGGGATAAAAGAGCGCGCAGAGAAGGTAAATCTCGCCCTCCTATTCAGCCCTCCTTATAATTAAAGAACAGGGGGACATTCAGGGAACCTGACCGAAAGAAGTACTTTTCAGTTGGCACACAATGACCTGTGAAGTTCATTGCTCCACGATGTAATCAAGGCCAAATGCTCCGGCACATTCCCAATGGGATTAGACATCATATGGAAAATGCAAACATTTAGCGTCTTTTTTTTTAAAAAAAAAAAAAAAAAAAAAAAAAACCTTGACAGGATTCCTCTTTTTTTCACAAGGGGAAAGGAGAGGAAAAAAAAAGACTTTGATGGCAGAGCGCGAGGCAGCTCTTGGGGGAAGGAAGACGCTTCTTGTGGTGGCCAATTACTCCGTAATTGCTGCACCCGCGGGGATGCCCAGCGCTGGGCGCCCTCGGGATGAGATAATGAGGCTCCCAGCACCACCAGCCCTCTGGCATGGCTCTTCCCAGGGTTCTCCCGGGATCTTCCTGGCCTCCCACCGCCCCGTCTTGCAGCAAGCTCCTGCCGAGGATCCTCACCCAACACGTCCCTCATGCAAACATGGCCAATGCCGGTGCCCTGGGCTAAATATCCACCCGGAGCTGGGAAACCCTGCGAGAATGCAATAGTTTCTGTAGCTGTGGGTTGTTAAAATGCASTATTAGCTGTTGGAATCAAGCACCTGCAAAGCTAGGATAAGGTGGATTTTTTTTTTCTTTACCTTGCGACAAGCTCTGCTCCTCATTAAATTAAATATTAACAACAGTGGCTGTGTCCTGGGCCAAATATGGCTAAAAGCCACTTGAGCTTGTGCCATTTGGAGGCTCMAAACCCTGACAAGAGTGCAGGGGAAAGGGCCTGGCAGGGGCGCGGGCGGCTCTCCCAGCACCTCGTCCCCATCCCCTTCCCATCCCCGGGAAMGGGGCCGGAGCAGCCGCTGCTCCGCGCTCCCCGCCGCTTGCTGGGAACTCACAAAAGGAAACTCTAGCTCACAGTTCTCTTGGCCTCAGGTAATATGTTAAATACACTTGGGATCCATATAATCTAAGATTTTAGTTTGTACAAAGCTATTCTTTTTTTTTTTTTTTTTCCTCCTCCAGTGTTTAAACAATACTGCTTTTAATGAAGAAATCTGGCTTTATTAAAAGCCAGATCTGCGACTCACAACCGTTCCTGCGTATCTGCTCTCAATCAAGGGAAGAGAGTTTAATTTTTGTAGCTCTGCTCGCTTTGCATATGTTAAACTGATGCAACATGCACCCAGGGCATCACTTCAGAGACGGCTCGTTCCATAAATATGCGCTCCTCGCACAAATACCAGATGTAGGTGCAGTTTGGTTTAAACCCAAAACCCTGCAACGAGGGAGAATTAAAGCTCTCGTTTCGCGCATTTCAGGAGTGCGTTTGTGTCTTTAGGAGCGGCATGAAGTTTTTTGCAGGGTGCACGGGTTGGGGTTGGCCGTGCTTATCGCCCTCACTTCTGCTGCCTGCTTCTCCTCCGGAGTTGGCAAATCCAGGAGAGCCCCGGGCAGAGGGAATTCAAGGGGGGAATTGCACAGAGAGGACAGGCTTTGCTCTGGCAGCTTCCCGAGCTGCATTACTCACTGTCTGAAACTGCAGCTTGGGCGAAGGAGCCGGGCCGGAGCATTTCTTTTTGGAAAACTGGGGTGGATTTTGAAGCAAAAACACCAGAACAAAGGAAATAGTTTTTGAGTGGAGTCAGTCTCGAGTTAGCCTTTGACCATTTGATACATTCCTCGCTGAAAAGGAAGTGGAAGGGGGGAAAAAAATTTCAGGGGGGAAAAAAAAAAAATCAAGGAGGATACTGGTAATGTTTTCCACATTTGAATTTTAATACATGAAACAGGCTATAAAACTGCGGCCAGCTGCAGTAAATAAAGTAGCAGTGGGAGGTACGGGCCGGAAGCGCGCGCAGACGGGCCGGGGAAGCCTCCGTGCCCGCGCACCTTCGCCCCCAAAAGCGTCCGCCCTCGATGGCTTTCAGGTGCCCCCGTTTCCACCTTCTCCTCCGATGGCATCAACCCCGTGCGCGGAGCAGCTCCGGATGCTCCCGGGGTCCCACGGGCGCGTGCCGGGGTTGAGCTGCTGCCCGCAGCCGCACGGTGACCTTGGCTTCCTCGCGGGGACCAGGAGCTGGCACCATTCCCAAAGGCCCATCAGGGAACGGTGCTGGGGTCATCCCCTTGCACCTTCCCATCCCCGGCCCCCAGGGCATGAGCTAAGCTCCTATTTCCAGCGCTCGCCGTGAATTTCCTGGCTTTCCGTAGTTCCTGTTGTTGCAGAGCTCGCGGGGATTGCAGGGATTTTAGTGTAACGTCGCAAATTCAATTGCGGGGAGCGGCGGCGGAGGGTGGCTCGTGCACSGCTCTCCTCCGAGGCGGCTTCCTTTTGCAGCTGTGCACGGAGGGATGGATGGAAACCCGTAAGACACCCAAACTGCCTTAGTTTTCAGATACTTGCCTTGTTTCTGAGAGGCTGCTGCGGGGGCCGCGGGCTCGCCGGCACGCTCCGCACCAGGGCCCACAGGAAGGGAGCACGTTCACATGTAGGGTTGGTTTTTTTTCTACATCCACGTTAAATTAACTTATGGAATTTTCCACCCCTAGGAATTAAAGTAGCAGCTCATGAAGTAATTCGGTTATGTCATCTGTACATAAACAAAAAGAGTCAAGCAACTTGGCACCATTTAAAAGACCAAAATTGGCTTTTGCTGTTTTTTTCCCTTATTATCTTTTTTTTTCCTCGTCTTAATTTTTATTGCAGTCGTAGCTTTTGCATCTGTTGTTTGTTTTGTTTGACCATGGCTGTTAGCTAACAGGTATCACAGAAATTGGGAGCGGGGGGAGGCATAAAAAGCACGGAAGGACAAAATGACCTTCCTGCAGCGAAACCTGCCCTAACGAGCGCCCGGGCAGCGTTTTATGCAGCCCCGTTTTCTGCCTAATGGGCTGACATTCCTCGTGCCGCCCAATTCCTGCCTCCATCATATTCCTGAGTTGTTTCTGAGGTATAAAAGTGCATTTTGGCCGGGAGGGGAAGCTGTTTACGTAGTGTTTGGTTTGCAAAGCGCGGGGCTCGCGGGGCGAGGACGGGCACGCGGGAGCTCGGCCGGGCGCTGCGCTCCCGCGGGAGCCCTGAAACGGGGACCAGTTAATATCCCTAATCCGGCGCTTTAGAGCCCTTTGTGTCGCTGGATTTAGGCGAGACTTAAGCGAATAATCAGCGCTGCTGGATAGAAAGCACGCGGATTATTTCACGGGCTCCGGCAGCCCCCTTCTCGCCGTGATAGCCGGTCTGTTTCCCTTGAAATAGTGCTGGAGAGCCCCAAAAAGGGCAAGCAGGGCCATTTCGGGGAGCAGAGCCCCAAAAGGAGCCCGGAACCTTTTCCTTAAGATATTCCTGAAGATATTTGCAGAGCTGCTTAGTGCTCAGGCTGCTTTTTTTTTTTTTTTTTTTTGTAGAAGGAAAAAAAAGAACCTTGTTTTTTTTCTTGATTTAAGGCCCTCCTTAATTCCTTTTTTTATTATTATTAAATCCTTTCTTTTGCTTT
>NW_020454094.1:144303-156803 GCF_003342845.1 Nothoprocta perdicaria
ATTCCTGAAGATATTTGCAGAGCTGCTTAGTGCTCCTGCTTTTTTTTTTTTTTTTTTTTTCTGTAGAAGGAAAAAAAAGAACCTTGATTTTTTTCCTGATTTAATGCCACTCTTAATGTCTTTTTTTATTATTATTAAATCCTTTCTTTTGCTTTTGATCTTATTTATAGCTAAGCCACTGGTCATATGGAAACTATTATTGTATAGCATGGASATGAAAGACTTCAGTGCAGTTAAATAAGAGTGAATAATTTGGATGGATAATACACACATACAGTGAGAGACCATTTGTTCCAGAGTGCCCCGCGCTGTTCCCTTTTTAATATCGCCGTGGAGGTTTATAARGGCTTTGCGCAAATCTGCTTTCTGTCAGACTTATAAATTCTGACAATATTGGACACATGTTAACATGCATCACCTTACAACTCTGCTGCCTCGTGTTTTTATTTATCTAATTGGATAACACGAGGTCACCGGTTTTAAAAGTTGTGCCTTTGCTCGTTGTGTTGGCAGGGGAGGAAGAACCCCTTGCTAGCCGTGCTGGCAGTGGCCATCCAGGGAGCCTTCAGCGGGAGCTTTGGGGTTTCCAGCAATGAGGAAGCACTCACTTGTGTGACCGTTCCTACCACTGCACTTTTGGGTCAAGCAGGGGCTTTCTTGCTCCGGGGGAGAAGAGATCCCCTCCTCATTGCCATGGAAGAGAAGGGAATGATGATTTAAGGCTCCAGCTGGGGCTGTCGAGTATAATTGATGTTGCATGGGGAGAGCACAGTCCAGACGCACCAGCACGGCTCTGTGTCTCATCACGGGGCATGAACTCAGCTTTTCTCTCCATTTTTTGCCGAAAAAGCCAGGATCTTCCTCATCTACATGTGCTCACCTGTCCTCCTGCCCCATACGTGGCTTCTGCTCCCCAATATAGCTTCCTTTTGGAGAAGGGCGTTTGAAAGAAGTGCTTTGTTCCTCAAGTGGTGATTAGCCCTGTACAAGGRGCACCTGGGGAAGCAGCCCCCTTGCAGAAAAGTGCTTTAATTTTTCTATATGAAGGAGGTAAAATGAGTCTGTTGCAGGTCTGGCCCCCATCATCCACTCCCAGAAGYCACAACTTCCCTGTGCTTTGCATTTGAAATAGCTGACGGGTGGCTTGGGTGGCTGGAGGCGTTTACCCCTGCAGATAATATTAATAAAAACTGAATAACTGCCAAAGCAAATGCTCTGCGTTTCGACGAGGATGAAATAAGCTTCTTAAAAGACAACCAAACGGCTAGTTTTTAAAAGAAAAAAAAGAAAGAAAAGAAAGAACCTTTCACTTCTTAGCTCTTTAACAAGAACTAAAGTGTGCCTTTATTTTATTTTTATTTATTTTTGAGTAGAAATAGTCAAGTTTGCCTGGCATCAGCATTGTTTGCCAGTATAAATCTGCTGCACTGGCAGTGGAGAAACACTGGGGACCTTCACACATCCCCATGGAAAGGGGGTCTCCCCAGACCCTGTGTTACCTGGCAAAAAGCAGCTATTCTTCACTTTGGGCAAAGTATTGCTGAAAATCGTGGCATCTTTTGTGCATCTGTATTGATTACAGGTATATACATCTGTCGTAGGAATAGATGAGTGCTTGCGAATTAATTTTAAAGTGCTTTTTCAAATAGGCTCCCATTCCTGATGAATCTGTAGACCGTGCAGGTAGTCTGCAGGGCGTGTGCATTAGCATAACGGGAAAAGCCACCGCATATACTGCATAGATAGAGATTACAGTGCAAAGTTAGGAAAAGCCTAACCTTCTGCCAGCTCTCTGGGGTTTTAAAATGCCATAAAATACTAATATGAACATAAATACAAACCCTGGCCAAGTTTTTGTGCTGCCTACCAAGCTAGTACATAGACGCCTATGGAGCAACCTACGCTAGAGTCCCATAGACTGATTTTTTGAGGGTTTTTTAGCCTTTAATAGTCAGAATCACCCAAGATTAGAGCTTCTCCTTGCTTTTCCCTTGGGCTGAATTATCTGCACGTTATATATGAAYGTGCACATGTGCACGCATACATGGTGTGCGGGACGATGGTCTCAAGAGGAGGTGAGGACGGGGATGTGCCCCGCGACCTCCCAGCCCATCTCTGCCTCCAAGGTGGGCTCGGGGCTTGTTTGCTGTTGTTGTTTTTCCCCGCCGACCTGCTGAGCGTTGCAGTAGGGGGCTGTTTGAAGAGATGGAAATAAATCAAATATTAATAGAACTTCAAAGGGAGTTTGATTCTCCGAGATAAGTATTATTTATAGATCTGCACTCCTGGGCTGGGGAGAACGATTCCTATCTGGGCTCTACCTCTGGGCGAAGCTGTTGTTTATCCAACAGAGAAAACAAGGCGAGGGAGGAGGGAAATGCAGCATTTTTGCATCCTGCTGCCTCGGTGAGGAGCACGATGGCCCCTTGTCCTCTCCTGGCCCCCGGGCCCTGCAGTGCTGCTGGTGAGCATGCACGTGAGCACCAGGAGGTTGAGGTGCTGCTCGCGGGTGGGTTTGCTGCAGTTTTGCAATTCTTCCCTTGCTGCCGTAACATTGCAGGCTGCTGGCATGAGTGCTTGGAATAAGCAGGTTTCCTTCTTCTTGAGAAGACAGGACCCGGTGGTAGCGCCTTGTCCGGCTCCTTGTCTCCCTCCTGGTTCTCACATGGGCTTTTTCAGCCAAGCTTGCTCCTGAGTAACGGGTGGTTGATTTCTGTACCTCAGAAAATATATTAAGGATAAAAGTTCATGATGGTGTGATCTTGCTGCTTGCAAATGCCTGTCATTGCAGGAATAAATTATCCAGAGGAGCGAGCTGTGGAGCGCCAGTTGCCCGGTGTGGGTTTTGTAGGGGGTCTGGAAGGGATCCGCGACCGGGAGCGAATCCCTCTCTGCTGCAGGATGCCAAGGGCTAGGGACGAAGCAAGTCCCCCCTGCCCAAAGTGGGATCATATCCGAGTAGAAACCTCCCTCCCACTCACCGAGAGGGAGAAATTGGCTTGCTTGAAGTAAATCCGGCAGCAGGAGCTTCTCTTTCCATAGGGTAGGGGTGACTGCAGGACACATTTGCTGACTGAAATGAGCTCTCAGGGTTTCTGTTTTGCAGGGGGAGCAAAAGATAGTCACAAATCTGAGCAAACAGTTGTCGATTGTAAAAGAGAAAATACAGACTGGGAGCTTTTATCCTGGGTTATCTCCCAGATCTCTAGAGAAACTACAGGAAGAGAAGTGTGAGGAAGGCTTTTATTATTGGGGCTGATTTTTCAACTGTAATTAAAATTTCATGTCCGTAGTATCGTGCCTTTTTTTTTTTTTTTGGCATGTGGGTTCAACATTTTACTTTAAAAAGTCTGGAAAATCGCTGGTGTTCAGTGGCTGCTCCTGGATGGGATGAAAGGGGCGAGACGGGAGCTGGGACCAGATAACTCTCACGTCCCCATAGGGTGGCCCATTGAGAAGGGTCCCCTGCAGCTCCCGAAGGCGGGGGATGAGAGAGGCTCTTCCCGCCTCCTTCACCTTCCAGGGTGTCCGTCTGTCCTTCCACGCCGTGCTGCAAGGAGCCCCTCGTGGGTYCTCCCTGAGGATGGGTGGTTGTAGCCCGGCCCCAAGTGAGATCACATGTTGGTTTGGCTTCCTCYGCCTCCAAAGTTGATGGTTTTTGCACAATACTTTCATAGTGTCGCACTAAAACTGAGATTGGCTTTGGGAGGTCCCCTGGATGAACCTCCTGCTCCAAGCAGGGCAGCTTTGAAGCCAGACCCAACCTCAGGGTGGGATCAAGTTGCCCAGGGCCGTCTCCACGAGTGTTTTTCTCCTTTTGTAGGAGTGCTAAATGGCACTTCCTCCCAGGACAATGTCATCATGATTTTCATTACATTCTCTTTATCACTTTGTAATTTAAGAAAGCAGAGCTGCAGAGCTCTAAACATATCTCCTAGCAGCTATTCTTCCTTGCAACCAAATAATGTCAGCTCCAGTCTTTTCTTAGCATGCCATATTTTTAAAATTAAAGTGTCTCAGCAAGAAGAGAGTTTTTGTCTCTCCGACTTTACACTTGCTTTTGGTTATTTGCATTTCGTCTAGTAGTAGAAGATTTTCTCAAGTTCCCCTTGGCAGGATTCCCTTTTATCTCTCTTCCTGTGGTCTCGGCTTGCTGCTAACAATTAAAGTACATTATCTTGCAAGTCTGATGAGGAACATTCCTCAATCTTCTCTATGTGCACAAGAGCTTAGGAGACTTTTTGGGGGAGCTGTGCGTGCAAGACGGCGCAGAACGAGCATGGGACTCCATGCATGGAGATGCTGTAGATGCTACCGGCAGCTCGCGCCTCCCATTTTGCCCATTCTGGGCATTTTTATTGCAAATCTTGGTGCCATTTCTGGCGGTTTGGCTCTTCTTGGTGTCTTACCCTCGGCGGGTGCTAATTTGGAGGGGGCTGCGGCGAGGCGGATGGCAGCGGCAGCCGCTGTCAGGGGCTTCGCCAGCGATCCGGGCGAGGGGGAGACAGGAGCCGGATGCCAAATTGAAATTCCTGCCGGATTTCCGAGAGCGGTGGGGGAACGGAGAGGCCCGCGATTAAAGCATATGGGCATGACGATAATTGTCAGCTCCGCCGGCGGACGCGATGGAAGGCAGATGGGCGCGGAGCCCGGGAGACGCCGGTGACGTCCCTACCTGCGCGCGGCGGCGGCGGCGCGGGCTGCCTGCGCCCTCTAGCGCGGAGCGGCGCCCGCCCGAGCCCGCAGCCCCTCACTGCCGCCTCCCCGAGCCCCCCACCACGGCCTCGTGCCCGCTGGAGCCCCTCACCACGGCCCTGAGGGCCCCTCGCCGCGGCCTCCCCGAGCCCCTCGCCGCGGCCTCCCAGCACCCCTCGCTGCGGCCTCGCGGAGCCCCTGACCGTGGCTTCGCACCTCCTGGAGCCCCTCACCACAGCCTTATGCCTCCCAGTGCCCCTCACCTCGGCCTCGCGCCTCCCGGCACCCCTCATCACGACCTCCCAGAGCCCCTCACTGCGGCCTCCCGGTGCCCTTCACCGCGGCCTYGCTCCTCCCGGCGCCCCTCACCGCGGCCTCGCGCCTCTCTCCGCAGGTGGGCGCGCACCGCGAGGACGGCGTCAGCCTGCGCGGCAGCCACTCGCTCGTGCCCAACCAGGTGCCCGTGCCCCAGCTGCCCGTGCAGTCGGCCACCTCGCCCGAGCTCAACCCGCCGCAGGATCCCTACCGGGGTGAGTGCTGCGCTTCGCTTCACTTTGCTTCGCTTCATTTCATTTCGTTTCATTTCGTTTCATTTCATTTCATTTCATTTTTATATTTTATTTTATTTTATTATTTTATTTTATTTTATTTTATTTTATTTTATTTTATTTTATTTTATTTTATTTTATTTTATTTTATTTTATTTTATGTATTATTTTATTATTTCACTAATTTATTTTATTTTTTTTATTTTATCTTATTATTTTACAATTTTATTTTATTTTATTTTATGGCCATGACCCCTTTGGCAGCCCCCAAGACCCCTCTCACCTGCCACAATGACGTTTCGCTGCACACGCTCAGGGCCGCCCTCCCTCCCCAAACCCTCACACGCAGACAGAGCCGGGGACAAGGCCCACGTCCACGCGGGCTCCTTGCTGGTGACACGTGGGTGAATGAGGACGGTCCTCGGCGCAGCTTAGCTGCTCCCTGGAGCCAGCATCTCACAGAATCACAGAGTGTTCAAGGTTGGAAGGGACCTCTASAGATCATCTAGTCCMACCTTCCTGCTCMAGCAGGCACACCTACAGCATGTGGCACAGGGTGGCATCCAGGCRGGTTTTGAAGACCTCCAGAGAAGGAGACTCCACAACCTCCCTGGGCAGCCTGTTCCACTGCTCTGTCACCCTMACAGTAAAGAAGTTGCTCCTCACCTGGAGACGGAACTTCTTGTGCTTCAGCTTGTGGCCATTACCCCTCGTCCTRTCGCTGGCCACCAGTGAGAACAGCCTGTCCCCTTCCTCCCTGCATTCTCCCTTCCTGAACTTATACATATTAATCATATCCCCTCTGAGCCGYCTCTTCTCCAGAGAAAACAGGCCCGGCTCACTCAGCCTCTCTTCGTACGGGAGATGTTCCATTCCCTTAATCATCCTGGTTGCCCTTCTCTGGACCCTCTCCAGAAGCTCCACGTCCCTCCTATACTGGGGTGCCCAGAACTGAACACAGTACTCCAGGTGCGGCCTCACCAGAGCTGAGTAGAGGGGCAGAATCACCTCCCTTGACCTGAGGAAAGATCTCTTCCAGAAGGTCACAGGGAGGCCCTCAGCTCTCAAACGCTGCTGGCGAGAGCTGCCCACGTCCTCCCCACGTCCCTRTGTGAGGCCGTGGAGCCAAGGGCACCACCTCGTGCCCCTCACCGTGTCTCTGCCCCTTTGCTCCAGGCATGCCCGCCGGCCTGCAAGGGCAGAGCGTCTCGTCCGGCAGCTCCGAAATCAAGTCCGACGACGAGGGAGACGAGAACCTCCAGGACACAAAGTCTTCTGAGGACAAGAAACTAGAGGATGACAAGAAGGATATCAAATCAATTACTAGGTCAAGATCTAGGTAACAGTATATAATAGTGTCGCTTCATTTAATTCCTTTACTGGATTTCGATGAAGTGAACAGAGCAGGAAGAAACTCCGAAGTTTCTTCCCGGCAGGTGAAACCACGTGAAAGTGGAGCATAACGCTGACCTGGCAGTACCGAGCGTGTTTCGGATCCCTGTACTCCAGGAGCTCCTCAAATTCGGACAATTCACCAATTCGGACACTGAGCAAGTTCTCCTCAATCTACAAAAGAAATTGCATTGCACTAAAAGAAATGTGCCGGGCGGTTGTTGCTCTTTGCCTGTGCCCAGAGTGTGTTCCTGCCTTTCGAACCGTGCCCGAGGGTTGGCCACATCCACACCTGAAATAACAAACCCTTTGCTTTTGCCTTTGCAATGAACCCATTACAGCCACTCCTCGGTTTCCACAAACCCCTGGGTTTCCTGGGATCAGTCACAGTTGGCCCCTTTGCATCTGCTGGAAGRAGATGGACCTTCCCTTTGGTCCATGTCCTAGCAATGGCAGTGGGAATGGTGGTGAAATGCTTGAATATATCTGCCAGGGGAACAAATTTTGCTCTGCATATTTTTCATAAGTGCTTGGAAAGTATTAGTGAAGTTGGGTTTTGTCATGCAGGGACTCCTGTCCTTGATGGCCCTGAGCAAAATTCTATTACCCAGATTTCACCTAAGGACCTGAGGAAGGCTCAGGTTCATCCTCACTTCATCCTCCCAAACTACCTCCATCACACAGATGCTGAGAATACTGATAAGCTGGCCCAATACTGCTTTGTTTTTAACAAACAAATGGAAATTCCGCCCTTTCTCCTTCCACCTATATAAAGTGGTGGAATATATCATTCTCTATATAAAAACGATATATATCTATATTGTTCTCTATATAAGAATAGGTACAAGATAAGAACCACACTGGTTGTGCCATGCAGAGCTTTTCCCCAGAGGAAGGGCTGAGCCATGAGACCTCCCGGGTTGGCACCCCCATTAATTACAGCCACGTCCCTTATGGCTGAAGGCAGATACGTGACTCTCGAGATCATCCCTCCCAAAGTGTCTCGCAGTAACCCCATGTACGAGGGAGGCTTTCATGTCCGTGCATGATACGGTGAGAAGAAAGCGCCTTTGTGCTGATGTAAGCAGATCGTAGGGCCAGTTAATTTAACAAACATGGTGCCACTTATGCATATTTATATGTGCTTTGAAGCTTTTGTAGGCTAACATTTTTTCTTTTAACATGTTTGCAGCTTTAAAAGGTTACTCCTTTATATTTATATTTATATTTAGCTGTATGCTTGTGTCGATTTTGTTAGGGCTGCTGAAAATTTATTACAGTACTTGCATAACCAATTCAAATTATATAGTGCCAGTGACTCACTAGTTAATATGTTTTCAGTTTAAAATCATGACTTTGGACGTATGGAAAGTGATTCTGCTGCAGATAAAATGCAGAAGTCAATGGCAGGGCTCTGTACAGCCCTGAAGTCCTTCAGTGGCCACTTGCCCATGGCCATTGCACTGCCCCGTGTGCGATGTCGGTGGGTTCCTTCACCGAGTCCAAGCCTGGGAGATGTTTGCTCCGGAGCTGGTGTGACAGTGACATGACAGGCCTGTCCTGTGCCCTGTAGGTCCTTCATATTTTAGTATTGCCATTTTGACCTTGCTAGGGCAGTCTTAGGAGGCTTCCCTTATCCAGAAGACCATCTATAATAGCTACAGGATTTCAGCTATAGGTCTCCTGGCCACAATTTTTCTGTTTGATGCAGAAGCTTGTTGAATATTCGAGGTGCTGGGGATGCTCTTTGCCTCAGTTCTACGTGGACACTGTCCTGTGCACTTTTGGGGTGAAGTCTATTAAAACCCTTTGCAGCGCTTGTTTTCCCACCCCATTGGAAAATGCTGTCCCCTTGTGCCCCTTCAGCAATAACGACGACGAAGACCTGACGCCCGAGCAGAAGGCCGAGCGGGAGAAGGAGAGGAGGATGGCCAACAACGCCCGCGAGCGCCTGCGCGTGCGCGACATCAACGAGGCTTTCAAGGAGCTGGGCCGCATGGTGCAGCTCCACCTGAAGAGCGACAAGCCCCAGACCAAGCTCCTGATCTTGCACCAGGCTGTGGCCGTCATCCTCAGCTTAGAGCAGCAAGTCAGAGGTCAGTGTGACAGCCGGGGCCTTGAGCCCCTCCGGGTTTGCTTTCCATCGTGCAAAACACACTTGCCTGGGAACCTGAGAACGCCTGGATAGGGGCCTCAAAAGCCAAGGATGGAGACAAGCCTTGGCTTCCCCATTGGGAAGGGTGAGGGCACCTGAGGGAGATGAGGTCTCCTGGCTATTGGAGAGGAGGTTTTCCAGCCCTTCCCATAGAGCTGCTCCATAGGGCCAGGGAGGGACAGGCGCGGTGCTAGCATGGTGTCCAGGCTGCTCCTTGGTGTGCAAGCAGCCTTGGAGCTCTGCACGGGGCTGAGCAGGGTCTGAAAACGCTGCTCCCTCGTCCTGGTGCAGCTCTGCTGGGGTGCAGAGGGTGAAGAGCCCGACGTGCCTCAGACCTGGCCAGGCCACCGTGGTTTGCAAAGCACAAACACGAAGGTGTTTGCAGAGCTGGTGGGCCAAGGTGCACTCGGTGCCACTCCAAACGTCACCAGGCCAAGTGGGACCAATTCCAGCCCCTTAAATACCTGCAGGAGACTGCGACACGTAACCGGTGCATCCACTGTTTTAAGTGTGCATGCAATGAGCGGGTTGGTTTGGGGTAAAAAATGCGAATGTTTGAGATTGCCTTTTGCTCTGATTCAACAGAAAGAAACCTGAACCCTAAAGCCGCATGTCTGAAAAGAAGGGAAGAAGAGAAAGTATCCTCAGATCCTCCTCCGCTTTCCCTGGCGGGTCCCCACCCTGGCATGGGAGATGCATCCAATCACATGGGACAGATGTAAAAAAGGCAAGTGGATTTCCTGCAGTGCCGGTACTAGCAGCTCCCCAGCACTCGGTGCAGGACAGTGAGCTGGGGCAGAGCTACTGCGTAGGACCCTCCTCCTCCTCCTCCTTTTTCTCTTCTTATTCTCCCTCTTCTTCTCCTCCTCCTCCTACTCTTTCTCATTCTTCTTCTCTTTCTCCTACTTTTCCTTCTCTTCTTCTCCTTCTACTTTTCCTTCTCCTCCTTCTCCTCCTTCTCTTTCTCCTCCTACTTTTCCTTCTTCTCTTCTCCTCCTCCTTCTACTCCTCCTCGTTCTTCTCCTCCTCTTCTTCTCTTTCTCCTCCTTCTCCTCCTTCTCCCCTTTCTTCTCCTTCCATTCCTCTCCTCCTTCTCTGCTTTTCCCTCCTCCTCCTCTCTTCTCTTTCCTTTCCTCCTCCTCCTCGTCACGGTTCCTCAGAGCCAGGGCTGGGACCAAGCATGAGCCAAGTAGGGGGAACAGACCCACCTCTATCCAAACAATTGCCAAGCCATCGTGCAAGCACGCTTCATGTCCAAGGCCATGTTCAAATCCCTCATTTAAGAGGCTGTATTTGTGCGTGTTCAACTATCCTTGACTGATTTCACTTTTTTTTTACTTCTTCCACAGGTCCAAGTTGCCACATTTCTTCATTTAAACAAGAGACCACTTCCTTAACAGCTGTATTATCTTAAACCCACATAAACACTTCTCCTTAACCCCTTTTTTTGTAATATAAGACAAGTCTGAGTAGTTAAGAATCACAGACGCAAGAGATTTCAGCATTCCCGATTATTAAAAACGAGAAAAAAACACAAAAAGCAACAAAAAAACAAACACAAAAAGTGCAACTTGAGGGACGACTCTCTTTAACATATCATTCAGAATGTCTAAAGCAGTATGTTCCGAGCTGTAGATGCACAGCCTAGAGACTGAATGGCAATCTTCTCCACACTGTGGGACAATGCATTTGTGCCTAAACTTCTTTTGGAAAAAAAAATATAATTAATTTGTAAGTCTGAAAAAAATATTTAATTTAAAATTGTAAACTTGCAATAATGAAAAAGTGTACTTCTGAAGAAAAAAAATGAGCGTTTTTGTTGGTGTGCTAGACAGCTAGTGTTTATACTTACTGGATATTAAAGGGAAGCTTTGCTGCCCAGATATTTACAAAACCAGCAAACGTCCTAATGAAAACTGAAGCGATGACATTAGCCATTCCTTAGGGTAGGAGGAACAGATGGATCTTATAGACCTATGACAAATATATATATATAAATATATATATAAATATATATTAAAAATTTAGTGAATATGGTAAGCTTTTGTTCATTTGTTTCAGACTTTTTTGCTCCTGTAAAAAAATAGTACTGATTAACTTTTTTAAAGAAGAAGATTTTACTGTAAATAAGGATTTTTTTGTCTTATTTCCGTCCCTCTCCCCTGTTTTTTTGTTATCGCGACCTGTAGTGCCAACTCTGTCTCCGGAGGGGCAGTGCAGGCCCAAGCGCCGACCCTGACGTTGCTTCTCATTCACGAAATCAGTAGCGAGTTGTTCTTTCGGGGGAGACACAGGACTTAAAAAAAAAAATTTAAAAAAAAAAAAGGGAAAAAAAAGAGAACAAAAAAAAAAAAGAGAACAAAAAAAAAGAGGAAAAAATGTAAAAATAATAATAATAATAATACTAGTCACGTCATGTTGTAGATAGCAGGGGCGCCGTTCCCGGGCTTGGCGAGGGAAGCGTGCCGGGCCGGGGGCCGCCGCTCCCGCCGCCCCTTTGCCGGGGTTTTTTTCCGAGGTACAAGGTTAGAATGCTACAATTACCACTGTGCCTTCCAATGTTTATCTCACCGGGAACACACCGGCCCGCATCCACGCGGCTGTGCGCGGCGCCCCGCCGCAGGGTGCTGGATACGTGCTCATTTGCGGGGGGACACGGGGGGCGGGCGGGCGGGCGGGGGGGGACAGCGGGTTTGGGGGGAGAAAAGCACCAAGCGGGAAAATTGCAAGTAGTGTGATGAGGACAGATCCGAGCGACTCTTTTTTTTTTTTTTTTTTCTTTYTTTTTTTTAGTGGATTATTTAAGTGTAGACCACTCGCTGCCTCCTCCTTTCTTTGTAAAAAAGAAAAAAAAGATTAAAAAAAAAAAAAAAAAGCCGATTGCGGCCATCCTGCAGCATTACAACAAGCCTTATGAGTCCTAAAGCATTAAGTTGCACTTTGGCGAGGAGGGGGGCAGTGGTCGAGGGTTTCTCCGGCCAGTCCGAGCGGCGTTTGTAGCCGCCAAGCTCCCGCGGTGGCTCCGCAGCTCATCCCATCGCTAGCTTTGAAGTCTGGGCACAACTGAACCAACTTCCATAGTGAACCCCGATCCCGCTCGACTTTGGTGTGCAGTGCAGATAACCGGTCGTGCTCCTAGTTCAGTATTTGTCGGCATCCTTTTGTCTCCCATTCCCGTTTCTATTTTTTGCGGCCACACCAACCTGGCATGTATTTTAAACGAAATCTCCCTGTTCGAGTAGATTTCCCACCTATCAACACTGAATAAATGCCATAAATCCATCAAAGACGGTCTAAATGTTCCATCTGTTCTCCTGTTTTGCCAGTTATAGAGTAATGAAGAAAAAAAAAATACATTTGTAAATTTTATGCAACAAATGGCAAACGTATCATTATTTTGGAATTGTGTATGTAAAAGTTATATTTTTACATGTAGACTCTTGTTATTATGTGTTTTAATACATTGTATCGGTTCTTTTTGTTTATAAAAATCTGTGTGGTTGAAAAAAAAAATGAAAAAAAAAGTCTCATTTAAATGAAATGGTGAGATAACAAGAATCTGAATTTTATGTTTGTTCCTGAAAATGTAAAGCACGAGCCCGAAGGYGCCGCGTGGCCCCTGCGCTGCGGCGTCCCCGCGGGCACCTCGGAGCTGCGGAGAGCTGCAGACGCCCTGCTGGGAGCAAGCTGCTGCCGGGAGCTGCGGATGG
>NW_020454094.1:161803-238928 GCF_003342845.1 Nothoprocta perdicaria
TGATTAGAGGTAGATCCATGATGGCCAGAGCCCATCCCGGCTCCATAGACATGGATGGAAGTGGGATAACCGGCAGAGCGGGGCTGCTCTTCAACATCTGGATCCTAAACCTGCATCTTGGTGGAGTTCATTGAAGATCAGACCCGGAGGTTAATATTAAATTAATATTAATATTGAATACGGGGGGTGCTRTTATGCAGTACAATGGACTGGTGATGGGGCCAAGCAAAGCGAGCGTCTCCCTTACGGTTCGTTGTGCAGGGGTAGAGCGCGAGTCAATCAATCACTGTCTGCTCCTGAGGTGCTTGTGGCAAAGCTGCTCTATTTGTAAGGATAAAAAAACCAGCATGTTCAACTGCTTATAGACTGGGTTTATTTGTTTTTAAATAAAAACCTCGCTGTGTTTTTTGGTGCAATTTCAAAGCTAACTTGGMGGCTCACAGGCAGTGTTTCCAATAGTCTCCTCGCTGCCTTTGGACAGCTCATTCAGCCTCTCGTTTTTATCGAACCCGGCGCCTCTCTCTGAGAGCAGCTAGTAAAGCCGAGCCCAGGGCTCGCTCCTCCCCGCGCCCTTCCCTGCGGGCGCCTTCATCCCCTTGCAGCGCATCCTCGCATCCGGGAACGCGGCTCCGGCCCCGGCTGCGCCTCCTCGCATCCGGGCGCAAAATCCATCCCAGATGGACAAAGCTCCTTCGGGGGAAAGCTGCCTCTTCCCGGGGCTGCTCCTCCCTCTGCATTGAGCAACTGGCCTTCCCACTTGTGTCCGGTCCCAACAGGCTCTTCCAAACCAGCCGGTGCCTCTGGATGAAGACGAACCCAAATCCTAGGAACTTGCTGCCAGGGCTGGGTCCCGGGTGGCAGGAGCCTCGGTGGCTCCACCTCTCATTCTTTAGAAAACTGGAGAAAAAAGGAAAAACAAAACAAGAGAAAAACAACAATGAAGCTCCGAAATAGGAAGTTGCTTCATCCGCCTCCCTCTGGGGCTCTCCAGTTTGCAGGGGTGACCTGGGCGCTCTCGCTCCCTTCTCTTGGTGTCCTTGGCTGGGGCATCCCCAGGCCATCCCAGCCAAGCACCCTCCTCCTGGAGCGGTCGTGGGTGTCTCTGTTCCATCCAAAGGGCCTCTAGGTACTAGACCATGCACAGGAACCTGCTGCATCCCATGGTTTTCCCAGGAGGGATCTCTTCTTGACCCTGGGAGCTAATCGGACTACTCCCAGGGGAGTTTCACGTTGACTTTCGAGGTTGCAGGATCACCTTTGCATCTTCTTCTCCATCATWTTCACTTAAACATGAACGCATTTAGAGATGTTCAGTCCCCTCAGAGCAACTTCTGCCATGATCCAGTAATAAAATTGGTTTGAGGTTCAYGGATGCTCAATCCATCATCATTCCAGGCTCTCCTCTCCCCTTTACCTCTCTCCCTGTTTCCTTTCTGCTTACTGGGAAATACTTTTTAGGGAGGTCAGATAATGGAGAAGCGTTATTTATTTTTAGTTTTCATCTAGTATTTTCACATGTGTCAGAAACACATGGCGTATTTCCAAAGGAGAAAATATGTGTTAAGGTCTAGAATTTATCCATTCAAAGATTGCATTTAGAGTCAGTGTGGGTCAAGCAACCTCCTGGAAAGCTGGTATTAATTTTAACCTAGTAGTTGGTTATTACACAGGTGCAAGTCCTTAAAACAACTCAGGAAATGAAAAAAATAGGGAAGACATCAGGCTAGAAGATTGCCACTTATTCTGAATTTTGCTTTGGTAGAAAGGGCAGTGCAGCAACATCTAAAGCACATCRAGGTCATACCTGGTTGTCATGAGGGGTGGACTCAGCTCTTCTGGGAGCTGAGGGAGGCACCCAGGGATCATCTAAGCAGAACGTTTAGTGGCTGCCTTGAGATTTGGAGGTGAGATGTGGAGGTTTTCAGGCGTTGAGGGGTGTCCCCAGCTACGCCCAAGGGAGGGGTGGTTCTGGTGGGTCCACYTGCACCTCCAAAGCGTGCCTGCACACACAGAGGACGAGGCGGCTGGGAGAGGTCGCGACAGGGATAAGCGGGTTCAGAAGGAGAGGAGGAAATGGCCAATAAACCTGAAATGGCCAATTCAGGCACATTCCCTTCCAGGACACCCTCCAGCAGCTGGGGAGAGAAGGGGATACCATCACATGGGGATGGAGCAGGGCTTGGGATGGCCAAAGGGAACCAGCTCTTGGAAGGAGGCAGCAGAGACCAGTGTAGAGCAGCATGAAACAGTGAAGATGATGAAGAGCTTGTGCATTTTTCATCTTCTTTCAGCCCCTTCCTCCATCCCTGCAGGGTGTCAAGGAAGAGCTCTTAGGAAGCAGATGCACCATATTAAAGAACCTAGATGAAAGCCGGCGAGGGATCAGAAACTCAGTGGGATGGGAACCATGAATGGGCAGGAAAGAAATGCTATTTGAGAGGCAAGGAAGGACAAGATAAGAGAGGTTGGGAAGGCTAGGACAGGAGAAACCAAGCAAAACATTGCAACCTGATGGACAAGTGGGGAAGCTGGAGGGCAAGGAGCTTCAGCAGARGGTCATGCAAAAGGAACTGCAAGAAGCAAGTGGCAATGATGTGGGATGTTGGATAGATAGCGAGAGCAGCCCAACGGATGGGTCACAAGCGCAGGAAAGGAGGGAAGGTGGCAGTGACATCTGTGCAAAGAGAAGAGCCAAGCAACCAAGGAGGCCAAGTCTTGGCCCAGGAGCTGCATGTCCTGATTTAGCTCTTAGCAAATTAGAGTATCCGGAGCTGTTGCTCAACAGCCTTTGAGCTCCCTTCCATTATTCCCAACAGGAAAAGATCGTGTTTGTAGCAATCAGAATGGACAAAAACGCTCTTTAGCTGCATCCTGCTAATTTACAGGGAGGTTCAAAGTAACATTTTTTAAAACTCCTCCTGGTGTGAGGCCAAAGGCAGCTGTCAACAGCAGAGCCCTCCCGTGCCAGCGCTGCGGGGTCCCGAGCGCTTCCCCGGGCGGGCGCAGCTCCACAACAGCCGCTGATAGCGCTGAGGTGCTGCTCACCTCAGAGGTGAGCCGCTCCTAAACTGTCTATCGGGTGGTGCTTCCATCCACTGCCCCAAATGGCTGATTTTCTCCAAGCTGGGTTTTAAAATAGCTGCAAAAAGACAAAAAAAAAAAAAAAAGACTGCAAAGAAAGCCAGGTCTAGGTGGGCTGAAGCAAAGCGGCGTGAGCGGGTTGCAATGTGCGTGTTTCTCCTCAGTCTCACTGCATCAAGCAGCACCCACTGCTACACCTGGTGGGGAGCAAGCGGTCTGCAAAAACTAAGTACGTTGGAGCCRGGCTCAGGGGGTCTGTCTCACTTTTGCCTTAGCTCCTGGCTCCCCATCCCAGAGGGATTCATGCAGGAGCATCCCAGACCCGCTGCAAGGTCACCCCSAAATCGTCCGGTCTCTTGTCCACATTTGCCCATCCATGTGCAATAGGAAGTGCATGGGGAACAAGGGGGTCTAGTACAAATTAGAGGAGGGTTCTGGTGCCCCACGCAGAAGGTGGTGAGAACAATGCACAAAGCACAGCCCCGGCTCCTGGAGCATTTGCTTAATTCTTGCCTAATTCATGGTTGGTGACCCATGAGCACGGYCAGGCCACCTGCTCGGGGCACCACAGCCTGATGGCAGCCGTAACACAGGAGGTCTGACCTTCTCTTACGAATGAACGAGCACACCTGGGGTGTCCCCAGAGCCAGCGGGGAGGGACAGACACCTCCAGGGGTCCCTTGTGCCATCCAAACCCAACATCCCATTCAACCAACCCCAACATGGATTTCCTTGCGGTCCATCCCTTGTCATGGCCTAGTCAACTTGCTGTTCCCACCATCGCTTCTGGGACCACTCGCTCCACATCCCGTTTTGGTGGGATGAAGCTTGACCTCACTCTTGTTGTTCTGCAGCTTCATCTGCTAGGATGTGGGTATGGCTGCCTTCCTCTTCCGCACGTGGACATTCCCAGGAATAAGTCATGGGTCTTCTCAAAACCATCCTGTGCTTTCATTGAGATGAAATGTATGTCAAAAGTCACAGCCATGTCCCAGGCATGGTGTCAATTGGTTTTGACCATGTGACAATATGATTAGGAGAACTGATAACTAAAATAGCTTTAAAGTAGTAGCTAAGTAAGTGGTATAATAACCTGAGAACATAAACCCAGTCTTTTCTGAGTATGGATTAACTTGCTGGAGCTAAAGAATGATAAATGTTTAAATGAAAGATGAACACAATCACTTCTGCTAAAAGCAAAGCATCTCTGATCGTTGTGGCACAGATATTAAAGCTTGGCTAATTTGGACTGTCTTTTTGGATTTTTTTTTGATGAACATCTTGGAGTTTTTGCCTTTTTCCCCTAAATTTTAAATACTCTGAAAAGCCTGTCAAATTCTTGCAATTTTTCAATCAGCTCTGGAAAGGAGTTCTTTATTAGAAAGAGGACACTTACAGCAGTATGATGCTTTAATTTATAAATATTTAGAAATTCCAGTTAATTTTCACAAGGATTTGACCCGCAGCTCATCCCAGACTGTGATCAGTCCTCCAGAGACGTGCRGAGTTGGCATTAGAGTAGTCAGTCTGCAATCCGTAGACCAAACACTTCTGGGCCAAATCCCTTGCTTTCAGTGGAGAAGCATTTGAACCATCAGTGAGCTTGACAGGACATCTCTGTCTTTGATTCCCTYCTACCAGCTCAACATAAACAGAGGTTTGGACCCGTACTGTGAACGTCCAATCTCTTATTTAATGCTGCTTCAACATTGAGCTTTGGGGACACGAGGAAATAGGGTGGCACTGTTTTTTGTGTTTTTCTGCAAAMCCAAAAATATACTCGAGAGCTGCAGGGTCTTCATTGCCATTACCAGGAGTGTCCAGGTCACGGGCACATTTTTAAGCTGTTTGCCCAAAGACTTTCTATCCAAGAGGAGAGAAGGCGTTTTCAGAGGGTCTGGTTATTCACCAACACTGCTTGTCCCCAGTTACTGTTCCGGCTGTGCTTGGCGTCCTTTCTGAATTTATTTTTAGATAATATGTGTGAAGGAAAGTGTCTGACAAGCATTCTGCAGTAGTCATGGCTTAAGGTAATTATAATCACTCTTTGACTAAACTGCGCTTCTCTCRCTTGGAGGATCTGCACCAAGAGCAGTCCCACACAAGCCCATCGAGCCACAASAAGTTTTCTGGAAAAGCTGAATATTCCTTTAAAGAGGCTTATCTAAACTCTTTGACATCAAATGTTGACCCTCCCGCTACCATGTGAAGCTTTTAGGGGTAAAAAAATAACAACATAGCATGAGCAAGGACATTGCCAACCATTTTACTCCAGAAATTACTTCATAAATGAGACATGTAAGAGACTATATTTATAGTAGAAAGAACAACTCTCTGGGGATATGAATAGCATTATACCATATCATGTAATTAAAAGCTGAATATGACTAACACATTCCCATACAGATGTATCACAGCACTGGCGACCATGTGGGATATGTGGAGAAAAAAGATCTAGTTAAAGAAACCACAAATTCCAGGGGTGGGAGTGTGAGGAGGGGGTAATGAAGAGCTTTGCAATGTAGTTTTCTTCCCTTTTTATTTTTTTTTTCTTTTTTTTTCCCAAGAACTGCCTGGGAACACATTAGGTAGCTCCTTGCCATGGCTCAAGCCCAGGTCAAGCCATTGATGGAGCTGTGATTTGGTCAGGACCTGGGACCAGATCCTTCTCCCCAAGCACTTGGGTTGCTCTCCTAGGGATGCAGAAAACACTGATGGGGATTTTTCTTCTAGAGTGAAGGAGAACTAGAGAAATACAGAAAAACACACAAAACAAAGGAAAAAAGGGAAATATCATGCTGCAAAAACCTGGGAATGGCGCCTGGGAGCACGGTGCCCGTAGAGCAGGCAGCCTCTGCAGCCCATTCTCCACGATGTGGTTTAAGGCTCTCCGGATGACAATGTTGGAATTCCCAGCCTGCCCAGACGCTGGGGYACAAAAGCTGGATTGCCTAACGCACACTTGTCTGCGCAAGGGAGACAATGGGTGTTGAGAGAAACACAGGAAGGAAAAAATGGTTGAGCAAACACTGTAAAATAGACACATAAATTCTGCATGTCGGGGGGAGAAAAGCAGAGAATGGAGGAAAAAATATCTAAGGGACAAATGATTCTCGGTGCATGTGATGTCATCTCCATGGCATCTTTCTCAGCCAGCCTCAGTCTTGTGGCTATATGGCGTAAAATAGTCTTCGGTTAGCCAGGAAAGGGCTTCTGCATCTCCCAGCTACTTGTTGAGGTGCCCAGAGGCCGGGATTTAATAGGGAGGAGGGTTTTCACTGCATGAGCATTGCAGCACACAGCAGCTGCAGGTCTGGGGAATGTGCTAGTGGTAACTTCTCTGTAAAGAGGGGTTGCAATGGTGAGAGGGGCTTTCCACATCAGAAAGAGTCCAGCAGAGCACGACTSAAAATAAAATCAATGGGTTTGCAGAATTTGAAGCTCATTGATCTCTGATAGCTGGTAGGAAGACGTGGTGAAGAAAAAGACAGTGGAGAAAACTAGGAAGACTTTAAAAATAACAGCGTTAAAAAATCAMAAGTAGCAGCTCTCATGTCACAGTGGAAACATGCAGCAAATGGTGAAATTCCAGCATCTCCTGGACCTCAAGGGAGGAGGGACAACACGGTCTCTCCATGGACCTCAAATGCTACAGAAGCAGAAAATGCCATAGGCTGCTAACAGCATGGAAGATCTGGAGGATTTCAAGGCAATCCTTCAGCAGGAATCTCCAYGCTGTTCTGCACGATTGTTCCTTTAGGCACCTAAAGGCAGGCAGAGACATGATCGAGAGCAAATAGCTATCCATGTTTGGCATACTTGCCTTGCTCTTGCAATATGCATGATGCCTTCAAAATACCCAGTCGCTAATTCACCCAGATCCTAACTCCAGTGCAATAATTCTATTAAAAGATTTGCTCTTTCACAGAGTTATTTGCTAGTCCAGAGCCCTGGGGCTGTATTTTGTATTCTTGCATTAATGCTATTGAAGATTCAACTCCTGGCCATACTACAACGAGGTTTCTGTTGCATTCCAGTTTCTTGTCTCCATGAAGAAACTTAGCTGGGTGTACTCAAGTTTTCCAAGAAAACAAGGCATGACCCCTCTAATTATTCAGCTGTCCTTTCCCACATTTGAAAGCATCACATTTTCTTCAAGCTCAGCAACGGTGTCCATACATTCTGTCCCATCCTGGTCACCCTTTAGGCTTCTCTGAAGGATTTCCGTTTTCTTCCGGACTCTCTCCAGTTGCTCCCCATGCTGACTGGAATGCAGGGCTGGAGAGCCGGGCCGGCTCTGCAGCTGGGGCCTGCCCGGGATCAGGCGGAGAGGAAGGATTTCTTCCGGCGCCTCATGGACATGGTGTCTGTTCATGCAGCCCAGCGTGAGGCCTTCCTTCTCGCTGCTGCCGTATGCTCCGCACATGGCTCACGTGAAGCCCAGCTCCTCCTCCACAGAAGTGCCGCTCCGCCAGATGTTCCCCGTCCCCTCGCCGCGTCCCGAGCCGTGCTCCTGCCTCCGCACCCGGAGCTCTGTGTCTGCCGCACCATGCTGCCCATTTATGAAATTCAGCTTGCAGGACATCCCCGACCTCCCCACTTGCAGGCGTCCAAACCATGGTCCATCAGGCCAACCTTTAGTTGCAGCGGGATGCAGTGCACTGCCCTGAACTCAGGAAGCTCAGCGAAGAGGCGCCTCCATCTCAACATCACTCTTGAGCTCTTCCTTGGGTTGGGTCTTCCAGCTCTGTCTGCACCTGATCCACAATTTTCCCCATCTGGATGGTGCTTCCCTGGTGTGCTGAGCTCAGAAACCTTGCTGGAGCCAACACACACGCACCCATGGCTTCTGCTCCGTGCCCAGACCTGGTCCCCTGCTGTGGGAGGGAATCAGATGGGCTTGACATGATTCATTCTTGACAAACCCATGTGAGTTGTTACTCAGCTCGTTTTTCTGTATAGTTAGAAATTCTTTGATTACTTCCTCTGGTATTTTACTTTTCTGGGACTTAATGTTAAGCTGGTGGCTCTGTAATTTCCCCTCTCTTCCCCATGTTCGTTTTAGTTGGTTTGTTTTTTTTTTTTGTTGTTGTTGTTTGTTCGTTTGTTTTTAAAGGATGGAAATCTTGTGGATCTTTTTTCCTTTTCTTACTCTTCTGTTATCTCTCAGGATATCCAGATGGGAGTTCTTAGTCCTGCAAGAGTTATGCACCATCCTTAGCTGCTCTTCCAGTCACTCTGCATGGCCTTGTCTCTATCCATTCCCTTAAAGTTTGTCTTGTCGCCTGAAGGATCCGGTGACTCCTTTGGGATGGTGGCATGGGGTTGAGCATGGCAGCACCCCCGGGTCACCATCCCACTCTCCCTACTGGGAGTGGTGACATGTGGCCATGGATTTGGGTTTGGCTGCTGTGTCCTCCTCCTCCCCTCCACGGTGGCTCTGCTGACTTAGAGCTAAATTAAAAATCTGCAGAAGAAAATCAGATGGCTTAATGACACATCCCTACTTTTATTTCTAATATGTTCCTCTGCTCCGATCACACATTCTTGTTTGAAATACATTGTAAATCAACGTGCCCTAATCCCATCCTGCGTTAATTAATTCTTCCACTCGCATTCTACTTGGGGGGAACAGAAGAATAGATGTAAAAACCACGATAGCGATGTTGGAGTGGCTGATTATTATTTTTCACAATGGTGTATTGATAAGAAAATGAGCATGTTCTTTTCCCATTTGCAGCACAACCTTGGGCAGGAGTTTGTTATATTAGAGAAAAAAAAAATTAAAAAAAAAAAAGGCAATTTGAAAAAATTGCTCCCTGGCTCCTGCACAGCCACTTGAAAATTGATTTATTTTGGGGTTTCCACAGCTGTGTGTGGGTTTCCGCAAGACTTTATTTTGTGTTATTAAATCTGGCCGTTGAAATGTTCCTTTGATTTAATGTGAAGGATGTTTTATTCGATAATTCCTTATAGATATGGAGGGGAGGGCTTCTCGGCGCCGGAGAGGAACACACAATAAAGAGATATAAGCGGGGGCCCGGCCGCTGCGGACCCCTGGCCAGGAGCGGGTGGCAGTGGCCGGAGGTGGGACACGAGCCCGGGAGGCTCTTTGGGGACACCGGGGGCCCGTGAGGGGGTTCTGGGGTGTTCTGGAGCAGGGATGGGCTTTCCAGCGTGATCCTGAACGGGGATTTGGGAGCGCAGCCCGGGCTGGCACCAAGCACGGGGCTGCGGAGGGAGCGCGGCGYACACGGATGTCCTCTCCAAGGACGCAAGCTGCTGGGGGAGCCCGCCTTAATGCGGCCTCTCCTGCTAGAAGAACTCACTAAGACCCATTTCGGAGCAATTTTCTCCCCCTAGCCGCCCCTGGGAATATTTTGAGCCCAAATCTCCAATTGTTGCATGGGAAAGAGAGACCCAGGGAGCTCCTTGGGGTGCTTTGGAAGCAGCTCAAGTGTCCGCGCCAGGGGAGGTGGTTTTAGACACTAAAACATCTATTTTGCCCACRAATCCCTCTGAGAACCCTTGATGACTCCTCTGGCGAGCAAGGCCAGGTACCTGCTGAATTCTCCCACCCCATCCCTGACTGCACTGGGCACAGCAGCCAAAGAGGAAAGTCCACGACTGCCCCCTCCTTTCACTCATTCCTTTATTCATCCTCACAAGTGCTCTTTTAGACCATAGCACAACGCCTGCTCCTGGCATTTTTCACATCCGTCCTTTCCATTCCTGGCTCTGAAGCGAGGGCTGTGCAATCACTTGCTCCCCGGGGGTTAAAAGTCAAATTAAACAGTGCTATTTAAATAGTCCCCAAACGATCATCACCGTCAGGGGGGAAAAAAAGGAAAAAGGAAAAAGCAAAGAGTGCAGCCTGGGGTTGCAAATGCAATTATGGTGAATACGAAACAACTGCCTCGCCCCTGAGTAGCCCCTTTCACCCGTAGACCAGGAGGTGGCTCATAAAAGTTAATGCACGATTGCCAGGATTTTGGTCAAAGGTGAAAATTCATGGAAACAAGCGCCCTTCCTTCAGCCCTTCCTGCATCTCTCCCTGCTGCAGCCGTTGCCTTGAGCTGCTGCAGAGGCCTCTGGCCCCATCGGTGCCAACATGGGTTTGTGCTGACCAAGTAAGGATCTGGGAACACTTTGCATGGAACCTGCCCATCAGATGAGTTGACCTGCTCCTTAAATGGTGTCRTGGAAAATATGGGCAGAATTGGATCCAGTTCTGACCTATGGGTAGTTGATGTCCCTACCACTTCTAGCTGGCCACGTCCTGGTCTTGGAGAAGAGCAGAAGGTGAAGATCGGGGTGCATGGAGGGGTGCAGGGGGCCAAGCAGCGACCCCATGTATGCAAGGGCCATGAGGAAGGGAGCCTGCTCCGAGACTGCAGCCAGAGCTCCAGCTACAACCAAGGGCAAAGAACGAGCTCTGCAATGAGCCACAGATAAAGTTGCTAAAGCTTAGGTTTTGGAAAGTCTCTTCCATGTCCAAACAACAACAACAAAAACATCAAACACGCTCGCTTCCAGTCCCAACAAAAGCGTTTGGAGCCTATAGAGCATTTCCCAAGGAGGGCTGGCTGGATTTGTTGTGACACGGATCCCAGGAGAGCACTGCAGTCTGGTTTAGCAATGGAAATTTTAGTCACCTTAGATAGCTTTTGAATTACGGCTGTAATTTATGAGCGCGGTGACAGCAGCAGTGTTCTCATGGATTTTCATTCCGTGGCTCTGGAAGTTGGGCTTGGCGCCGGGAGCAGCCGGAACGAAGCTCCGTGCCCTTTGAGGCCGGGCCAGGGAGAACCGCGTGCGACTCGCCCGAACTCGGCCCGCGATCCCTCCCTGCTCCAGTTTGGCTTCCTAATGCTCCGGTTTCCTAATGCTCCGGTTTCCTAATGCTCCAGGTCCCCGCTCCCTTTTCCTTCCCGTCCCAGGCCTTGGCTGGCTGCCTCCCCTTGTCCGTGTGTCCGTGCAGAGGGAGCTCTGCAGTACTGGTTTCATTACCAGCAAACAGAGCGTAAGGCCAAGTCTGAAGGGCTCCTCGCGGTCCTGTTCTCTCCAAGATATTCGCCTTAATGACCGCTGCCAAGTCATTTTGCAAATGAGGCTGCTTGGCCGAGGTCTCTAAATGTCCCTGTGTCTCCGAGCAGGGTCCAGGCGCTGCCCATTGCAAAAGCAGCCCTGGCTCCAGCAGGGCTTGGATGCACTTGGGCAGCACCCACATGCTCCACGGCAGGCAGAAAAACAGAGGTTTCAAATTTGCTGTCCAAAGTACATCAGCAAAGCAGAGGTTTTAAATGCACTGGCCCAAAAGGCATCACACTCTCAGGAAGACCCTGGGTTCTGGGGTGGTTTCACAGAATTCCAGGATGGTTGAGGTTGGAAGGGATCTCTGGAGATCATCCAGTGCAGCCCCTGCTCCAGCAGGGACCCCCAGAGCTCGGGGCACCCGGTCACATCCCGGTGGGTTGGGAGATCTCCAGGGCAGGAGCCTCCGCAGCCTCCSTGGGCAGCCTGTCCCAAGCCGTGAGCTGGTGGGAAGCAGAGCAGGGCTGCGGGAGCCCCACAAGCATCGACGCTAAAGTGCTCCCTCCCAGGCACCCTGCACCGCTAGTCCCACCGGGAGCAGCTTGGAAAAGGAGCAGTGTCACCCCGTGCACCACGGGGGTCTTTGCAACCCCATAAGGGACTCGAGCAGGTTGCAGGAGCGCCCAGATTTCCCGAGCATAAATGCTTATTAATGCCTCGGACGAGCCTGCCATGGAACCTGAAGCACAAACCCGCTCGCATTTGCTTTTCCAGCCTTATCCCGGGCTCTCTTCCCTCTGGAGCATCTYCTGTGGCCTCCGGTGAGCCGGGCACGGCGGCGAGGAGGGGGCGACGACCTCCAGCCCTATTAAAGTGCTCTGACCTAATTTAACCGCCCGAGCTCTGGATTTGCGCGGGCTGCCCACGGACTAGGCTGCCACTGACCAGATTAACTGCAATTATTTGGGATTTGCAGAGACTGTTTGCAGAATCTGCTGGCACTGAGCAGATTAACTAACTAAAATAATTTGGGATTCAGGCAGACTTCCCATGGCAAATAGCCTGACACAAATAAAATTAAGAGAGGAACCAGGGGAAATACATTTGTTCTGCTTATTCATCATGGTTAAAATTTCTATATTCCCTTTTGTTTTTTTCTTTTTCCCCACAGATCTCTCTCTTCTCCTCCATCCCCCAAACAAATACAAGGTGTTCAAGTACATGGCGCGATCCATCCTTCCTGCCGGGATCAAACGTGGTTGCAGACGGGTCCCTTACTCCGGGATCCTTCCCATGGCTGGCTCTATTTGTTGCTGCGGTTGCTGCTGGAAACGCGGCGCGCGCCCCCATGTCCCCAGGGTCCCCGTGCAGCAGCTCGGCCACAAGGACACGGCTTTGCCCGCGGGATGTACGAGCTGTGACCCATGCGGAGCCTGCCCGGGGCTGGGGCAGKGGGGACAGGAGAGGGCAGGGGTGGCTGGCGGGGTCCCCGTGCCCAGCCACGTGGTGCTGGGCCACATCAGGCTATGTTGGCCATGCTGAGCTATGCCGTGCTGTGCTCAACCGTCCCGGGCCATGTCATGCTGGGCCACAGCATGCAAAGCCATGCCGTGCCATGCTGGACCATCCCGGGCCACGATGGACCATGYCCAGCCATGCCAGCCTCTACCCTGMTATCCTGGGCCATGCAATGACACGATGTGCCATGCTAAGCCACGCTGTGCCATGCTGTCCCATGTCATGCCGTGCTCAAACCTGCTGGGCCATGCCATGCTGGACCATGCCCAGCCATGCCAGCCTCTACCCTATTATCCTGGGCCATGTAATGACATGATGTGCCATGCTAAGCCATGCTGTGTCMTGCCCAGCCATGCCATGCCATGCTCAGCCATGCTGGGCCATGCCAAGCTGTGCCCAACCACACTGGGTCATGCCATGCCRTGCTGTGCTAAGCCATGCCGTGCTGGCCGTGCCGTGCTGTGTCATTCCTGTTGTCGTGACCCATGCCAACCCGTGCCATGCTGGGCCATGCACAGAACACTGGCTGCCCATCAGCCTTTCCCACCGCAGGGACGTGGGAGCCACCACGTGGGAGCCTGGTTGATACATGGATGCACATCAGCATCAGTGCCAGGGACTGGTTCTTCTTGACCAAGCTTTCCTCMTGTGCTTGCACTGCAGTCCCCTTCATTTGTGTAACCCTCACCACCCTGACACTTGTGTCATCCTCACGACAGCTATTTTAAGTTAATCTTTTTCTTCCTTTCTTCTTTTTTCTTGCTACCTTTCTGTTTCTGCGAGGAGACATGCAGCCGATTCCTGCAGCTTTCACTGAGGCAGAACTTCCAGTGCTCACTGCAGAGCTTTGCAAAGCCACAGACGTCCACGGCTGGATAGTGCCTTAAAACAGTGCCTTAGAAGAAAATCAGAAGAAAGCAGCCATGCCCCGGCCCAACCTGCACCAGCCATGGAGCGCGGGGCGGCCGCAGGAAAGGCGGCAGTGATCCCGGCGCGGCGCTGCGGGAGCGGGAGAGCAGATGTGCGGAGCGGAGCGCGCGGTGCCCTTCTCTGTGGCAGGAGGCCACACTGCCATCTAGCGCGGGCCAGCGCCCCGGCCCGGCCGAGCCGAGCCGAGCCGTGCTGAGCCGAGCCGTGCTGAGCCGAGCCGAGCTGAGCCCAGCCGAGCCGAGCCGAGCCGAGCTGAGCCCAGCCGAGCTGAGCTGGGTCGAGGTGTGCTGGGTCGTGCTGAGCTGAGCCAAGCCGAGCCAAGCTGTGCTGAGCTGAGCTGAGCTGAGCCATGCTGAGCTGAGCCGAGCGTGCTGAGCTGAGCCATGCTGAGCCACACTGTGCTGGACTGAGTCGGGTTGTGCCAAGCCAAGCTGAGCCAAGCCTTGCCAAGACGTGTCAAACCAAACCAGACTGTGCTGAGCCATGCCAAGCTGTGCCGGACCATGTGAGCCATGGCAAGCCAGGCCAAGCCATTACAAGCCGTGCTGAGCCATACCAAGGCATCCTGAGCCATGCCGAGCCAATGGCAAAACTTAGGCAGTTTGGCTAGATGTGCAGACAAACGTCGTAGGACACGGAGAGCTTCCCTGGGAGACGCCTGCGCTGTGACCGCAGGGCGCTCAGGTGCATGGCTGCACCTTGGGATGCAGCTGCACGGCTGCACCTCGGGATGCAGGTGCACGGATGCACCTCGGGATGCAGCTGCACAGATGCACCTTGGGATGCAGCTGCACGGATGCACCTTGGGGTGCAGCTGCACGGCTGCACCTCAGGATGCAGGTGCACAGATGCACCTCGGGATGCAGCTGCACAGATGCACCTTGGGATGCAGGTGCACGGATGCACCTCAGGATGCAGGTCCACAGATGCACCTTGGGATGCAGGTGCACGGATGCACCTCAGGATGCAGGTCCACAGATGCACCTTGGGATGCAGGTGCATGGATGCACCTTGGGATGCAGGCGCACGGATGCACCTCGGGATGCGGTTGCACAGATGCACCTCGGGATGCAGGTGCATGGCTGCACCTTGGGATGCAGGTGCACAGATGCACCTCGGGATGCAGCTGCACGGATGCACCTCAGGATGCAGGTCCACAGATGCACCTCGGGATGCGGGTGCATGGCTGCACCTTGGGATGCGCGGAACCGCTTGGGACACGCTGAGCAGCGCTAGGCACCCTGTCCCGTGTCCCACCTGCGGACACCTCCCCGTGCTGGGTGTTGCTGCTGTGCAAGAGCCGTGWGTGCGGGCGCCCCGGCTCCCCACGCTCCAAGGCGGGCGCCGCAGCAGGACATGCAGGGTGAGTAACTCAGCAACCCCGTCCTGAGCGTGGAGAGTCTACTTTAAAGCCCTAAGTGCCGCCGTAAAGGCAGCCAGGCATATGTTTCCATACCGATCCCAGGCTGTAAACACGGCGGGAGCCYGAGGTACCTTTCGGGACGCCCTGCTGGGATTATTACCCCGCGCGTCTCCGCTAATTACCAGAGCCTCAACGCTGGAGCTGGTGTGTTCGCTTACCCGCCGCTGCAGCGCACAYCATGCTCCCGCTCACCCTATATCCATGGTAATTCCCAACACGGGCCAGGGAAAGGCCCCCAATATCCTCCCTCCAGGTATAAGCTCTTCCCAGCTCCAAGGGAATTCCCTGGCGTCTGGTTGCTCTTGCAGATTGGAAGATCTCCATTGTTGCTCCAGCCTGAGGAGCAAACCCCATCCCGTTTCCTTGCTCTCTAAACCTCTTCCAGGCTTCCCCGTGCCAGGAGCGTTGTTGCTCACGTGGAGCTGGGGCGGCTGCTCCCGCGTCCCGCTGCCACACACGCTGCGCGCTCCGCTCTGCAGAGCGAGCGCCAAGCACCGTGCCCAACACATCCACCCTCCTCCTCGTCCCAACCGGAGCCATCCCGCTCCGGGGATCTCGCCCCGGAGATAATTGCCGTCCTCAATCCACCCGCCACGGCGGCGCTGGCTGCGTGTCAGCGTCGGATGAACGCGGCTCCGTCGCCTTGCTCCTAAGGAGCTTAGGGGCCGCGGGGGACACAAGGTGGGCGCGAGCGCGTGCCGATAGCAGCAGCATCGTGGGCGCCGCGCGCTTTGGTGGCTGCACGGGGACCCACCACCAACGCGGCGGCCGAATTCAAAGCGCCCGACTCCAATAAACGGGATTATCACCCTTTTGTTGGATTAAGATGAATGACTTSCCAAATTCTCGGCCTGTTTGTTTTGGCTCTTTTCAAATCCTGTGAACTTGGCTTCTGATAACCACGTTGGAAAGAGGAGGGGGGCAAAAACAAGAACAGAAGCAGAAGCGAAGCCTGAAGCAGAAACACGTACTCAGGCGCTGACTTTCTGCTGGGCTTTGCTTTGTGTCGGAACCCAGAATCTGTCCGTAATTACCCTCATTACTCCTGACCCCAGCACTGAGCGCAAGGGCGCTTTGCGGGGGGATTAATGGGAGTCGGTGAGGAAGAGGAGGCAGCGCAGGGCATCCCTGCATGCCAGGATGGGCCYGTCTGAGCGCGTCCCTGCCGGCCGCGGGATGGGTGCAGGCTGCCGGGACGGCTCCATGGCACAGGCTGCTCCCCGCTCCTTGTTCCCCATTCCTCGCTCGTGGGTCGCATGCGGAGCAGAGCCCTCCGTGCCCGGCGCATCGCGGGCCCCGCTCGCCCATGGATTTGYGGCCACCCCCAAATCCGGCTTGACCTACTTCTCCCACACGTGGCAGCCTCYGCCACCGTCCCCAGCGCTCCGTTGCTCCGCGCTCGCTCCGTGCACTTCCCATCCCSGCTCCACAGAGTCGTGTCCTGGGATGCATCCAGCATGGGGCTTCCTGCTGGACCATCCCGGGATGCCTGGGGAGCTGGGGCTGCCCTTCCCGAACTTGTGGCATGTCGCCAATGCCGTGCACCAAAAGCTGCAGTGAAAGGCATGAGAGAAGCCTTAATTCAGAGCAGGCTCCATGCGCCGCTGAGTGCCATGCTCCTAATCGCCCACGCACGGTGCCATGGATTTGTGCAGATGGACACGTGTGTCTGAGGGTGTAAATGTGCATGAAAACGTATGTCACAGAGCCCTAGGACAGCTGAGCTGGGCAGGGAGGTGCCCTGGCGTGAGGCTGGCTGCAGCAGCGTCACCTCCAGCAGGTTGTCCAGGACCACGTCCATTGCGTTTGAGTATCTCCAGCAAAAATGAGTCTCTCCAAGGATGGAGATGTCACGGCCACTCCGGGCAACCCACTCCAGCATTCAACCACCTCCGCATCAAAATAAATATGTTTATATATATGTTGAAGTGAAGTTTTCTGCCTTTTGGGTTGTGTCCATTGCACCTTGACTGGTCAGGGATGCGACATGACTGCTGGTACGTGCTCAGCCACGTCACYGTGGCCCTCGCGCAGGGCAGAAGAGGCTCCGTCCCTTTAGGCAGGGTGGATGGTTTTCCCTGCAATGTCCCAGCAGCAGCCGGCGCTGCTCGGGGTGCGCAGCAGATGCAGCGCCGTGCCGGGGGTGCGGARCCGCCCCTGGGAACGCCAGTGGGGGCTCTCCAAAGGCCACGGCGGTGGAGTCCGCGCGGGGGGCGCGAGGTGAGGGCTGATCCTGGCGCTCGGGGGTGCCGGGGGCTCCGCGAGCGCGGCCGGCAGCGAGGGGCGCCTGTCTGCGCTCAGGGAGACGCCAAGGACAGCCCACTCCTCTAAGTGTACCCCATTCCTCTGTGYGTACCCCATACCTCTGTGTACCCCACTCCTCTAAGTGTACCCCATWCCTCTGTGCATACCCCATACCTCTGTGTACCCCATCCTTCTAAGCGTACCCCACCCCTCTAAGCATACCCCACACCTCCAAGCTCATCCCATACCTCTAAGTGTATCCTATACCTCTAAGCCATGCCTCTAAGCCATACCTCTATGTGTACCCCAAACCTCTAAGTAAAGTCCCATATCCTAAGTTTAAGTCCTAAGTCCTAAGTCTACCCCATACCTCTAGGCACACCCCATACCTCTAAGCATGCCCCATATCTCTAAGTGTACCACATATCTCTAAGCACAACCCACACCTCTATGTGTACCCCATACCTCTAGGTATATCCAATACCTCTAGGTATACCCCATCCCTCTAAGCATACCTCATCTCTCYATGTGTACTCCATACCTCTAAGCTTACCCCATGCCTTCAAGCACACCCCACACCTCTGGGTGCTCCCCATGCCCCTAGGCACAGCCCATAGGGTGCCAGCACAGGGGCCCAGGTGGGGCTGCCGCATGCATTACCCTATAGCTGCACACAYACATCCCAGCCTAGCCGCGGTGCTTGGATAGGGTGGGTAAGTTCAGCACATGGGGACGGGCATGAAGAGCCCAACTGCTCCCAAAGGCCGGACCCTGGGTGCTCTCCTGCCTCCGTGCATCCATTGCGGGGCTGAGCCATCTGCYCACCTTGCTCCTGGTGGGAGAGCAATTAATTATAGGCCACCTTCCTTACGGGAAGCAGGACCCGGCCTAACGGCTTTATTATCAGAACCTGTTTCTAAAGGGTGTCCAGTCGATCTCTGATGTGGGAGCTAATTGCAAAAGCTGTTTTGGATTAACTTGAAAGGTCTTGTGACATCCAGCTCTGAACATCTGGAAGGAAAAGCGGGGTTTCTGTTAAAAGAGAGCCAGCAGAGAGAGATAACAAGGCGGTAGGAATAAATAATTTTGTCAAAACCCTCAGAAATGAAGCATTCCCTGAGACGGGTGCCAATCCTCACATTGACCGCCGCTCACCTCTTCCTCAGCTGTCCTGCTAGTGTCCCGAGCAGGACGGGCCGTTTTCTAGGCGCAAGTAACACCGCGCRGCGCAGCCCAGAGGAGCCCTAAGAGTGCTGGATGGCCCCGGCACGGCAGGATGCTGCCCATGCACCGCACACCGATAAGGCAGGAGTCGGATAAGGCAGATAAGGCACCGATAAGACGTGTTGGCGGCAGGTGAGAGGAGAGAAAAAATGAAAGGGATCTGGTGATAAAAAATATATACACATATATATATATGGAGAGAGAGAGAGAGAAGACAGGGCTTGTGACACCGCTGAGGAAGGAAAGGGGGAAGAACACCAACAACCACCTGAAAAATGTTGGAAAGGACAGAGAAGCAAAGGGCAGCCTTGGTGGGGAGCTTCCTTCCTCCGTGTGCCTGCGACGTGCTCGTGTTGGCAGTGCCGGGACCAGACATGTCCCATCCCATCGCCTGCCCTTCGGAAACCCCGGCAAGGGCCAAGAGCTCGGGATGCTCCGGCCTCAACCGCAGCGCCAGGACATTGCAGTAGGAGAAAKGAGGCCATAAAGTGCCTCTATCCTGGACTATTTGACTCTTTCCTCAGTCTTTCCCATAATTAGCAAGAACAACGGCTGCTGATTTGGCAAATGGAAAGACSTGTGAGAAGAGCTTCTTGTGGCAACACGAGCTCTACAGGTATTTTGTATTCACTAGTTGGGCTTTTTCCCCCTCTTTTTGTACTCCTGGGAGAGCTAATTGCAAACGATTTAATTAAGATCTCTCACTCGTTAATGTTCTAGTAGTTTAGCAAGTTTGGGCTCGCTCAGCGGGTTGCGAGGGTTTTATTCCATCCGTTATCCTCCCGTTAACTCATCCCGTATCCTCCCCGGCTTCGCTCATCCTGCTCAGCCCCGGGAGCGAGGCAGCAGCACGTATCCTTAAAGAGCACGTTCCCAGACACCTCCTTGTCCTGCTGGAACTGCTGGAAACTCCTGCCCTGTTCAAACTCATCAGGAAGGTTAAAAATGGGCGAGAAAGGCAGGAGTTTGCAGAGGAAATGGAAACACTCTGTGCCTTGGTACAACAGCCCTATGTGCCCAGGGGGGAAGAAAACCCAAGCACTAAATCCCTGCAAAGCAGAAAAACACATTACAAGTGGCTGAAAAAGGACAGGAAATGTATTTTTAGCTCGTGGAGAAATCTGGTTCTGCTTTGCTCTGAATTAGCTCCGAAAATCTGGTTTGGGTTTGGCGAATGCCTGACGCCGGCGAGCAGCTCTTGTGCAAGGGGAACATCCCGTCCCCACCGCGTCCCTGCCGAGCGGTGACAGGGACCTCCTTCCACCGCTCTCCACGGAGGATGGATGCCCATGGAGCACGGCTCCCTATCCGCGCTCCGCCCGGCTTGCTTGGCCACAGCGAGGTCCATCAGACAGCTCAATACCTACTTTTTACGTTRCTTTTAGAGCCGTCTCACTTTGATCCCCCTATATCCAAGGCCACAGTATCCAAGGCAGGGGAGGAATCTCCTCGCAAGCTGCTTTGGCAGCCCTGGAACATGCAGCAGAGCTCAGTCTTGCTCTTCAGGTTATATGGGGAGAAGGGCGAGGGAACAGGACATGGTGAGTTCAGCAAAAAAACCCAGAGTTGCATTAATGAGAGACATGGAGAAAGCCCCGCATTTCCCAAGCAGGGCATGTTCCTGGGAATCCTGACATTTCTGTGCTTCTCCCGCTGCGTGGGTGACCCAAAATGCCAAATCCCGCTGTTTGCCGGTAGCAGGAACRCAGGAACGTGCCTGCACCAAGGCTTTTCCAGCAGGCGCCGGCRCTGCTCACACCAGCTCCGTGCTGGTGCCAGGGAGCGGAGCCGCGGCTTCCCGGGATGCCAGCGGCTGCAGGGGGTCTGCGCGGCRCAGGGAGCCGCGGCAGGGCTCCCCRGGGAGCCGCATTCCCGGAGCGCTCCGCATTCCCAGAGCATTTTGCTCCGCACGCTTCCATGCTTTCYGGGGCACCAGGGGAAACGGGGAAGTGTTTTGTTGATACAATGGGATAGAAYGGTTTTGGGTAAAGGTTACCCGAAATGAAGCATTTTGTTACAATTTCCCTGGCATGTCAGGCAGAATTAGAACTTCCCTGGGGACAATTTTGCTTTCRTGGAATTTTTGCTTCTGCTGCTAGGAAAATCACTCCAATGGGCAATTCCTGACCATCTCAAATGGAGATTAATTTAGAGTTACAGAAAAAGTTCCACTTCTCCATGCAGCAAAGGAGGAGGAGTCCTCCTTGAACGCCGAATCAGGAGGAAGGATGCTCCGGAGGAGGAAGGATGCTCCGGCCGTGATCCTGGATGCTCCGGCTGCGGTGCTGGAGGCACCAGGGGAGCTGGGCAGAGGTCTGTGCACTGAAACTCACAGCACATTTCCATGCAAAGACAGGACTATTCCACAGAGCATTACATGGAAACTGCCCTTGAGGCTCTCTGGAGACGGTGGAGAAAATCCCCTTGGATGGGTAATGGGTGGCAATTGCAGCTGTGCCTTGCTCTGTGCTTATGGGGGGGCAAAACTGCACCTAAAATAGGGGGAGAATCACCAAAAAGCAAAGAAGGAGGCTGCAGGGGGAAAGGGAACATTCAGCACCAACCAMAGTGGTGTTGGGTTTTAGAAATATGGCAGAATCTATGCTCAAACCAGCCTAAAAATGCTAGTTACTGAAAAAAAAATATATCCTGTAATATATATGTTGTGCCCTCATTAAACCTGACAAGATGTCATGAAATTCAAGGSGGTTTGAGGACCTGGGGTTTTGGATAAGCAGAAAAGTGGGATTTCCCTCTGTGTCCTCCCATGGAGCGCAGGTCCCGGGCTCTCCAGCGAGCGTGTCCCCTTGGAGCAGCTCCTGCCGTGACCTCGGCTCAGCCGCCCAAGCATCCGACCGGGAAGAGATRGATTTCACCGAGAGATGAATCTGTTCCACCGGGATCTGAATTTATTTGCAGCTGAAATGAATTCAAATCACCGCGCAACATAATGATGTCAACGCTGCTATATAATCTGAAAGAAGAGCAATATACTGTGAAAGGGCGGCGAGGGAGTTGCTAAATACAATAACCACACAGAGGGAAAAATAGATGTTTAGGGAGTCACCTGCAGCCCTGATTGAAAAATCAGAGTTACATTAAAATTTTTCCTATTTAATTATCTCACAGATAATATCACTTAGATTGAGTTTCATATCTGAGCAAATTAGTTGTGCCACTATTATTAAAACCTACTTAGGAAACTCAATCAGTGAGAACTACCACTTTGAGGCTGAACACGTGCTAGGAACATGACAGGAGAGGGGTTTCTTTTTTGTTAATGAGCTAAAGTGAATTTATGATATAGATATATGTAGCGCGAATGAATCCCAATTAACACTGTTTTAGAGATTGCTCTTCCATGCAGCAGCACTCTGCAAAGTTGGGCTTGCAAAAGTTAATGCTGCTTCTCATGGTCAGGCTCCAGACTGTTGGACCTGATGCTCCTTTACTAATGTCCCAGATCCAGCAGTGCAAAAGAGCCTTAAAGAAAATGTAAATGTCTCTTATTATTTACACGTGGTGCAAGGGCTCTCCTCTTTAAGGGCTGTTGCTCAAGTGATACGGAAGAATTTTACAGTAAATTAGAAATTTGTTCTCCTGAATTTAATGGGTTGTTATATAAATGTTTATGCACTATGCACATACCCAYGTGCATGCACACATGCACTTCTTTTATATGTGTGTGAACTAAAAGGCTTAGTATGGAGACATTCTGGTGTTGAATGAAGGAGCACTCGTATCTTCATTTCCTGGGCCGTTTCTGGTCTGGTCCAGAGCAAGAAAGCCAAATACCCTCCTAATGAAAAGCCAGCATCACAGAGCTCTGACAAAAGATTTACAGCTTTTTCCGTTTGAACCTCCACAGAGTTATTACCTGAAAACTTATCACTTTTAAAGAAGCTCTTGGAGTGGCGGGACCACCACATCTCGGACAGCTAAAGCTGGAGGGATGTGCTGAAGGGGGCTCCTCCTTTCCCCCCRCATCTAAACAGGCTCATGAACCGTCTCACGGGAGAAGAGAGACCAGACCACTTCACTGCCCTTCCTTCCCTCCTTTCCTCTCACCTTCAAAGCTCCATCAAGTCCTTGCTGCATTTTCATTTTGGTGCCAAAGACTAAAAGACAACAAGATCTTAATGCTGGTGCAGCTGCAGACTGCACTATGTATTCATTTAATTCTTTATTTTTGAATTGCTTAGTTTATGCTCCAAACAGACTTATTTTTTTCCAGATTAGCGCTGTTTCCTGTCCTTCATCATTTGTAGAAGTAATCAGTGTGCGAGTTTTTGCTGATTTTCCGTTTCAGTGAATATCATGAAAATGATCTAACTGCCAGCCCCATCCACTCCAGACACCTCGGGCTCTCTGGGATGTCTGGAGAAGCTGAAGGGAGGCTCACATGTTTTCAGAAGAGCAGACTCAGGGCTCTTCAGGGATCATATCCAAGGATGCCATGGGAGACTGTCYTGAAGAGAAGAGGGTTCCAGTAGAACTGCTGACATTCAAGGATCACTCCTTCAAGCTCAGGATGGTCTATGCCCATGTGCATGGAATCAAGCAAGAGTGTCAGGAAGCTTTCATGGGTGAAATGGTCCACCTCTGCTTACTGTCTTCACTAATGACCTAAATGAGGGGACAGTACACCCTCAGCAAGGCTGCAGACCGTATGAAACTGGGTACTTGGAGTGGTTGATGCACCTGATGGTTGTTTTGCCCTTCAAAGGAATGTGCAGAGAGGGCAGAGATGGGCAGAGAGGAACCTCATGAARATCAGCAGGGGCAAGTGCAGGGTCCTGCATGTAGAGAGGAACAATCCCCTGCTCCAGGACAGGATGAGGCCGATGTGCTGGAGAGCAGCTCTGCAGAGCAGGACCTGGGCACTCTGGTAGACACCAAGGAGTCCAAGAGGCTCCAATGCAGCCTTGTGGCCAAGAAGCCCAATGGTGTGCTAGGTACCAAAGTTCTAGCAGATATTGCCCATTTGGGGACTGGACTAGTACTGCAGGAGGAGGCATCGATTAGGCTGAAATTGTTCTCTGGGTCTCACAGCTGCCGAAGTTTAATGGGGAGCAGGAAGACCAATACTGTGTGTTTTAATGAATCTCACCTTGGCAGTCTGGCACAGAGATGGGCAGCAAAAACACTGCACACCAACCAGCCACGGGGAACAGGGACTGAAATGCCCACAAAATACGTGAGGRAGTAATTTAGCAAAGCAGCTGGCAGTGGAAACATGCTAGCATTGCCTCCTCTCTTCCCAGTCTTTTTTCAGATATAAAAATCTCCTATTTTCACCCCTCTCATAAGGCGGGAAGCGTCGCAGGCGTCTCTCTCATGTGGGTAAAGAACAAAACACAATTAGAATTACAGCTGCATCATCTATCACGAGTCCTTGACAAATCTTTCACCTTAAGGCTTCCMAGCTTTCATTTTCATCTGTAAATGTCTCATTCACAAGGTGAATCATAACATCAAGCTTGACAACTGAAGGCTTTTTAGAACCTTCTCTTAATTGCGAAATACTCAGACATTTCCCAGCTTTCTGTATCTCACCCCCTCATATCTACTTTGCAGGCATCTTCAAAAAATGAAGGATCTCAATGCATCCCACTCCCCCTCTTTAGCACTTGATCTCTTCTGTGAGAGGTCCGGAGCTTGCTCTTTGCCTTGTCCCTGTGCCTGCAGCGTGTGCACGGGGGGAAGGAGTCACCCGGCATGCTGGTGATGGGTTTACAACTGGAATTGAAGATCTCGAAGGTCTTTTCCAACCGTAATGATCCTGTGATTCTCTGATTCAATGACTCTGAGCAGCTATGCTTGGTTTAGCGCTGGAGGCTGCCAAGAGGAAGGTCCACGCTGAGCCCCRTGGTCACCACCAGCATGTTCTCAGGAGGACTTTTGGGCTGTACTTGTTTACTGCCAGGTGAAGCAAAGCCCAGGTTTTAATCACATCTGTCCCAAGAACTTGGCCTTGGTGACCAAGTGTTTCCATGTCTAGACATGGCCTGTGCAATCCCAGCAGGTTGGTTCACACTCTGCTTTTGCTAGTGAAAGGAGAGAGTTTTCTAAACACAGGCAACACAAAGACCCCTCTGATACGTGAAACAAAGCACTGAGCATGGAAAAGGAACCATGCAGGTTTAAGGCAAACTCCATTTGAGATGTGATGGGGATTTCTTAGGATTTTAGCCCTGAAGATACGACGGGTTGGGCCAAAGACTTTGCCAGGTTATGGGTTCACCTTCTCTGCCAACTAGCAATAGGACAAGAGGAAATGGCCTCAARTTGTGCCAGGAGAGGTTCAGACTAGATATTAGGAAAAATTTCTGCACAGAAAGAGTGGTGCAGCCTTGGAACAGGCAGCCCAGGGAAGTGGTGGAGTCACCGTCCTCGGCAGTGTTCAAGAAACGGGTAATGAGGCACTTAGGGAGATGGTTTAGCAGGCRGGGTGTTGAAGGGCTTATGGTTTGACTCAAGGACCTCGAAGGTCTTTTCCAACCATAATGATTCTATGGTTCTATTGAAYATATATTTGCACTTGCCCATGCCAAATCCATTGCATGGGCTACTGGAGAGCTATCCATGCTAGAAAATAAATTGGACCCTGCTTCGAGGGTCTACCACTGAGAAGTCATCAGGAGGGTGCCCTGTGGTGGCACTTGTGAGGGACTGGGCACTAAAGTCCTGTCTGGCCAAAGATGGGGCAATCCTGAAAGAGCGACCAGCCCGGGAGCTTCCTAGTGGAAAYTGGAGCTGGTCTCATGCCCCTTCCATGTCTCTTCTCTACAGCAGAACCCCCATCACTGCAGGAAACACTTGGCTGCTGTTGATCATGGACGTGATTGGATTTTTTAAAACAAAATGAAAGTGCAAACAAAAAAAAAAATCTTAGATCTAAAATATATGCGTAGGCTTCCRTATTATTCTATATTTGTATTATTAAGATAGGCATATTAACTTTTCAGCTGACATAAGAAAACGCCATTTCAAAGCGCTGAAAATTTAGACAAAACTCCCACATTTTTATGTCGCCCATTCTGTGCAAAACAAGTGATATTTACAGGAACACTTCTCTGTGTAATTACACAATTATTAAAAACATAGTAGTGAAGTAGGAGCTTTTATCAAGTCATTCAAATTAGAGCTGTTTCATTCTAATCACTATCTACTTGAATATGTATCGCTTGGATGAAACTGTAGAAAGCTCATTAAATATATTTTTCTTTAAAATTTAATTACTGGGAACTTCTTCAGAGAATAATGATTGTGGATCATAATTAGGATCTTTGTTTCTGTTTGTATTTAGACTGAAAGGTATAAAGACGAGGAGAAAAAGAGAGAAATTGCAGATCCAACATTTGGAAAGGGAGCTGTCAGAAGGGGAATAGAATATTAACAAGCCAGAGCCAGCATTACAAAGCAGAAAGATGGTGCTATAATTTGATGGACTTATTAAACCCATCGTTTCTGGTGTTAAGAAAGCTGTGTTGTAGTCTTCTGCAAATGTGAGATACTAATTGGACTCTGTTTCCATACAATGCATTTATGTGCATTAACTTAGTTTAAGCAATGATAATACATTTGTGGCTTGAATTTGACAATTAGAGTTTGTCCTCTGTGTGATGTTTTTAGATCCCAGAACTGGGGGAAAATATGTAAATATTTTCCAGCACGTGCTAATTGAAACCTATACGCATGTCAAAATAAATCAGTGTATTTTTTCCCCAGAACTGTGACAATGGGTGGAAGTTACCCCCAGAGCAGGAGTGGAAACTGGAGGTGGATGGTAGGTGTGTAGCCGTGCTGGCACAGAGACAGCTTAACTGTTCTTACAGGGATCATTTCACAGCAGCTTAAGATAAGGATTAGAGGGGAAAAAAAAAACACCCTTAAAATAATTAGTAAGGGAAAGGGGCCTGAGTCTGAAACTCTAATGTGAATATCCATTTCACTCACGATTATGCAGACTGAAAGCACCAAACTGCTCTCCAAAGACTGCAAAGTTAGACGGCAATCTTAAAAATTAGGTACAAGTGATATCAATTACCCACCGCTTCCCTSTTTGCAAAGGATTCATTTTTACTGATGATTTTAACTCACTTAAAAAAAATGAGTTTGTTTACAAGGAGAACATTCGGAGATGTTGGGAAATGCCCCAGATAGCAAAAGAGGGATGAGGAGAGCCGGGGAAAGGAGGAGGAAGGCTCATTTTCGCTCCCCAGAGCCGCAGCATCGTCACTGCCGGGGCTTCGGAGCGGAGGAGGGAATGTGGCAGGGAAGGCGGCCCCGGGCAGAGGCAGCCTTGGGAAAGGCGCTGCCAGCAGGGAATGCCGGCGAGGCCAGCGGCTTTCTGGCTAATGCTCAGTTTCTTTTAATGATCACGGCTGTAAATCCTTGCAMTATAGCAATAAACCAGGGGACTAATAAGGCTGATACCAGCCCACCCTGCTGCGGGGAGGGCTCGGTCCCGTGTCACCAAACAAGCCTTCTCCATCCCTGTTTTGGGTGATACCCCATCCGCATCCTTAGGGAATCTTAGGGACATCTGCCCCATTTGCTCTGTGGGCAACAGCCAATTGTGAACAGGATGGGAAATTATTTTAGATTATAAAGGACTTGTCGCTGACTTTCAGGTGGAGACATCATTTATTTTCCATAATATTTTCCATAACAATTTATTTTCCATTCTCCATGGTTCACATGGTTTCTTCTTCTGACTGAAGACAGGATAAAGTCTTTCTAGATGAGGGACGTGGGGAGTGAGATTTTATTTGTAAGGCTTAATTTGTAGGTTTTTATCTGTGCTCGTGCCTTTGAACCCAGCCAAGTAGGGAATGGAGATGGTGCAGCTTGGTCACCAAGAAAGCACAGCGAGGATGACCTCCTCTCTCTGAGCACTTGCTGCGTTCTCTTGTGTCTGAACCAAAGTTCACGCATCTTTCCATCATCATCATCATCATCATCATCATCACCAGCAGCACAAAGTTGCCTTTCAACTTTTTTTAGTGTTATAGTGCTCGTTTCATTTTTGAGGTGATTTGTTGAGGAACCCCCCCAAAGATGCTAGTTGTACATTTTTCTCCTAGAGATGAATCATAGGCAATTAACAGGAGCAATTCTAATTARCTGACATAATTAAAAAACTAATAATGTTTAACATTATTGTTTTATACAATGACATTAGCTTTAACAGCCTAGCAACACATCAAGGCTTCATTTGCATAGTCACTGAGTATATTATTTATTCTTGGTTTCTTTGGTAACCAAATTGACAATAAGAACTGCRATGTGAATTCCTAAATTGTTTTGCCATATAGCTTCATAATTTATGCCATTGGCAGTAATTGTAATGTCTGTATAATTTCCTTTTAATTATCAACTAATGAAATTTACATTCATTTGGGTAAAAAACAAATATTCACATTCAACTTCCAATCACCTGTCCAAATTTCCAATCAATTTGCCGATGTTTGCTGTGCCTTATGTTTATTTATATTTTTGCCTATCAGAATGTGGGAGAAGTGAAGATGAAAACTCTTTGAGTGCTAATGGTTGGAGGAATAGTGATTACTGCATGTGCCACCACGCAACTCTCCTGACGTCCGTATTTTAGGACTTGTCTCTTTCCAAAAGGAAGGGAAGAGCTATGGACTTTCTCACATTAAACTCCACGGATTTTAAGTGGAATTAATTCTGTAAACTTTAATTGCAGAATAATCTCTGCCAGTTCCCTTATCTCTTGATTTATTACAGGCATTTATTTCTAGTTTGAAAATTTCTCATCAGTTTCCCAGGGAATTAATTTAGTTTTTCAAAAAGAAAAAAAAAAAAAAAAAGGAGGGTTGGGGGAAGGAAATTGCTTCTAAATTCAAAATGAGATGCTAATTACAATAATTATTTCTTGAAATTATATAGAACTTTATACATATGACTATAGTCATTTTGTTAAAAAAAAGTTATTTGCACATAATCTTAATTGAACTCAACTTCTGAACACAACACCACTTTGTATCTTCTTATTTTGAGTAATGGTGCTTGGGAAGGTGGAGCAGGCCCACAACACCCTCCTTGTGCTTTGATCTCACAAACACACGGGCATGCACTGAAGTTCTACCCAGGGCTGAGGTGTCCACCCCATAGCACAGTCACACCGGGCTTGTGTAGGAGCCACCTGTGTGGGGATCCTCACAGGGACTGGTGTGGAGATGTTCCCCAGGAGCCTCACTGGACCCTCAGGGAACCCTTGCAGAAACCCTTGCTGGATCTTCAKGAGGACCCTGGTGGGGGCCCTCGCAGGGAAGCCCGCCGTGGATCCTCACAGGGACCTTCACCAGGACCCTCACAGGGACCCTTGCCAACACTCTCATGGGGACCCTTGCTGGGACTCTCCTGGTGACCCTTAATGGGACCCTAGCATGGACCCGTACTGGGATCCTTACTGGGACCCTTGTGCGGGCCCTCATGAGGACCCTCATGTGAACTCTTGCAGGGACCCTCATGGGCACCCTTGCTGGGACTCTCGCGGGGACTCCCACTGGAACCTGTGTGGAGACCGTCATGGGAATCCTTGTGGGGATGCTCACTGGGACCCTCGTGGGGACACTCAACAGGCGCCCACCACGGCAGTCAGTGGCTGCACTTTGCTTGGGAGTCCAGGCGAGGATCTGCTCTCGCGCCACTCACTCTCACCAGGGCAGTTCCCACCAGAATTTCCCCCAGAATTTCCATGAGATCCCGGGCGGATGCGCTGGTGGCAGCACCTCCACGAATGGACTCCATAGAAAGTGAGCAACAAAGTCCATTATAGTCAATTACCTTTAAGTGATTTCAGTACAGATTTGATGCAAATCCACATGAGACAAATTAAAACAATTAATGGACAATCTGGGCCAGTCCTTGAAGGGAAGTGCTTATTGTTTGTGTCTGGGTTTTTTTTCTGCATCAAATATGCCTCCTGCACATAGAACCTATTAGCTCCTTTGGATTAGGGATAAAAAAGAAAAGGAAGTTTAAGAATAATAATTGCCAATGGGAGATGTTTCTTGAAGGAGAATGGTATTATTTGGAGGACTTTATTGCAAACAAAGTTCAACTTGCCTGCTTGGAAATGAAACATCTGCATGCTCAAGGGATCTCTGCTCAGAAAAAGGGGTGTCTGTCTCCGATTTAGTGTTCAGCGCCTGGAAAATATCACCATCCGAGAGAGAAAACACGAACCCCGAGCACCGGCGGGAGGCTGCTGAGGTGCGTTGGGCCCGGATGGGTGGGAAGCTCCACCAGGCCGCCAAGACGAGACACATCCAGGACGGGCAGGTGCTCCTGGACTGAAACCAGCATCTCGTATTGCTAAGAGTAACAGGACCATTGCAGAGTGCCTTGCATTTTAGTAAACTCCAATGTTTTACCTGGGCAAAGGGAAAGAAAGGAAGGAAGAATAGGAAATACATATGTGAAGGGCCACTCGCTTCAAGACTGGCAATGAGAAGAAAAGCATGGAATGATCGTCCATCAGTTTTCCAAAGACAATGCCCAGATTTGGCAGATTTCCGTGTCAGTAAGCTGCTGGACACCATATTCACAGCAAGGTGAAAGGAGGGACTTTCACAGAACATTTTCTGCAGGATGCTTTAGAGAAAAATAAAGAATACATTTATAAGAGAAGARATTATTTATATTAATGGGGGTTGGCATTACAGTAGTTTCCAAAGTGGTTTGGAGCTACCTCTAGCTTAGAAGATCCCTCAGTCCTGACCTAGCTGAACCYGAGATATTCAAAGATAAGAACTACAGTGTGCTTGCCTGGTGTACGACGCTCCTTCTCCGAGCGTCCACCATGGGCTGCTGCAGATAAAAGAACGCTGGACTTGACGAATGATTGATCTGATCCAGATGGAGGTGGCCCTTTTTTCAGGCATTTTTTTTTTTAAGGTGGAATGTGACATTCCGACAGTTTGAATAGTCAAAAGCAGAAGACACAGCTCACAGGGGTGGAAAGAGGGCTCTGAGAGGCTGCAATAAAAGCAGTTACCCATATCCATATCAGCACGGGCTATCCTCCTGTCCTATCATTGCTTGCATGAGCACTGCGTAGGTGGACGTCGTGACCCGTGGAGCTACCGGGCATGTTGTGCTGCAAGAACATAGAAGCAAGGAGGACTTTGTGGAAGCATTGCCCACAACACCCACCTTCCCAGAGGACACGTCTCCAGAGCACCACCGGCGACACAGGTGTGGATGAGCTGATATTTCTCCTGGACACAAGAGCAATAGTTATTTRTGTCGGATGGTGTTGAGGGACTTGTCTTCAGAGCACACCTCCATCCAGAACAACTTTTCGAGCATGCTTTGAGGAGATTAGCGCTTGGCTGTCCTCATAGCAAGCAGCATCAAGGTTCCTCCACTCCTCCCAGGGGCTGATAGGATTTGCAATGACTTGTGAGAACAGACGTCACCCATCAGGACGATGTGTCCAGACTGATGCGGGATGCGGGACCAAATGCCGTAGGTGGCAGATGGTTCCTGCCCAAGGTTGTCCCAGTGCGAGCTCAGCAGGGCTTCAAAACCACGCGGAGCAGATCCCATCTTTCATGCCCTCCGCTGAGCGTGGACAAGGACACCGGAGGAGGGAGAATCCTAATGCCGCTCTCCCGCTGCAAGTAAATTACTGTTCCTACATGGTGGCCCCATGGTGTGAAYATGGCCCGAAGCTGGGGAGGAGCCGCCTCGTTTCTCCAGTGCCCCCCGCGCCTGCCGCAATTCCCAGGGCGAGCAAACAAACCGGGAGGAAACCGCTCCCTCCTGACCCGATTCCCTTCCCCGGCCGCTCCCGAGGAGCCTCTCGGTGCGCAGACGCCGCCGGGGAGCCTCTCGCTGGCGGACGGGGCCGCGCTCCACGTGGTGGCACATCCGGGCCTCGGCGACGGAGCGTCCCGCGCCGCAGGAGCTGCCGGGCGCGCAGCCCGCACAGGGGCCCTCGCAGAGCACGGGCTCCTTAAAATAAAAGGAATGGGACCTTTTGAAGAAACGAGCATCTGGGAGAGACTAATTTTACCCAGCAAGCAGCAATTGTGATCCGTGTTTGGGTCCACTGAACAGCGCTTCTATAGCGGCTGAAAATTCATTTCATTTCATTATCTGAACTGCTCAAGCACCCCACTTTGGATCAGAGAAATCTTTCGAAACCTGCAGGAAACTCATTTACCCCTGCTGGGGCTCCAGCTTCTTTTCTTATATTAAGGTAGCGTTGTCTTCCTTGGAAATTCTGGCAGATATATACTCGAGATTTGTGTGGAAAGGAAAAGGAACATTTGCTGAAATCCACGGTGGAGAGGAGCCGTGTTATTACTCTCCCCTGCTTTATTTAGGTCTGTTTCAAGGCTACTTTAGTGATCTCTCATCTGTTACAAATACAGTTCTTGATACTTTAGAGAGGAGAGAGCTGCCTTTGAGGTGATGCAATGTAGAACAAAGAAAAGACCATCTATGCCCCGAGATTTTACTAACGAAGAAACTCACAGTGTCATTAAGTTGAAAAGAAAAAAAAAACCCAAAACCCTCAGTAATCAAAGTGGAAGGTTTGCAAATTAGGGACAAACTAATGCATGGACTGTGTCTAGCATTATAGGTCCCTGATAACGAGTGCCTTGCCTGTTTTCCAATTCAAGTTGCAAAACTTGACCTAGATTCCTGATTACAATAGTTTAAGCACCTAAAAAAAAATCACATTGAAGACAATACACGCAGCCCAGAAACGCACCGAGGAAGACTAGACTGAAATCACATAATCTGTACTCACGATATTGAGTTTCTATAGACACGGAGCAAGTGTAGGCTCTCTAATACATTTGTATGCTTTTGTGGCAGGTTTTCAGCCCACATATATCTGTCTAAGCACAGACTGACTGTGTTACACTTATGAGAATTACAATTCAATCAGACCTAGGTCCCTTGCGACACCTGCAGAAACTATCTATATGCGGCCGGAGTGATGGTATACRTTTTTATTGCTCCCATAAGCAGTCACCATCAAATAAATTACCGACATTGATCTGAAGTGTCCATCCCTACACACATGGAATAAGTTACCCAGTCCAATTACCGCTGCGGAGATTAGAGCAGCGTGTTCAAGGGAGGAATTTCCACATGGCGACGTGTTTCATGACTCACGCTAAACCACATGTTCTGGCCTCGTGGGTTATTCTTTAGGCTTTTCTTAGCTCCTCGGATTTGGATCCATAATCCAGATGAGGACTACTAGGTTCCCGGGTGGTTTTGCTCYGTGAATAAATGCAACTCAGTGCAGTCCCTTTTGCTGCAGGGACCCCAGCACACACGGCAGCGTCTGGAGGAGGAAAAGGAGGTGGAGAAAGAACAAAGAAGGAAAATCCTTTGAAGGTGCAAGGAAGATAGGTTAGGAGAAAGAGGGGGAGATTAAAGAATTAAAAGGTGGGAAAACAAAAGCAGATAACCAACAAAAGCAATAAAATCCAGCATTTGAGCTTGCTGTGCTTCCTGCAGCATTTATTGACACAAGATGAGTCAAGAAAGTCCTTCCAGAGAGGGATTTGGGAGGACAGAAGCTCCCGAGATGCTGCAAACACCTTCCCCAGCACAATGCCAAGTTCCCTTCTAGTTTTCATTGGGGAAATGCAGCACTGGGAATCAGCTTCCTCTTCTGGTCCACAGCTAAGTGCTAAGAATTAGGTGAGACATAGGGAATTAGGGCAGATATCCCTGCACAGGGTAACTGCAAGGGTAACCCTGCAAGGGTAGAGAAAGGACAGCCAGGTTGCAGATGCTGGAGGGAACAGGGAGAGAGGAGGGCGAGGGGCACCTCTAAATCCCCCAGAACTGCAGCATATTTCAGAGGCTCTTCCTTGAGCTAAGCAATCTATGGAATGAGATTTTGGCTTATCACAAATTATACTCTCACATTTGTCTTTCACAAAGGACATCTTTTCCTAAATTGATCCTTTTTTTTTTTTTTTTTTCCAAATAAAAGCACAGAAGGAATGAGGAATTAATTGACCTTTTTATTAGTTTTTTTCCTTGGGTGAAAAATCTCTAAACTGGAACTCTTTGATTTTCAGCACATCTGACACTGGAGTATATATATTGGCTTTGTCTGTTTTTCAAATATGGATGTATTTTTTCAATTTTGAAAAGCTCCCTCTATTTGGACTGGACAAATGGAAAAATTTAAAGGAATAATTAGCTTCTGGTTGAACTTAAGAAATAAAAGAACCTTTAAAATGAGCATTCTTAGGGGAAAAAAAAAAGCCATTGTGTGGTGGGAAAAAGAACGAATATTTTCATCTGGCAGTTCAAGGTAATTCAGTGAAGTGCAATATGAAGACCACGCAAAGCCGCACTCTATTTTTACCTAAAAAATGAGGTAAAAATTAGCAGCGAGGCAGCGGGTGCAGGTCGCAGCCGTGCAGAAACGCGCCCGTGTGCCGACGTGATGGGCAGGAAGGCAGCGCGGGCTCTGAGGCAGCGCAGCGAGGCGCGAGCCCAGGCTCGGGGGGACCCAACCCGGCCCAAGGACCGCGCGCAAGGGCTAGTGCAAGCGGAAGGCGCCAAGAACCACCGCGCAACCGCGACCGCGCGGAAAAATAGCACGGGAAATAGGGAGAAAGGGCRGGTTTTGGGGCGCGGACCCAAAAAGCGGGTTTTGGGGCGGGTTTGGGGGCGGGTTTTGGGGCGGGCAGGGCGCTGCGCGCGGCGCTGCGCGGCACGTTGCGCTGCGCGGCTCGTTGCGCTGCGCGCTCCGGCGCTAGGTGGCACTGCGCGCCCGCGCGCTCCCGTGCCCCAGCGCCGGGRTTCAGGAAAAACGGGAAAAGCGCTGCCCTGTTCCGCGCAATTCGGGCGCCTCCGAGGGAGGAGATGCGGGGCGCGGTAGCGCTTGCGCTTTGCTCCAGGGTGGACGTTGCACAGACAGGATCCGGAGCAGCCTTGGTTTTTCCTGCTGAACTTCAAGTATTTCGTCCCCAGATCCCACCGGATCCCACCCGGAGCGCTCTGTGCCGGGGCTCCTGCTCGCTCCGAGGTGCTCCATCCGTCGCTGCCCCGGCACAGCGGCAACCGGGCGGCCAGGAGCCTCTGGGGCACGTGCAACASCTGCCCAATGCCTTTTTGTGGGATACAGATGCTTTTAGCGAGTGGCAAAGACTCTGGGCACCCTGCCTGCCCCTCACCTGGTGGGCACGAATGTGGGTGCATGCCACACACTGACAGGCTGGCTGGGATTATTCTCCTCCTGAAATAATATGGTGAATAGAAACCAATCTGGTCCCTGTTTTTATTTTATTATTTTATTTTATTTTTATTTTATTTTATTTTATTTTATTTTATTTTATTTTATTTTATTTTATTTTATTTTATTTTATTTTATTTTATTTTATTTTATTTTATTTTATTTTATTTTATTTTATAGCAAGTCCCAAAACATGGGACCTGCAGACATTGGAATTTAGCTCAAAAGCAGGTAGGAAGAAATGGGAGATGTAGACCATGTGCAGGGAAGGATAGATGGATGGATGGGTGGGTGGGTGGAGATGATAACTTCCAAGAGAAATGGGAGGAAGGATTCCAGCCACTCACAGGCAGGAGCTCAGTGGGTTGGCACCAGGATGTGCTTCCTCAGTGGTTTAAGCTCACGGGTGATAAGCTGGGCTCTCATTATCCCAGCTCCCCACGGCTTTGGGACACTCGATCTTGTCTCCATCCTTCAACTAGCCAGAGGACCCGTGCAGCCAGGCAGCAGCTTGGACATGAGAAGAGCCATGGCTGGAACTGGGTTGCCCTGTTGGTTGCCCAAGCGTGAGCTCCAAGCACGTTGCGTTAGCGGGGATGAGCCCTGGGGATCTTGCTGCGTGCCAGGGCCAGCGAACAGGTACGGAACCAGCGGCTCCCCTGGGCTTTGCCACCATTATTTAGGGTTCTCAGTGTGTATTTCTTGGTCCGGTTTCCAAACCAGCACAGTGTGTGATACGTGATGCCATGAGGAAACCCGCAGCTCCCCTGTCCACAGGGAAATTGGGATTCAGCCCAAACCTCAGATCCTGCCATTCAGTATCCAACCGCGACTTCAGAGAGTGGAATTAAAGGCAGGAGGCGGAAATGTGCCCCTGTGYTTCGGCAGTGGCATGTGCCACGCTGCCACCCCTTTCTTAGCCATGCCACAAGCTGCGTCCCATCCCGCAGGGAACATCCCCGCTGAGGAACGTGCACGTGCACGGGGCCGGCCGCGAGGGAGCAGTGCCCGTGCCCGGGCTGCCTCCCACGCCGCGTGGCTGATCCATCCCCCTCGAGGCAACAGAAACGTGCCTGCTGTGCCGGCCCCGGGACTGCTGCGCAAGCGGCCGGCTCCCCTGCGGCAGCGCAGCCTGCTCCCGGTGTGCCCGACCAGGAGGTGACTCAGAGGAAACGGGTGAAACACCCAGGTGCTGCAACCGCCCTGCGCCCGAGTGCCTCACCTCCCTGCCACGCACCCGTCTGCTCTGTTAAACAACAACAGAAACCATGAAAAGTCGGAGCCTGCAAATACCTGCTCCTGTCTTGCACATTGATTACAGCCAAAGCAGAAAGAACAAACTCCAAAATGACACAGAAAGCCCAGAAGGAGGCTTTTTTTTTTTTTTTTTTTTTTTTTTTTTTAAGTAAGAGCATATTTGAGGTCCTTAGACTTTGAGAGGTGACATTCAGTTTGCCAACCAGGACACGCAGTTCCGAGCGCTGACGTGCACGCTGCGCGTCCGAGCTCCCACACCTCACACACATCTCACTTGCAACGCAGCCTGCAAATACCCGTGTCCGCTTTAAGCTCTGCGACCGTCCTGCAGGAAGAGTCCCTGCTTTGCCTGGCTCACCCACGAGCCACGTCCCACCAGCAGGATCCGCATTTGCTTTTGCTCCCCCATAAACATATTCAGGGCACGTGGGAGTGCGGGGTGAGGACACAGTCCCGGACCCCACAGAAGTTGAGTCATTAAATTCGTCCTTTTTTTTTTTTCCTGCTAAAATGATGGTGCTTTTTTTCTCAGCGAGAGGCCACGATGATTTTATCACGTCATTTCTGCAATGCCACATCTAAGAGACAAAATCTGGTACGGTGTAAAGAGCTGTAAGCAATGCTATCATTTCGCAAATGCAGAATTAAATGGAAGTGGCACATTTTCAAAACTGTTAGTACAGAAACCCCAAATTTATCACTGTCTGTCATTTTTCAATATGCTTCTTTCTAAGCCTAGCTTTCTGATGAGTAGAATAATTATAATTTAGCTCCAGTAACTTGGGGCTCCATTTTCAGCTAACAGATTGTTTATCAAAATCAAGACCCTGAGCAGCAGCTGTAGGACGGGGAGAGGGAGATTGACGGGGAGAGCAGACCAGTCCTGTGGGAAGCAGATGAACAGAAGGGAATTTAATGACTGCCTCCAAACACAAGTGATCGATTCACTGAACCCGCTCAAGCAAGTCTGCGCTGAGTGATTGGTTTTAGAGGATTCATTATTCACATACATTTAGTGTGCGACGAGAGAGGACACCGTGGGATGGAAATCCGGACTAAATGGACTTTGCAAAATTAAATTTTGCGATTTTGTTTTAAAATTCAAGAATTCCTGCTGTCCTGGTAAGAGACCGGGCAAGCGTGGAGACATGCACTGGTCTGGCCGGGCTGTCATTCCTGCCACGTGGGCTCCCTGCGCTGCAGCCACATCAAAACAAATCTCAGGGCTGCAAAAATATACCACAATTATATTTTTAAACAGCTCTGTACTGCATTTTTGCAAGTTTTTGAGTAGTTTTCTCATTTCCCATCTGACATTTACTGGCACGGCATTTCCTGGCACAAGAGCTCTGAACATAACGCCAAGGTATGAACAGCAAATTGGTTCTGAGCAGCAAAAGAGAGCTAGATACAAGCTACTGCTCAGAAAATAACATCAGGAATGGCGTGAAACGGCAGCTAAAATCCAGCCGTTCCCAGCCCAGCGCGTGGCGAATTCCTGCCGCCCGTGGGGCAGGCTAGCGAGGGCTCAGACCTGTTCTGCAGTCATCSTGTTTGCACTGCATTTTCACTTAAACACCTGATGACAGAACTGCTGGAAAATCCGTGGGAAAATGTGACGGTTGACGGGCTGGAAGTGGCGTAAGATCCCCCGGCTCTCAGTAAATGTGGTGGCACGGGGCTGTGCCGTGGAACCTGCGGGACGCTCCCCGCCAAGGTCCTGGCCACCCTCTCCATGGGAAGGGGTTGCTCTGGGGCTCGGACGATGGCTTCTTCTTGCCTAGACCGAGTCTGCCGCGTTCACACACAGCAGTGTCCCTAAATCCGTAGGAGACGCTGGTGTTGGGCACCACGGCTGCAGCTCCCGCTTCAGGAAGCATTGTGGGCACGCTTTCCAAGCACCTAGTACTGCTTAAAAATAAAAAAAAAAAAAAAAAAAAAGGATTTTTCCTATGTGGGAGCAATTAGATGTCCCATTTAGGTGCTGCTTTAAGAAAGCAAGCACAGAATGCAGGCCCTCAAAAACTCCCGATGTCTGGAAGCCCCTCAAGTCGTAGGCACGAGTGTTTCTCCCGATGAAGTCCTGGGGCATCCCGATGACTGCCGGCGAGTGTATGGATGGTGCTGACCCTGTGGGCCTGTGCCAGCTATGCGGTGACTCGCGGATGAGCCGTGCCCTGCTTCTCTCCTCCCCAGAGCCGTTGGAGCGTCTCTGTTGGGCGCAGGCCAGCTGGAAGCACGAGCAGGAGGACGGTCCAAGCCCTGTGCCCAGCATTCCCAATGGAAACCACGGCTCAGCCTTGTGCTTCAACGACTGAAACACATCCTCCACGTATAGGCAGGGGGTCCTGAACCACCTCTTTGCTTTCCCTCCCTATTTCATAGGAATCCTTGAGGTTGGACCTCTAGAGACCATCCAGTGCAACCCCCTGCACACGCAGGGTCACTGGAGCACGTGGCACAGGCTGTGTCCAAGCGGGTCTTGAAGATCTCCAGAGAAGGAGACTCCACAGCCTCTCTGGGCAGCCTGGGCCAGCGCTCAGGCACCCTCACTGATAAGAAATGTTTCCTTAAGTTCCTGCAGAACTCTTGGTGCTTCAGTTTGTGGCCATTTCTGAATATTACCTCCTTCTKAAGATTTCTGAATATTATCTCCTTCTTCGGAGATGTTTCAAACCCGCTTGGCCGCAGCCCTGTGCCCCGTGCTCTGGGTGACCCTGCGTGTGCAGGGGTTGCACTAGGTGACCTCTGAGGTCCCTTCCAACCTGAAGCATTCTGTGATTCTATGATTAGCAATGAGGGAAACCTGTATACCTGGAGAAACCTGCATCTGGGCCTTCCTGCGTTCTTTAGGAAGGGAAGGGAAGGATGTGTGTGCGGAGAGGAGGGATCAGAGCAGGTCCCTCACACCTGCACATGTGGCTGARCCTCTTGGATGCTCCCAGGTGGAGGCTGGGAGCTCTGCTTGGCCCCTACGTGTGCCGGCCAGGAAGGTCTGGCCGTGGCACCGTGTCACGCCGGGGACCGCGCGCCTTGYGAGCGGCGCGGGGAGCCGTGTCCTCGGGGACAGCCCGTGCACGGGGCCGGGGCCGGGTGACAAAGCCACGCAGCAGCGCGGGCTCATGCCCCGGCTGTCTGCAACGAGGCTCCGGCTCTGCACAGAACGCTTTAACCACTGGGCACCATTGCAGGGGAGTCGCCAACAACGTGAGCCAGGGCCACGAAAGGCAGACTCGAGTTCAGGATGTATTTCCTGCACTCGCACATGCACGCAGAATCACAGAAGCACAGACTGTTCAAGGTTGGAAGGGACCTCTGGAGACCATCGAGTCCAACCTTCCTGCTCAAGCAGGCACACCTAGAGCATGTGGCACAGGGCGGCATCCAGGCGGGTTTGGAAGACCTCCAGACACCACACGATGCAATGTAAGCTCTAGGAGATCCATACATTCATATTCCATGATGTTCTAGAGAGAAAGGAGTCGGAAGCAAGAGAAAACCATAACCTTAAAATGAAAAATGCAAGAAGGCAGCTGGACTTGTTAATAGGTGAGAAAATACCACTGAATCAGTTGTTACCTCTGCGTGTTGGTGCAGGCAGAGGAACATATCTTGGATATTCTTCTTCACCATCAGACCATGAAAACATATTTTTTAAAAAACAAAATCACTTATTAAGATGAAGTTCTCTTCTATCACAGTAGCTTCCCACTGAGTGATGGGACTCTCCACTCTGGGATGCCTGAARCACCAGGACGGGGCCCATGTGCCATCATCACATGGGAAAAGACTGAAGTCTGAAAAAAAGACTTTTAACGTGATCCCTATGAACATCAGCCCCAGGTTATTATCCACAAGGACAACAGCAGTAAGCAAGCAAAATCCCTCTCCTTCCYGTGAGCTTCTATTTTGACTTCTTTTGACCAAAAGCAGCGTGGAGGGGTCAGTGCGACCTGCTCTGCTGAGACCCCGGGTTCCTCCCATGCAGGTTCTTGAAGCAGTAGATGGGGTAGGGGATTTAAAATATATTCTGTGGTAATCACCTCATTTCTTGACTATGCAAGTAACTGCTGACCGGTTTTGCAGTGTGCTGGCATTTAGTTCACAATAGGTCTGTACCTATATGTGTCACATAGAGATGGAAATGCACTTACTGTTAACAGGGATCTTTTCCGATACAGATGCAGAGTGACGTGTGCTCTAAGCGCTATATTCGTAATATCTAACCCTAAGAGCATCATGGCACTGGAGACTAAGATGGAAACTGGTCATTCATGATTTTCAGATCTCACTTTCCTCTACAGTAAGCAGAGTAAATGAGCACTGATGCATCACAGGAGCTTCGTCTAAACAACCATGATGATCCGTGTCCTATTTTTCCTGAATTCTTTGGATTTCTTTGAGGAAAGGCAGTCTACCTTCCTAGCAAGAGATCCTCCTTCTAGGGTGGTCTCCATTCAGTGTGGTTGGTTCCTATGGTCTCATTAGGTGTCCCTGCAGCTGCTGGCCTAAGGGGCTGCTTGTGGTGTTGGAGGAATTTAAGAGTTTTCTTCCATAGCATAGCAGAGAGAGAAAACTGCATCTTAAAATTATTCATAGCAGAGAGGGCTTTCTAGAGAAGTAAAGAGGACAAGGTATTTACCATAAACAAAATGCTCTCTGCTACGAAGACAGACCAGACAAAAATGCACATTTTCGTCCATCGCCTGCACGTGGCCAGGACACAGGGGGTAGCACCTTGTTTGGGCTGAGCTTTGCAGAGAAGCATCTTGTCATAGTTAGTTGTCCCAGGAAAGGCAACTGGAAAGGAAATTATTTAACGTACAATAACAGCAAAGGTGTCTTAAACATCAGCTCTGAGGAGTGAGATGGATAGTTTTGGTGTAGCTGGATCATATGAGATGCTCATGAGGCTGTAAGAAAAGCRAAGTGAAATTGCAGGGGATTGTTTAATAGCAACAGAGCACATAATTCTTGCCAATAATCAGCCCTGATTTTAATTACAGCGAAGCAAGTTTTATAGGCGGCATTTTGTTAGAGCAAATGATCTATCTGGGACAAGAAAATGACAAGCTTTTTGGTTCACAAGCCCCTCTGTACACAGAAAATAGGAGAATCAGATTTCAAGCTTTAGCTTCTATTTAATGAATTCAGATTAGTGGTTGGTTAGACCAGACACAAATATTTATTTCATTTTCAAATAGCAAATATTGTGAGAGGAAGTACTGAGTCGGGAGTAAGCAGACGTTTCCTAGTTTTGGTTAAATGCTTTTAAAATGTCTTTATAAAATACAGGAAGAGTGAGGGCTTCATTTTCTCGCTAATGTTATGTTTTCAGTGCAGGCAAGATAAGAAGAACTCTTTCTATTCTTGCCCAAACTACTCATGCAACAAAACTCTTATCTTAAAAAKACATTGACAGGAACAGTTAACACACTGTATAATTAAAGCAATAAATTAATTACCAGGCTTCCCTGGTGACTATTAAACACTTGAGGCAAAAGAGCTGTCTTTTGCTCCTTGTTGAAGGATTATTGCTGTCTAGCTTGAACGTTTGCTTGAACAATTTAGGACACTTTCTCCCATGCCAATGCACGGGCGCAAAATGCCTAGCACTTATAGGGGTGCAGAAGTTGTTTGAGCAGTTTTGCTAACACGGTTGTTACTTGATAGCTGCAACATCCCAGCACGCTGCATGAAGCGGCCAGGTTACATATTGTGACTGGRAGAAGCATGAGTCAGAGCAAACTGGTTTCCAGCAAGGAATGTGTTTTGCTTTATCATCAGCAAACTTCTCACCAAGGTGATTACTAGCAACACCTGACCTGAGAAGTGATGTAATGCCAAATGCTAATTAAGACTTAATATCTGATCGGCAAAASCTGTAGGCCTCTCCGGTTACACCCAGAAGATACAAGAAGGAAGCTGGATTAACAGGCAGGAACAGCTTTTGTAGGGGGAGAAGAAAAGTGGAGTGTTTCAGTGGTCTCCTGAAAAGCGAGCCCTGTGGAAAAGGCACTTCTTCAAATCAGTGTGGTGGGTACTTGTGTTTGCAGTGTTGTCTTCTGCTTCAAACTCGGGGGGTTGAAAGAAAAAGTTTACTCCCTTTGTTTTCCTTTCAGGATTTGGCTATATGCTTCTATTGTAAAATATATTTCACTGCAGTTCCCTGCCTCTTGTAAGGTAGTAAGATTCCCATAGTCCATGAGCATCTCTTAAGTTTCTAGTATAACCTATACAGAATTTTTAAAATATGWCTTTTAGTTTGATATAGACTTATATTCCTTATTCTTCTTTCTGGCTCTTATTCCTATTCTTATTTCCTATTTGAAAGCCCCTTAAATGGCTGCACTAAAAGATAAGGAAATATGAAATTACACTGTTTGCAATAATTTCATATCTATATTTGGCTCTATATGAGATCTTAGTGGAGAAAAAGCCAGAACCTGGAAACTATTGGATGCTGCTTTTTAGATTATGTGGCATCTAACAGGTTATTATGTCAAAAYTGCCAAAATGACATTTTGCTGCATTTACAGAATCACATATTTCCTAATATACCCCAATAGGCCAACTGCCTTACTCGTGCAAACGCACAGCTGAGCTTTGAGGGACAGCCTATACCAAAACTTTTTTAATTACTTTGMGGATGTTACTGATCTCCCCTTTAATTAAGGTACAAATTATACATTTGAATAATGACATTAAAGCATAGCCTAACGGGGCAAGCTCCAAGAGCTGAAGATTGCCCTTGCATTCATAAGCTCAGCTGGGTATCCTGTGCRTAAACGTATACGTGTCCTATAAGCGGTGTGTGTTGGAGGAGGCAAATCAAGGCTGGGTGAGGAGTGATGAGTCCAAGGGCAGGACCAGGTCTCCAACGTGGATGATGTGTCCGTTCCCTTTCRTTTAGGACAGCTATACGCAGTGCCTATAGGCGCAGTGTTGTCTCATGGCCTCTGTTKTGTCCCATTTTACTTAAGCACTAAAAGCACATGGGGTGTCAGGGCTGGAGGCTGCCCCCCGTGAGCAGGGAGCCTGGTTAGATGGTGGTTGATGCTAGGGGTGTCCTGAAGATCCCACCACCAAGGTTAGCTCCTCAGGTCCTCCCCGAGGCAGGCGGGCATCACCCACGGCAGGGAACGGAGAGCACGCGGAAGGGAAACGGTGTCACACCGAGAACATGGAATATCGCAGCCTGCCTTGGGAGGACTTTGGAGCCGGGYGCTGCCTTCCTCCCGTTGGCTGCCCAGCAGGAGCCATCGCCCTCGGCACACCTGGCCTGCGGGCAGAGAAAAGCGGCAGTCTCTCCTTCTAACTTTTAATAAGTGAATCATTATTAAGACCCGCGRTCCTTTTTATTAATATTAAAAGGAAAGAACGGGAGAAACACACACACACACACCCCGTTTGCGCGGCGTTTGGGGCGCGGCCTCCCCTCAGGGCCGCCCCGCCGCAGGTGAGGCCCGCGGGGGCGGCGCGGCAAGGCGGCCCCGGGCGGGCCGGGCCGGGCCGCGGGAGCCGCTGCGGTGCGAGCCCGCTGCGGGTGGCAGCCGGGCTGAGCGGCCCCTGCTCGGGCCGCCCGCGGCTCCGCGGCCATCTCGTGCTCCTCGCTGACCCGGCTCTTCCCCGCAGGCAGCCGCCCGCCCGGAGGGAGCGCCGGCCGCGCTTAGCATGTCCTCCCCGCCCGGAGGTGAGTCCCTAAACGGGGAGATTTCGGGAAAAGCCGCGGCCCTTCGGCCCCTCACACCGCGTGCATGACAGAGTGGAAGGGCCACATGCGGTTCCCCCTCCTTAGGGGGTACCTGTGGTGCCCAGTGAGCCCCAAACCCGAGGTGTTCCTCCCCAGCCGCTCGGCTCGTGCTCGGGGTAATTGCAATTAAACWGATTAATTCCACTTAGAACAGCTCCCCCCGTTACATAAACGAGTGTCTAACCCAGCCCTCGCAGAGAGGAGGACCTGCTCTGCAGGCAGTTGGCTTTAAAAGTCTGTGCAAACTGAAAATCTTACTAAAACACTTCTCAGGTTATTTTTATTTTTACCTTCTGTGGCATATCTGACTTAGTTTTTGTGTCTATATTTATATGTGTGCATGTGTGGTGTCTCTGGGTGTAATGCAGCTGAATGGCAGCGTGGATAAGGTGTGCACAGAGGTGAGCTTGGAAAGGGAATCCCGCAGGTGGGAAGGAAAATGGAGCTGCYGGCAATGCTGCTGAGTTTCCTCTGGAAAGGAGCTTCAATGGAAGGCTGTTTTCTTCCAAACTATGGGKTTTTTTGTTGCTGCTGTTTGTGGGTTTTTGKTTTTTTTGCCYTTTTTTAATCTACCRTGGAAAGATGTTTGCAGTAGATCTGCAGTTGTCATGATCAYGGCCTTCCATCTGCTTCTCTCTGGCCATGACACAGCTTGTCACGAAGACCGTGGCCATGCACTTCTTTCTAAGTAATAGTAGAATAATGTAGATATTGCTATATAGTGAACTTTACTCAGAATAACGCTATTTTGGGTGTATATTGGGGTGTTCCTCCTATAAGCAAGAGCGGTGCTTTCCTGCATGGAAACTCTATAGCAAGGGACCCTTTGTAGGCCAAAGCAGAAATACGCTTTTATACTCACAAAAACACAACGTTCCTGTGTGTTTTCACACTTACGTTGACAAGCTAAGGTCTRTCTGGGGCAGGGGGGATCCAGCTTGTTTGACAGGGCACAGAAAGCTGGGTGCTGATGCAGGGGGACGGGGGGATGTTTCTGCAAACATTAACCCCCTTAAAGCAGGGTTTCTAACCAGGGAATCTGTTCACCCATCTAAGAGCAATAGGTGAGTTTGTCATTTTTTAAAAAGATTTTTTTTGTTTGTTTGCTAGTGAAGTACAGAGAGTATTTATGTGCTGCAGGAAGCCAGAGCCATGATGCCATCTCCAAGCTTTGTGGAAGGTTGTGTTAAAGGCTTTAGAGCCCTGCTCTGCTGACACCTCCTCCCCCTGCAAGGACAGACGTGCCAAAAAGGAGTATTTAGTTGTGCAAACTCCCGCTCCCTCCCTCTGGCATCAGGGCTTTTTGCCTCAGGTGGAGATTGGGGCCSCTACTGCTCTGTTTTCTTGGCTCAACTTGTGCAGAGCTGGAAAAACAACTCAATTCCTGGGATTTTTCTTTTGAGGGCAGGTAGAGATTTCAGCCTGAATTATCTTGGGCCAAAGGGATAACTGATCCCAAATTGCCCTTGTTTAGGGGTTAACTATTTAAGCTCACTCTTAGATGGCAAGGGAAGGGGGGAGGAAGGAAAACAGCTACCCTGGAGAAAAAACAATTTTGTAAGTTATTTGTCTCTTTGGTGGTAAGCATCTCATGTATCCATGGAAAACTTAATTATGCCATGACTGTAYGCATGCAGAATTCCCATTTTATCCTCTGATCTGGATAACTCACTATATAGAAAAATGAGAGACAAATTGGAGTTTATGCTTTTATCCTTATACAAGAATATACTTTTTTCTTGCTTGAGGGCTTGAGATCAAAGCCCAGTGTCAGTATCCAAATTTTCTGTTCAAGTAGAAATTATGATCAGAAAATTGGTTCTTAGTTTCTCCAGCCTTTGATGAGAACTGCTTGCACTCCTCCTAGGTGAGTAGAGAAAGCTGGAAAGGGGCTAGCGAGGACTTTTATTGCTCTTTTAATTTGTAAATCTCCTAAGAATTAGACTTCTAAATAACAGCCCAGGGGCACTTAAACTTTGTGCGGTGAATTTCTTTATATTTATTTATAGTTAATTTCTAATTTAGTCTGCTGCTGTTGTCTGCTGGGGACACRTGTTAACATAAATTGAAAATACCTCTGGTCTTGATGAGCTGCTGCTGATTCACCTGGGCAGTTACATAAACAAAGTCCACGCAGCTCTTTGTGGCAATGAGAGCCTTCCTCTATTACAGCAATAAATATTTCAAGGTCCCTAATTATATTTTATTAGAAAATGATTTAATTAAGAAGTGTGCTAGATTGAGTGAGCTTCCTGTGTCCTAATGTATTGCAGCACTAACAAGTCGGATTGTTATTACTGAGTGAAGCTGAGTGAAAAATGGTCAAGTTTAAAGACTTGGGATTTCTGCAGCTTAAGAAAATAACTTACAATAATATTTCATTTTAAAATAATAGGCTTTGTAAAAACGAAGCACTTTCTCTTGCAAGTTTTGAGCCGATGCACAGTGTCTCTGCTGTGTGATAAGCCTTTATTACTCTTCTGTGCTGGTTTTAATTAGTTTCAAATGCCTCCAAGGTGCTTGCTAAAGCCCAGCCTGTCCTGTGTGGGGTTGCTGTGCCCGCTTACACCGGGAGCGGGTCCGTGTGTCCGTCGGGATGCACGTAGCACACTGCAGTAATGCAGCTGACACTGGATGTCACCATTGCACAGCGCAAACGCGGCTGAGGGTGCGTGGGACCCTCCGCTCGAGCAGGGCATAGGGAGCACAGCCTGGTGCCCTGAAGGGGCTCACGGCCTCGGAAGGATCCACTGCTGAAATTACACTGGGATGTGAAGCGAGTGGTTCCTTACTGCACAGACCCAGGTCTGGGCTAAACTCACTGCGGGTGGTGAGATCGCTGTGGAGAGTTTAACTGGTTTATGGCAAAGGCCTTGTTTTGTCCTTGGTTAAATTATGTGCACGTGAAGAGTGTTCACGTACTCACAGCTCTGGAGAATCTCTGGCCTTAGGATTTCTGAGATAACACGAGACTGCGGGCTAGCTYGCTAGTAAAAAGCAATTGAATTCTTCAGCCAAAATAATATGTGAATATATTGCTTTTCCCATCTATTAAAAAGAAAAGTATGTACTACTTAAGAAAATGCTCCATGTTCAAGACTTTTAATTTGTCCTTTAAGATTGAAATACCTCCCTGACTCCAGCATGTCTTTGAAGTGGTATTAAGTGGAATGGAATCATGGAATTATTCCCTGTACCTGCATAATAAAGCAAACTTTGCTCTTCATTTGTACAGAAAAGAAAAGCGCACGTATAGTGACAACGACTCTCCTGCTCACTGAACATATAACGAGGGAGGACCGAGGCTCCGAGGGAAATTATCTCCTCTATGGATCCTCTTGTGCCCAAATCACAGAAGAAGCTGAATACGTGAAAAAGGTATTTTTGAAGTAGTTGTTCTGTTCCTTTCTCTGGTTTTATAGAAAACATGCTAAGCAGCACTAATAACTACTGCAAAAAACTTCATATTGCCATAAGGGTCAGAATTATCTGAAAAACCTTCCGTTTATGCATTTATTCTAGGAACACTGTTTACCCTGTGTTAACAGCTTAATTACAGCATGTGCTGTCTTAGCTTGGGTTAAACCCCTTTGAAATTGGGGAGGTTTTTCCGGCCCTCATCTAGGACTGTTGCAGGAGACACCTAAGTACCTGTCCCCACCCCGACTCATGTGTGGACAGAGGCAGCACTGGGGACCATTTGCTTGAAACATCCTGACACCTGGACGCATCAGGTTGTTGCTGCAGGTTCAAATGGTCAGGTTGTAGCTTCTGCAGCTGAAGCTCTGAGGTGTCTCGTAGGGTGACAGGTGAGCACGTGGATAGCAGGCTAAYGACCACACTGTCAATCAGAAGTCTAACAGGAATGTGGTATCTTAGGGCAAAAGATAGGAAGGTGGAAGTGGATAAATATGTAACACTGAAAGCTCTGCAGCATTAAGGTTTAAAACTGATAAGAGCAGAATACTGTGAGATGTGATTCGGGAGAAGATATATCTAAAGCTGCTGCTCARGCTGCCAGGCAGTTTGAAGAGCGCTCTGGCACAGTGCATACCAATGCACTTGCATGTTCGTATTTGAAGCAGTTTGATAGATAATGTCAGTGTTGAACTGAAGGGCTGAGCCAGGTCCCTGGAAAAGATTAGAAGGGCTCGAGCTGTCAGGGAGCAGCCTTCTCCAAAGCAGAAATAGTGGTTTGAGGTACGTGGAGGAACAGCACCGTGGTAGGTGGGGAAGGCAGCCCCAGAGGAGTCAGTGGGCAAGAGCTGCAGCAGTCCTGAGGAAAGTGGAAATGATCTTGCTACTTTCCTCAGTCTGGAGGAAATGTGGGCAGAATGTAGCTTAGAGTGCCTTTGATGAGCAAGGAACAAGTTAAGAAATGCCTTACTCCATTATGGGCTATGCAGTCCAGAGAAGAGGGCCTCAGGCTTTGATTTAAACCAAAAGGAACCATTTTCTTCCTCTTCATAATTACATATGTGAAGTTGTAGAATGAATACTGTATCTTTGAATCTAGAAACCTTAGCATGGATATTTATATTTGAAAGCATTAACATGTCAATCCTGATAAATAACTACAGTCCTTTCTTCGCAATGTTATTTCACAAGATTAATTAGCTTTTAGAATATTGCAGCACATGCAACACAACCCAAAATCTTGTAGATGAAGCAATTACTGAGAAAAAGATATATTCTGTGGTGGTGAGCCTGATTCCTGAAGGTCTAATGAGCTGATGTGCTCTCTGTGTTGAGATGGACAGTGTAGTGAATAGGYAGAACTTGCATCTCTTTCCTAGGAGATCTTGTGAGCCGGGAGACTCGSGTTAGCAGGGTCTGATATCCTATTCCTTTCTCTAAACAATGGTGATCTATAGAACCATAGAATCCATAAATGTGCAAAGGCAGCTTTTCTGCATCCCAGCTGAGCTCGGAAGAGCACTAAAGTATGGCCAACAAGAAGAACCAGTGGGCTGTGTAGGAGTTTTTGTGTTTTTAGGGCTTAATAAGGTAGAGAGCTTAGTGAAAGTAGATGATATAGTATAGTATAGGGCTTAGGGCATGGCGCTCGGAAGATCTCGCGATGTCACGGGAGTTAGGAGCATAACTAATTTAGGCAGTTTACTGATAACCCCATGCCATACAAGGTGAAAAGTTGAAATTAGTCTCCCGATTGGGCAGTAGGTGAGTTTACGCATTTCAAATGGAGTATATAGGCAGACTGAACTACTCAATAATCGCCGTTTTTGTCGCATGCCCCATAGCGGTATCTGTGCTCCAGGGCCCTGGGGTGAGGACAACCCCAGGTCAGTCCAGCTGGCGAACAAGGCTTGCCGACCCCCGTCAGCAACAGGGCTGAAATCCTGCTAATTTAGAAATAATCACAAAAAGTTCTATTAAAAATAAATCCAACTCCTTTTTTATCTGTTCAGTTGAGGAATGAGGTTGAAGAAAAGCCTCTATGGTGAAAAGAAATGGAGAAAATATGCGGATAGAATCAGCATCTAGCAGACAGCAGGCACGTTGCTGAAACCRTTTTTCCACAAGTGTTCACTAGTGTGTGCTCATTGCTTCCTATATGTCTGTTTTGAAACCTTATATATGCAAGAAATATGACCTTCCATCAATCAGGTTTATGCCGGCATGCCCTACTGTATAGGTATGGCCTTTCTTTATATCAGGTTCATTTGTTAAAAATAAGCTATTAAAAATAAAGAATAATCTCTGTTTTAAAGGGTTCTAAGCAGGAAAAAAAAACCCCACTTTCTATTCACTTCAATTTTCCTTGGATTTCCTTGCCAACATCAAACCATTGTTCCAAAGAGACAGTCMTTAGGCAGAAAATGGATTCAGGAATGTCGGAATGTTTTGTTGAAACAGTTAAAGTATGTTGGGAGAAATAAATAGCTGAAAAGTTCTTTTAATGGGAAGTGTTGGGTAACGATTAATAAAGGGCATTTCTKCAGCCTCACCTCTAATACAGCATGTGCTGCAATATTCTAAAAGCTAATTAATCTTGTGAAATAACATTGCGAAGAAAGGACTGTAGTTATTTATCAGGATTGACATGTTAATGCTTTCAAATATAAAGCCCCGGAGAGCTGAACAAACAGAACGCTGTAATTTCTCTCAATTTATTGAGCCTGGTGAAACTGTTGTGACTGTTGCTATGTACGTGGTTTAGGTTTTGTGAAGAGCTCAGCTGTGGAGTTGAAACTTCTACTCCTTCTGTGGAGGAATCGAGGGTTATTAATAAGAAACAAGACTTTTTAGGGTGGCAGCTTTGAATGCAGGTTGTTAAAGCTATTTTTTTTTTAGTATTTTTAAAATGATTGCCATGTGCATTTCCTTTATCAGCTTCCTGAAATCTCGGGCAATAAAGTGGAGTCAAAGAACAGTATGTCTGGCTCCAGCTACWGTCCCGTTGTGGCCAAGATGAAAGAAACGGAACAGCAGCTCTTGCTGGTGAGCAAGGAGAATCAAGTACTAAAGATCAAGGTGAGTCCCAGGGGGTTTTACAGGCTTCCAGWGAGTATCTCTGTCCTGCAACCCAATGGGCATTTACTCCTGATTCCGCAGGAGTTAGTTGAAATAGAAAAGTGCCTATTTTGGTACCGCTTTGCCAGGTTCTCTCCTTACGGAGAGAGAGCAGACCAGCTAGTACAAACTGTTTCATCCCAGTAGACAGGGAAATTCATACTGAAATCTGCTCCTAAGGACATATTTGATTTTTGGGTAGCAAGATGACATTGCCAGCTCTGTTGATAGCTGACAGCAGATGTATTTACAAGCAGTTGGAAGTACATCCCTCCTTTTTAAATCATAATTTGTACAGAATGGCTCAGTACTGAATAAATTTGCCTTTATTTGGAAACGAAAATGCCTGTCAGATCCCTGTTCACATTCATGGCTTTGTTCACAGGTATTTAGGAGGGTTTTTTTAACAAGGGTATGTATTGAAATTTGATGTAGTACAGAGKGCTTATTGTTTGGCATCTAATTAATTATTGCATGGCTTTTATTAAAGCACAATGTCTGCTTTTTGCACAATTACTCTTTCTAGCTGGAAGCTACAAGAGAAGCAGGTGTCCAGGCTCTCAGATCTGCCTCCCAGAAGCTGTATGAGAATTACCACACTGGCTTAGAAGAACTTAGAAAAAGGCATGAGAAGGAAAAGAAGCAAATACAGGTACAAAACCCCCACAGGTAGGGATGGCAACGCTGGCAGTGCCAAAGCATTCCATTCGAGAGAAAGAGAGATTTTTCTTTTCTCCCCTCATTTGGGGTTACATATAAATGTGTTTCAAACCTGAACAACTTCAGGAGCTCTTCACTTTTAGTGGGTAATGTTATGGGTCAAGTCATCTGAAGGTATTTTTCATAGTACTTTCTTACAAGTTTCTTAGGTTATTGTGGAGTCGCATCATGCCAGTAGGTGGTTCTGCAAAGCGGAGTTTCTTATGTGGGCTGTGGCTCTGTGCTGCATATCTTATATCTAAGAGCTCCAGTGTCTGCTTGTGCAGTATGGAAAATTAAATATTTATTTTGGTTTTATTTTTTGATCCTTTGAATTGGGTTTGTAGAATTGGCTCAAAGTTAGACCATGGCATTCCCRTCATTTTTACCCTTTCCCTGTACTCGCAGTGTAGAAAAGAAGTGTGCTTCTGACTAAAGGTGGTGGGGATGTTTTACAGGGCTTAGCAATGAGGCTAAGTCGTGTYGACTGTGGGAGTGTGGAGGAACCAAGAAGACTAGGACACTGTTAGCTGGAATTGGGAAGCATCTTCTTGCTGCAAAACTGGCCTCATTTGGAGGGGCTGTGTGATTAAAATCTGACCTCTGTGAGCGCCAGGGATGTACAGGGAAGGGCTGAGGAAAGGGAAGGGGTGGATGGGGGAAGGAAGGGAAGAGGCTCCTGCTCACTAAGCACCCGCTGGGTGCGGTGTGCCTGGCTAATGCCCTGTGCTGCTCCCTGTGTGCCAGGGTGAGGGCCCTGTCCTTGTGTGCAGGGGGATGAGGCTGCCCGTGCTCGTGGTGCTGCCCTGCCCGTCGTGCCCRCATTGACAGCAGCCCCGCAGAGCCACAACATACGTGGCTGCGGGGATGAGCGCCGAGGCTCCCTGCCAGGCCAGGGTGCTGCTGCCACGGCCTCTCCTCGTGCTCTGCCACGTCGCCAGCTCCCGACACGCACCCCTCTGTGCCCTTTCCACCGCAGGCCTCCAACCTGGAGCAGGAGCGAAAGCTGCAGCAGGACACGGAGCACGCCCGGCGCCTCGCCGAGGGCATCACCGAGAAGTGCGCGCAGCTCTCGGAGATGGAGAAACGCGTGCAGAGGATGGAGGAGGTGGGTCCGGGGAGCCCTCGGGAGCAGCAGGGYGCCTGGGCAGGGACCTCCCCTCGCCTGCGCGCTGCCCAGGGCTGCAGACACCCGCCTTGCTGAGCAGGGAGCGCTCACGGAGCAGCCGAGGGGCTCCCGGGAGAGCCTGGCTCTTCCTGTTACTGCTCGGATGGTTCCTGAGCTGGACCGAGCAGCTGTGTGGAAGATGGGGCTTGGTCTGTTGAAAAGAGGAGTTAATTGGTCGCAGTTTTGAGGGCAAATTAAGTGTTGGAATGAGAGCTGAAGTGACTTTTATCATGTAGCAAAAAAGAATTCCACTCCTTTATGGTGAATTTACTCAAGGGGTTTTAGCTGATTTGCAAGAACTGATGGTATCATGCATAATTTTCCTGATGTGTGCACTGAATAGCAGTGGGAATTATTGTACTGGAAGTCCCATTCTAAAACTAAATATTCCCTGGGCTTACTGTAAGTGCCAGGTCAGTGAATGTGATACCTACATGTAGCTTAGATTAAAGCTGTTAAACGTGGAATAGGGTGCATCTTCCCAAACAAGCAGCCTACCCTGAGCTGGAAGCTGAAGGAATGTAACTAAGACACCGTGGAGTACAACGGAGGAGAAGCAAAGCTCAGGGATGCCTTCTCCCTCTGAACGTGCGAGCTACCAGCAGCAGATGCTGCTTAACGCTGGCTTTGTGCTGCCTCTGGCAGCAGCTTGTGTCAGGATCTGATCGATGGGCAAGGCAGCACCCGAGAACAAAGTGGTTTTGTGCAGTAACAGAGCCAAAGGTAGATACTGGCTGCATAGGTAAACATGTCCAAGAACAAAATCTGACTCTTAGCTCCTGTATCTAGTGGGTTTTGTGATGCATTGAATGTCGGAATGCTTTTTCCTTGGCAGGGGCCACCTTTTTTAGTCTGAAAAGATGGGTTGTAGGATGGCTCATTGGCTCATGCTCCTGGTGTCTAGGGGTCAGAGTCCTGTAGCTGCAAAGGGAYGGCCTAGGAAAGGAGGAGTAGTTTGTGGTGTTATTGGTGTGAARACAGCTTATATAGTTGGAAAGTTTACGTTATAGTTTATACGGTGGGAAAAATGCCATGGTTTGAGACYTGGAATTATCTTCTATTTCTTAACAGTAACAGAATGCGCTCTCCTTGTTACACCTGCCCGTGTCAGGCCTTTTGATAGGCAGTAATGCATCCTGAAATGGAATCAATCAAATAGGACATAAACTTACCCAGATTTTGAGAATGTGTAATTTGCATTTGGGAGTAGTAAATGTACCTTGACTCCTTAAATGCTAGAAGACACGTTTCACTTCTCTATTTAAACTGCACAGATCTTTTTCTTCTGTGTATGAGACGTGCTGATTTCAGCGGCACTGAGCACAGASCAGTGAGCAGTTCAGTCAGAATTAGCTGCTGGGATCCATCACTGCATCCATGGGTTTCTGGAAGTCAAGTGTTAGGAAAAGATTCTTTTGAACCACAGAACGTGGGACATGACAACAAAATGCAGCATCCACTGGCTGCTGAGCAAAATCACAAGATCGAAACTTTAAAGTAATGCATTGTTGTCCCTTTCTACATCAATTCRGTGATCAAACTGTTCTGTGTGTAAAGCTGATGGAGATGGAAGTCCATATATAGATGATTATTGCTGAATTCTGTTTATTGTCAGGTAGTGATCAAATATTTAGTCATCCCTTTCTTGCTACTCAGGTGATAGGAAGTGCTCTGTTGTTCTTACATAACTGCAATTGTTCCCGTAGGAGAAGAMGACTCTGATGGAGAGGAAGCTGTCACTGGAGCAGATGCTTCTACAGATGATGTCAAAGAAAGAAGACAGCAAACGGTGCTTGAATGCCTGTGGTTGTGGTGCCTTTTGTGGGGGAGTATTCCTTATGGGGCACCAGACGAGGGCTTGCTCAGGTTGCTTTTGGGGAGTAAAATGATTCATGTTGTGAAAACCTGAATTTAGAAAACAACAACAAACCAACAAAAAATCATATCCCAGAATCACAGARTGKTMRAGGTTGGAAGGGACCTCTGCAGATCATCTAGTCCAACCCCCTGCTCCAGCAGGGACACCTGGATCGTGGTGTACTGAATCTTGAAGATACTGATTCTTCTCRAGCTTCACTACCTAGTACACTTTCTTCTGTCTTGCACGTACCAGTTGCTTCTCATTCTTGCTTGAAGCGGTTGAAGCTGCAGATCCTGCAGCAAGGAGGCAGCCAGGAACCTCTCTCTCCATCCTGTTGCTGTCACGAACCTTCAAGGCTGCCTCATCTCATCTTTGAGCCACTCCACTTGCTTGCAAAGTTGATCCTGTCCCAAATTGCTCTGAGGTTAGACAGGGAGCATCATTAATCTCGCCCAACAGGGCGCTGCCTCCCGCTGGGATTTGTGCTCTAGTAGCAGAGCATCACGTCRGTAACAAACAGGAGCTGGTGCTGAGTGGAAGGGATGTGTGAATCACACCGTGTCCTCCCCTGTGTTGACAACCTGGGAGGATTTCCCCCTTCCTTTACACGCTCTGTATCTCTACCTTCACCGGCTGGCACCAGTGGGAAGCTAAAAGACTTCCTGAGTTGCTGGCGTTTCCCTGCTGGAGTCCCCTGAGCGGTGAYGTTGTCCTGGGACTGTCACCTTCGTGTGCAGGGCAGCCTGTGCCAGCCGCCTCGGTTGGGGCAGGCATGGTTTATTTCAAGCGTTCACTGTATTCACCTAACAAACGCTTAATGCTCGTTTTTACTCGCCGCATCTTCAGTTGGAGGGCTGTCTGCTGCAGAACGGGCCGTCCCTTTTCAACAGGGACATGTTCCTCAGGGGCTGTCATTCCATAGTGCTTCGGAGTGGCTTTAAGCAGCCCTGGCCTTGAGAGTAAGGGCTCCCTCTTTAGCTCAGGGGTATTACTCCAAAGCACATTTATTTGGCTGCAGTGAGAGGAACAAAACACTGCTGCTCTCTATCCTTTTCTGCTTATTTTGGGTGTAACAAGATCTCTTCTCCTTTATCAGTATCTCTTCTCCTTTATCAGACAGTTTGATGTGTTTKTGGATCCTCTCATTTGTGAATTCAATTTTTGAAGTTATTCATGAATTTTCTTATTAACAGTTAGTRAAGACAGAGGATGGTCTTAACCAGTAAAGCTGTCTCAGTCCATGGTTTATTTGTTCTGCTCAGTAAAGAAATCTTTTTTTAATGTGTGTTTATAAATGAGGATACAGGGCTGTGACTGAGTTGCACTCAGCATCCTTGCTAGCTGCAGGCTGCTGGGTACAGCCTGATGTGGGAAAACTCGGTGGTGTAAAGGTGCTAAAAGCCCCGTTCAGCCAACGCCTGGGGAGGAGGCAGCTAACAGGGTGCTGTGCTTTCCCCTCTCCAGGTGCAYGGCTCTTCAGCTGGAGATTTCCACCCTGCAGGAGCAGATCAGCCACCTGCAGCGCCTGATCCAGGCCCAGCACCAGAACCTGCGCCCCGTCATCCAGGAGGTCAGGAGAGGCTGCTGCAGGGGCTGGGTCCCTCCCCCGTTTGGAAAAACAGCACCGGAGACTTGGTTTTGTGCTCGCCCATCGTGTTCTGCCTGGGTTTGCACACCCTGCATTTGAGTTAGTTTTGGCCCTTCATTTCAAAGGGAAAGGGCATCACTCTAAAAATGGGGTTATTGTGGTGGTGTCAGACGGGACTGTTAGAATCTGCCTGCCAGCCACCTGAAGGGGTTGGGAAACAAGCCTGGTGTTTAGGAAAAGGGAAATTGCCCCCATTTTTCGGGCWTAGTGAAGCTGGAGCAGCTGATTTCCAACCTGCTGAGGCAGGTGGTAAAACCTGGCTGTGACAGAGCTGCCCCATCCCGGGTGTCCCAGCTCCTGCAGGGCCCTTGAACGCCGCTTGTCGGGCGCTCCCGGCGGGCTCTGCTCGCTGCCCGTGGTACACAAACGGCCTTACGCCCCTTGTGTTAACCACATGGATCCACTTTCACCAGCCCAGCGAACAGGTTCAGGTACTGGGGGGAATATGACAAATGTTAAAGCAATTAAACTGCTTTGCAAAGTAACCCTGTAACGTGAGCTGCTCTTACTGACAGTGTTAACCTGTGCTGTGCACTGAGCGACTCCAGCGCGTTTGTCTTCTCCCAACTAGCTGGAACGAGTCCCCTTGCTAATTACCCCTCCTCGTCATGTTCCTGTGAATGTGCCAGCAAAGGCAGACTTGTTATCCTAAGGAAAATCCAGGACTGTTTTATAAATTGGTCAATTAGTTATCCTGCCTTTGAATTTTCCTATGATTAAAAAACCTGGGGATCTCTCTGCTTTAAAGACTTGAAAGGATTGCATTTTTTTTCTCTCATGAAGAGACACATAACATTGTGGTTTTATTTGTCATAGAAATGTTCTCAGTCTTAAGGTTTTTAATCCATTTAAAAACTCTATGTTCTGACTCCTAGGTGGAAGAATTGAACAATGAACTCAGAAATCAAGATAAAAAAATAGGAGATCTGACAGAAAAGCTAAATGCGCTTGAAGCTCAGGTAAAGTGAGAAAGGCACAYGCTAAACTTACACAATTCTGAGATCACAGGTACTTCTCTAAAATTGTTTCACCTGTTGGTGACTCAGCACGGCTTGCGCTAGCACTTCCAGTCCAGGCATAACATGCTGTTTCCCTTGTGGTGTTCCCTAGGGATGAATACCGGGAGCTATTTCCATTGCTGACCTGATGCAAAGGAAGGGCAGTTTTCTCTTTTTTTCCTTGTTTTTTTAAGCAGTCAACAGTTGTGTAGTAGGAAGGATAAACTTGTCTATGACTTAAATGTTGAATGATCCTAAGTGCCCAAGACTTGAGCATCACTTCCACTGCAGAAGGGGAGGTCACAACCCAGTGATTTGACTTTTTTCCAGGTTCTTGCTGTGATCCTGAGGTGAGAGGTCAGGCCTGGCCCCCTGCCCCTTAGGGAAGAGCAGCGTGGCCAGCTCAGGGGCATCATCGTGCACCACAGCCCATGGCCTGACATKAGGGGGTTCACATCTTTTTAGTAAAGATCCTTTGTTGAGCCCAGATCTGCTGCCTGAAGGCAGAGCAGGACTTGCGCAAACAGAGCGTTCCCTGCTCGCTTCCAGCACCTGCATCTCATACTGCACCTTAATGAAAATCTCACCCTTTTTGTCTCTGTGGTTATTTAGACAAACCCACTGCGCTCCTGCATTRAGGGACATCAGCAAAACACCCCGGCTTGGATTTTAGCCACAGCTGGGCTGTCCCCGTGGCCGCTTGGTGACGGGCAGCAGCTTAGGAGTTGGAAGCAGGAAGGAAGGGCAGGACTGTGGGGGATGCAAAGGCCGCAGAGCCAGGTCTGAACCCGTGCTTGGCAGCAGGGTTTAGCAGCGGGGTTTGAACACAGCAATGTGTGGCCAACCCTGTGGGTACCCATGCGCTCAGGCAGCATGAGCAGAGCATTTAACCGAACACAGACATGTGGAATTTGCAGTTTGTGTCTTCCCAGTTTCCCATCACTTCCAGGCCAGCCTTCTCCCTCTGGGGAGTCGAGTCTGTGTTCTTTGCCCACTTCCCTCCTACTGTTTCTTATTTAATTATTAGCAAAATTTGTAGTTGCCTGTCTTCRTGCATGGAAACATGGAAAATAGCTTAGTGAAGGGCCGACTTCTTTACGTCTTCCTGCAATTCATCCATTCTTTTGGTGTTGACTTTAACTAGTTTGGATTACATCTTGGTTACATGCTCCTCGCTGTGTTCAGCCTGTTCTTTTTGGTTATCYGCTGGGGCTGAATGAAACTCTAGCAAATTTCTCTTTGTATCCCGGTTGTGCTCTTGGTATCAGTGTAGGCCGGTGCTCCGGGTGCCTGTGTTTGCCTGGGGGGCACGAGCTGCTGCTCTGTTGGTGTCCGGCTTCCTGCCCGGGAATTGAGGGCTGTGGGGTCCAGTGCTGCATCCTGCAGGAGCCGCYGCTTCCAGACTCGCCCTGCTCCTCCTCGGCTACCTCGGTGCCTTGGCTGGTGATCCGGCCTCATTTCATCTGCTACATTATCCTGAAAAGGTTTCTTTTTTATTTCCTTGCAGAATAAGGAACTTAAAGAAAAGGTGGAATTATGGTCGGGCCAGTCGACGAGTAAAGTCTCCAAAGGGGTCGCAACAGAGTGAGTGTCTGGAAGGGCTGCTGGACGTGGGAACAGAGTGAGGCTCTCAGCTGAACTCGCTGCGGAGCTTGGGTTTGTTCTGCCCTGGTTGGAAGTAACCAGGCTCCATCCTCTGGGCACTGCTCCCCTTCCAAAGGAAAGGGTGGACACGGGCTTCCCTTCAGAGCCCCGAGCCAACACCTGGTGATGTGGGACACGCACGGCGTTGTGCCTCGCTTCACAGGAGCCCAGGGAGGCAGGCTGGGCTAAGTGGGAGGCTCATGCACCCACAGTGAGCCCGGAGAGCCAGTTCTGAGCAGGGGGAGCTCAATCTGGTCCAAGCTGTGTGGCCGACACCTCTGATCAGCATTACTGGGATTGCAGGGCCCGGCTGCACTGACCACAACTGGCTCTGTTTAAGGTTAGATGTTATTCTGTGCTTTGTTTTGCAGTACGCTGCGAAGCTTTGGAACATCGCCTTACTTGATGCTCACCAGGATGAGGAAGCAAGAAAGCTAGGTGAACAAAGGCACCTTTGTCTTTTTTTTAATTACTTGCTAAGTTTTGCTGGATGGGTTGCACTCCTACTAAACACCTGCMTCCTGTTTGCTCCTGCCCAGTACCTTGAGCCCTTGCTGCTGCTTTTGTGAAACCTGGTCCTGGGCTGCTGCTACGGAGCTGCCCATGGCAGAATAAACGTGGAAGCAAAGGTGGAGGTGCTGGAGGGAGAGGAGACCCAGGAACAGCCCCGGCACAGCCAGCACTGCTGCAGCTCCCCTGCTGCAGCTTGCAGCACGTGCTGAAGGACTCTGCCTATGCAGGCTGCAGCAAAGCATTGCATTAGGCTTTGTTGGGTTGTTTGCTTGTTTTTTTAATAATAAACTTTTAGATATTGTTACCTCCTTGCTGGTGCCGCTTTCTTACCTCGGGGCAAGGTGGAAGTGAAAGCTCCTGGCCAYGCAGGATGATGCTGAGGGGTCATGGGGCTTGATGGCAGCGAGTCCTCCGGCTCTGGGCCCCCCAGCTCTTCAAGGCCACTTTGCTGCGGGTTGGAGGGGCCCTCAGCAGCCCAGGCACCTGCACAGGAGCCTTGGGACAAGGAAGCTGCAGGACTTTGCTAGAGCCAGGCTCCTGCTCTTCTGCTCCTGCTGTGCCAATGGAGAGGGGGCTACCCCAGGCAGCTTAGACAGGGCCTTTATTTTCCTTTTTTTTTTTTTTTTTTTTTTTAAGTTTCCTTTGGCAGGTCTGAGCTTAGCTTTGCACCAAGGGAAAGCAGCGGCATCGACCTGGGCACAGGCCCTGTAAAGCAGGGCCGGGGCAGAGCGGCTCCTTTTCCCACTCGTGAGTGTGACAACCTCATTGCTATTCCCTAGGGAAGGGATGTTCTGCATCCCAGGAGACAAACCTTGGCCCCCACGGCAGCCTCCTGCAGGGAGGGGATAGTTGCCTGTTCCTAGTTTCTGATGCAGGGCAGCCCTAGGGCTGGGGGCCAAAAACAAAAACCCAGGAACTGCAGAGTATTTTTAATTGCATTTTTCATCTCACCAGCAGCACCAGTGGCCCTTCAAAAGGAGGGGGGCTGTTTAACCAAGACAGATACCCATGTCTTGCTTTGTGCTCTTTCCTACCTGCCTGCAGCTCCCTTATCCATGTACAGTGCAATGCGGCACCYGGGATTACGGAGCTGCTCCTGGGCAGCCATCACCACCACGAACGCATCAGCTGCAGCCTGGAGCAGCTCCGGGGGGTCTTTTACAGCAAAGCAAGGGRGAGAGGGGCAAGAAACTCACAGCTTGGCTTCCTGGCCCTGCGTCTCAGCAGCCRGGTAAACCTGTGCCTGGTTCTGCCGTGGCTTCCAACACGTTTCCCCCTCCCYTTCTCTGTGTCCGAGCTGGGCGCAGGGTCCCCTTCCTGCCCACACCTCCCCGTGTGCACGGGCCTGAACACGTCACCTCTCGGCAGCCCCTGCGCTTCATAGCCCCMTATAGCTCAATATCAGACACCTCCAGGCCAGCAACTCCGGAGGTAAAACCTGCTACCTTAAACTAGAGCCCTGGCCTGTTGCTAGTGGGTAGTTACCAAAATCACACCTAATGCAGCATTTATTGAAGTGTCTTACGTGGTCGGCTCCTCTACAGCCCTGATCCCCATCTGAGAGCTCTCTCCGGAGGCAGACGTTGAGGAAGCAGCTTTTAGCCTTGGGAAACCAGCCTACGGCAGCAGCTTTGGTGACGGCACCAGGGCTGCAGGTGCCTTTGGGTGCTGGGTGGAGCTCCACGTGCCTCAACCTCCATAAAACAAGAGCAGAGGCTGAAAGGGGGGAGCCCGACACTGCAGGGAGACGCTCCAGGCCCAGCACCGGCCAACACGGCTCCTGGTGACATTCCTACCACCTGGCAGTGGCTCCATCTYGCAGCGTTTCTTTCCTGAAAGACCCCCGGCTCTCCCTTTATGCTGGGACACCCTCCAGTTTTATTCTCTGGAGGAGGAGGAGCAGGAGCCAGGGAGGAAGCAGCACTGGGTGCTGCAGCTGCCGCAGGCTGCTCGGCGGGAGCGGATTCCAGGCGCGAGGTGCCAGAGGCAGCAGGAGCTGCGCCGGGACAGCAGGCAGCTCCTCCTCAGCACGAGAGCCCGCAGGGCCCGAACCGCAGTTCTGCGTTTGTCAGTCCACAGTCCTGCCAACCTGCCCAATTTAACTGAAATCTTCCTTAAAAAGTCACTCTTTCCCCTCCTGAGCGAGGGCAGCACGAGCAGCAGCCTCAGGCAGCAGCTACGGGCACAGAGCTGCRCTCTTACCCGAGCCTGCACGGATCCACACGCTATCCCACGACTGCCAAAATGATCCAGGTAAGATTTCCACAATGATCCTGCAATTTTAAGTGTAGGACTTCTCTATTTCTTCTGCTTGTCTTTGCTTGTGATGAGCCACGTGCTGGTTCATGGGGTTTCTTGTACGTGTCTGCAAAGGGCAGCCCCCACACATCACCCTCCTGCAGCAGCACACAAGAGGCTCCTGTTTGGCCCCAGAAGCACCTCAAGCTCCTGTGACACATTTCCAGCTCGAGCCACCCCTGCGGAGCCCGGTCCCCATCACCARGATTCCCTGCTGCCTCTTTTGGGAGGCACAAGGAAGTTTCTCCTGAATGTCCCAAGAGGCCTGCAGTGAATCGCTCCTCAGCTCTTCCCCTTGTCCCACCTGGGACACCCACTTATCTGAGGGAGAAAAGGATGGGTTCCTTATGTGAGGGAGGGGAAAAAAATTAGTATTTTTTGCTTACGGTGAGAGTTGTAAGAYGCTTCACAAAATCCAGCTTTCCTCTTTTTCCATCAAGGATGCTCCTCTCTTTCCAAACCATCCCTGCAGCGTGGGAACTGAACACTCGGGACCTCCTGCAGCTCTCCCATCCCTGCTTGGATTACTGGCAAGAACAGCGACAATTCCCGAGTGGATTTGTTCAAAATTAAATCTCCTCCTTCCCTCCCAGACCCCCGAAGTGACGCACGCTCCTCCCGCCCCCGTGAAGCTGAGCAGGCCGGCAGCACCGCTCGCTCTGCACGAAGAGGGAAGTTTTCCTAATGGGCCACATCAAATCTTTCATCCATCTCTGAAAATGCTGGTCCCTGACACAGAGCAAGAATTATAAAGAAATCATAAAGTGGCACAGACCTGGAACACCACCCACTGCTGTTTTAATTGCTTTGTCCCGTTTATATCGACCTCATATAATTCCTTCCCTCCTCTTTTAAAAAAATAAAGTCACTTTCTTCAATTCAGCATCTTGGATCATCAAGATAAGGGCTGGAGGGGACGGGAGTGGGAAGGGGAAGAGAAGCGGGCACAATTGTCACGAAAACGGCACCTATCAGGAGGAATCACCAACRCGAGCGCCTCACGGAGACCCAGCTTTCCATGTAGAAGCAGTTCTTTCTTCAGGGAGAAACGAACCCCAGCAGCAGGACGGCCCGGCGGCTCCGGGAGCATCCCGGCTCCCGGGAATGCCGTCCCGACGCTCTCCAGCCATGGCACGCGTCGCTCCCGGGCTAGCAGGCGCAGCGGGCGCCGCGCGGCGCCGGCGGCTCCGGGCCGGCCGTGCCCGCGCCGTTGGCGGCGCCCGGCGCCTTGTCCACGCACTGCTCCATGCGCTTCATGACCAGGTCRAGCAGGGCGCCCACGGCCTGCTCCACCGCCTGCCCCGTCGCCGCGCTCGTCTCCAGGTACGGGATGCTGCAGCGGGAACGGAAAGGCCCCGTGGGAACAGGCACTCCCGCGGCCACGAGTGAGAGCCCCGCGGTGCCAGCGACGCCTCGGGCGCTAGCAGAAGGAATTGGGCAGGTTGGGGCTTTGGGTTCACCTGGATTCTCCTCCCCTCCCGGCCAGGGCCAGAACTCCTGTTCCTGTGGCACAGTTATTGGGATAGACTCACTGAAAGGCTAATGGCAAAAGTTCCCCTGACGCTTGGAATAGTGGAGAGAATCGCTGGGSAATAGTGGAGAGACGCTGCGGGTGACCAGGAGCTCTGCTGGGCACAGCAGTGGTTGCAGAAGCTGCAGGGGAGAACTGCAGCAGTCCCCGGCACTGCAGCCAGCAGGAACTTGCTGCAAGTCCTCACACCTTTCCTGGACACTCCCTGGCCACAGAAGCTTCTCAGATCAGCGCAGTGTCTCACACGGGAGATTTCTCCGGGCGTCTGCTCATTGCAGCTGGTGAAGCCGAGCTTCCTCATTTAATATCACCAGAACTACCCTGCTCTTTAGCATGGGTCGMACTTTGGCTATTTGGCCCTCAGTGAAAGTGTGTCTAAGTGCAATTCAGCTTGGGTGGAGCTGTTCCCACTCTGCAATCCCAACTCAGTCTAAAACAGCACTTCCCAATTCTTCTTTTTCAGCAGGGAGGACTATCAATTGCTGCAGCCCTYCCATCATACAAAGCTCTGTTCTCCTCAGCATCTCTGGGTTTATAAGGACACTTGTGACTGCCTCTAGACAGCCATTACCTACACTCACCATTGTTATTAACTAAATTTAGCATCTCCCTTAATTCGCTTACCCGTATTTGTCCGCCAGGTCTTTCGCTTGCCTTTCGTTCACCTCCCTCTGGTCTGACAGATCAGCCTTATTCCCGATCAACACGATATCGGGATTCTCGCAGTATGCGTTGGCTTGCAGCTGACCTAGAAGGAAAAATAAACTGAAGCTTAGAGTGTGCTGGAAATTCCTGAAAGCCTAAGTATTTATGACYAAAGACACCCAAAGCAATTCTCTTTCCTCCTGCCCACCTTGAAATACCCCAGGCTAAGGAACCACTTCTCACCAAACACATTTCTCTGCCACACATTATGCATTAAGCACCCTCAGCTGAACACAACCTTGGCAATGTAGCCTGCGTTCCGCTTTTAGCCCATCCCTCATCCCAAGAGAAGCGGCCAGTGGCTGCAGACGCAATCCCAGGATTCCATGTACGGGGTTCCTGGAAGCAGCAYGGGCCCCTCCGAGGGCAATGACACGTTTGGCTGCTCAGGGCCTGCGAGCAAACSCTGTGCAGCCTTCCCAGCAAAGTCCTCAGCGCCCAATTTTAACGGAGCCTCAGGGCAGACAGGGAGGAATCGCATCCTGCTTTAATAATACAACACTCAGCACAGAGCTAACAGCAAGAACAGCTGCCAAGCTCCTGTGCCTTGCCTCAAACGTGGGCTATGCTCAAGGAAGTGAAAACTGCCAGATTTGGAAGAGGTCACAGATGCGGTGGGTTGTGCAAAGCCCAGACAAGAAGACCAAGCACATGCCCAAACTAACACACCATGCAACAGAAAGGATGCACAYGTCCCACATCTGGTGAGGCTTTTACCCGAAGACACAGGTCTGCCCTGGCCAGGACGATCTGGTGCAGCACAGTAAGTACTAAGGGCAATGACTGTCCTTCCATCTACTTGTGGTTTCAGGATGCAACCCAACAGGTCATCTCAGGAGCACCCCAAAAGCCAGCAGGAGCCAGCGTGGTTCGCAGCACCCAGGCTGCGAGCACCTCATTTACAGCAACACTCCAGAGAAACACTTTGTTCGACTGGCTTTAAAACCACGACATGCACAAGGACACCTAGCAGCCTAAAACCCTCGAGGAAGCCTCAAGCCAACCAGTGCAGGCAAAGCTCTACAGCTCTACTTACTCATCCAATTTCTGACATTTAAGAAGCTCTGTTGACTGGTGAGATCAAACATGAGCAGAAAGCCCATGGCGTCTCTGAAGAACGCTGTGGTAAGGCTCCGAAACCTGCAGGAAGGAAAGAGGAGGAGGCAGGACAGCTCTGTTAATACAAACGGAGCTCTAGCATTCGAGGTAACATATTTTTGGCAAGTCTTAATTGAGCAAAGGAAAATGAGAGATAGTGCAAAGCTTTTCTGAGTCATTTGTGCAAAAATTCCATTAAACTACCTTGAAATATGAAGAGTCTGTGTGATTTAGTGGATATATGTTCCCATGGAAGCAAAATCCATGACCTTCATCTTCGCTATGATGTATCACATCACTGGATAACTCTTAATCACAGTGTTAGTAATCTACCAGGGGAAGCTTCTATGTGAAAACATAAACAGTGCTGGTGACTAATCTAATGGTTCAAATCCTGCCTGTCTGATTTAACCGAAGAAAAAACCCCAGAGAGGGGAGAATAAAAGAGAATCGAGAAAAGATGCAGGAAGCATTTAGCGCATCACAGATCACAGTGACAGCAAAGGGTCCCACTGCTGTGGTGACACACACTTACCCATGGATGCACATTGCCTAATACAGCAAGAACTAAAGAAGATGGCAAAGGAAGAGGAGCTGGCTGCTTCTGASTGTGCAGGGCGACTGTTTGCAGGGAAACTCAGTTAGAAGGGGAGATAACCTTGTTTTCAGGGTGCACATGCACTCTGCAAACAGACCTGAGCAAAGCATTTAATAAGGCTGCATTTACAACTGTATGATTTATAGGCTTCTTACAAAGCCAGGAAAGCAGGTGAAACTACAGACCGTGCAACTACAACCTCGTTTGCACCCAGGTCGCAAACCTCTTCAAATTAAGACAAAATCTAAATAACACAAGACTTTCACAGAGTGCTTGCAGACTGTACAACAGTCTACACTCTTTTCATATATATTTTTTATATATTACAGCAATCAATCACCTCGCAAAACATGCCCATGTGACATGACCACGTGCAACCAATTTTGCACAGTCTAACAAAAATCAGGAGCTGTAATTGATATTTTACTCCACAAATCCCTGAAAATTAGRACAAAAGCAGGTCAGATATCTGACACACACTTTTAGGCTTTTCTTCCCAAAACAAAACCAGTCTCTAAATGTTAAACCTGAGCTTGCTTCTTTGTGTGCACACAAGCAGTGCTTGAACACTGCCAAGAGATGGGACCTGTGTTTAAGTCTCCTTAAGGCCACGGGTGACACAGGAGTGACACGGGGCAAGCGCACACGCTCTGCGAGAGCAAAGGCCAGTGCRCTGGATTGCACAGAGCCACGGGGGACACCTAGGAAAACGCGATAGGCAGTCTGCCCTTTAAAGGATAATGGAGGATCAAAAAAACAGGAGAATGGGATAGTTCGTCCCTTCCAGATGGGATTAAAAACATATTCTAAAGCCCAAAAAAACAGGACAAAACAGAAAACCCCAATGAACCGATGACCCACATGTGCTGGAAGTGAGAGCTGTGCTGAGGCCATGAACAGACGGATTTAAACTCCTTCCAGCCCCATCTTCTGAGATGCTCTGACCACCATAACAAAGCCATGGCTGGGAAACTTGGCTTCTGACATATATGTTTGTCGCCCCAAAATAGCATGGTTTTTTCATTTTTTATCTCTCAAAATGCCCAGGGGTTTATTCAGAAAGGCAAAAACCTTGAGTTCCCACGAGCTGTGCAGGCTGAGCTGGTTACCTTTCCTGCCCAGCAGTGTCCCACAGCTGCAGATGCACCTTGAAGGCCTTCCCTGGGGATCCGTTTGGGCTCCTCGTGCTGTACACCTGCAGAGAGACACAGATCTGAACCTGCAGCACGGCCTTTTTTTTTGTAATTTCTGCAGAACCGAGCAACAAATCCCATCCCTAACGCAAAGCTGAGCCTTAATACTAAAAGCCACTTCAGAAGGAGGCTTGCAATAACCCTTAAAAACCCAGAAGCCAGTGAACTGTCCTCAAAAGCTGCCCTTTAAAGATAACTTGGCCACATGCAGCGCTTGAGATGAGATGCAGTTCTGTACAAGTCAGTGTACCAGCATGAGGAGCAAGGTTTCCGCATTCGCTCCATTGCTGGTCTCACTAATTCCACAGGGACTGACAGGATGAACCTCTACTAAAGAGAAAAAAAAATCCTTTTTCTTCATTAATTTCTGTTCAACATTAACGACTTCTTTACTACCTGGGCCTGCCAACCTCTGGCACTGGGAATCTCAAAGAGTCACTTTTTGAAGCGACTTTAACACAACAGAAATCCACGCATTTAACCTTTAAAATCTCTTCCTCAAGAGGAAGTCCTTTTTTTCCAGTAGACCCTTGGGATGTTTCAAAGCTGGTAATTTCACATAAGATGGTTTATCCTACTCTTATCAAGCCTCCTACGCCAAAAATACATTGTAAATGGGAAAATTACCAAAGAAATTTGACAGCAGCCTTTAGCAGAGCAGCTCAGCGCTGCTGGATGAGGCAGGGTCCACGTTCAGSCACTTCACCGAGCTCTGAGCAGCCAGGGAAGGAGCTCTCCAGCAACGAGCGTGTTCAGACATTTGCTCACAATAAAAATCTACATCAATATTTTACTCTCATGACCTCAATGGAACTTAATAGCGAGGAGAATGAAGCAGTTTCCAACCTGTGCATCACATTTAACTAGTCTGGGCTTACATAACACTGAATCTGAGTAGTCTAACACAATATCCAGATCCAAGGGTCTCTCATTCCACCTAAGGCCTTGTGATTAATTTTCTAATGCTGCAGAACTACAACCACTGCATTTTAACTGGCAGCATCCCTAGGGACCTGAACACACCAATATACATCCCGATCAGAGTATACGCAGATCTGCTGACACATGGGGCCAAGAAACACATAAATTGCACCCAAACCCTCCAGAGGGTTGCCGTTGCCAAAGACGTTTGTTTTTAGTTGACTATTTCAAAATGGGAAAACATTTTAATAAGAAACATTGGGAATGGCTTATAGGTCTTGCTGTAACCTGGCGAAGGGCTGAAAAGTGGTTTTTCTACATGGTTTTCTTCAAAGTAAATGGCACAAAGTTGTGTCAGATCCACAGAGCTGCTCCTGGGTAAAAAGCTTAGCTTTGACCACGACTCCAGCCCAGGCCAGGCTCTGCACAAGCAGTGGCTCTTGCACCAGTCGAGCCCTGTCTGCAGGGTCAAGACCTAGCGTGCGTCTCACGCAAACTCCTGTGAAATACTTCAGGAATCCAACAAGAAGGCAGTTTAAACAGGTCCCTGTCTTTCAGCTGGGCAAATATGCACAGCKTCCATCAAGGAAATGTCTGCAAGCATCGTCCAGACTCTAATAKCTTGTATTTATTACACGTTTACTACTTAAGCAAAATACAATTGCTACTATTAGAAAGTTGATTTTATACCCTATATCCATCTATACYCTATATATTTATATATTATTTATATATATTTATACCCTACATCTATATCTATCTTGCATCTAGCCAAAAACTTGATCAGAAAAATCATTATTAACATATGCATTATCCTACAATAAGAGAAGTAGCATGCTCTTTTTTTTTTCCTCAGCAATAACAAATTAAAAAAAAAAAAAAGACTGATATTATTCGTATGAGACAACTTACCACTCGTTTTTCCCGGAAATCTATGCCTACCGTCGTGATGAATTTTGGATTAAACTTGTTATCGGTGTATCTGTACAGGAATGTCGTTTTTCCAACCCCAGAGTCCCCGAGGGCCAGGAGTTTGATCAGGTAATCATAGTCTCCATCAGTCATAGTGCTAACTTTCAGGAACCTATACAAAGAATAGGAAAAAAAAAAAAAAAAGGATTTAATTAAAATAACAAACAAAACAAACAGACTCTTGTTTGTCTTCCCTTCATTTAGATTTTTGTCCATTGAAATGCTTCTGCATGTGATCCAGGTTGCATGTTGTGTTTGTGTAATCACATTCCTTTAGGCTGTGATTTTCTGAAAAGGATCTAAAATTATGGTGTCACCAAAAAACACATGCRAAGTCCACTGCAAAGTACTGGGGGAGAGGACGGGAATCACAGAGAAAAGGTGAAAATTGTGTCACCATTTGGCACCACCAAAGGACAGCAGCGGCCGACAGGCCAGACCCCAAAGGGATTCCAGAAATTCTGCTCTCTACAAGAACTCTTTTCTTATTGCAAAGGCAATATTTCCATTCCAATTTGATAACATACCAATTTAATTRCTCCTTCCCCCACCTTCAAGCCACACAAAATTTGAGCCAGACTCCTCACTGCAAAAAATTCACCTCATGTTTACCCACGTCCAGCCTTCTGCAACTGAACCGGGGCCAAATTCACCCTTTGGATGAAGTTTGGGCAGGTCAGGGCTGACATTTCAAGTGGCAGCAACAGGAGCAGGGGTCCAGACAGAGCCCTTAAGGAAGGGTCCATCCAAGCCACCTCGATCCCCGCTTTCCGTGCATCTCCAATAACAGGTCTCGCACACTTCCCAAACTGTCTTGCCGAATCCYGCAGGAGGCACCCAGCCCCACGGCACCCCCGGGAAGGTGCTAAYTGGAGAGGRAGGAGGAGGAGGAGGAGCAGATGGCAGCACCACGGCGTRGGCTCAACCCCGGCCCCCGGGACATTGCTGTTTCCATCGCCACTCGACCGCAATCTCTACGCAAAAGTCCATYGGATACAGCCAGCAGCCTCGAAGAGTAAGGAATGTCCTCATTTACACGCCTCCTAGAGCAATTTTAGGCTGTTCTCCACATGCAGCACTAAACCGGAGTGGCCAAGCCAGCCTTACTAAGCGCTTGTGAAATGAACCCACGCTCCGGGTAGCACAAACCCTTCCTCCCTAACCAACACTGTGGTTAGCAGCAGCATCCCGCAGGAGGTTTCAAACTCGACCAGCAAGGTGCTCTCCTGGTGAAAAAGAAGAGGCAGAAACCAACCAGGCAAACCCCAACCAGCTCTCAGGTGGTAAAGGCTGCTCTGCTTCGCAAACAGCAGCGAACCACAACTTCTTCACCCTCGTCCCTCCCAACGAGCCACTCACCGTTGCTTCCAGCAAACCCTGAGCTCCTTCCGACCCCAACCCTCTCCATACTTTCACGTCATTGTACTACATTTGTGCCAATACACGTCYTGAATTTCCATCAGAATAGCATCATCTTCTTGGGTGTCTAAATTGGCAAGTACTGAGTGGCTTTGACAAAAACAGACAACCAAGCCCATTTTGACCATCCTSTACTTCAGCAGCTCCAAGGCTACAGCACTGGTATCCTCAAAAGAGGGTCACCAACACAGGCAGGACAAGCCTTGGGCCGCTCATCTCTCCATCCAGAGTCCAAGTCTTCCACCGAGAACACATCTAACCCCATCTAAACTTGTTTCTAAGTGTGTCTGTAATTAACCRAGTCTGACATTTCTGGATGTTTCTGTTTGCCTTAGGACAGATGTTAACTTAAATAATATGTGCAACCATACCCCACAATGTTGGGAGTAAAGCTAGGTTCTTAAATGAAGTAGGTTTGTTTGTTTGTTTTTTTCTTAAAGAAAACCAAATTAGTTCACAACAATTTCTTTTAGTGAAAATCTGCAAAACACGCCAATATTTTCTATTGAAAAGTTAGTAACAAGGGATTTTAAGTTAAAAAACATATACTTTCTTGTACTCAACTCTGATTTTCAATGTCTCGATAGATGAAGTTACTGCAGAGAACTATCCCTGGGGCCAAGCYGACCTGGAAGTCCACCGGGGTGGTGGATCTCTTCTTCCAAGCTGCCAAACAGGATTTTCTTCCTCTTCTAGGCTGGAAGGAAGCGACTAGAAGTCATGGAGAGCAGAGGCTCCCTGGGACGGCTCAGGGAGGCTCCTCCTGACTGGAACAGCAGCATCAGACACGTGGGTGACCACAGACRGGAGGAGAACGTGGCAGGCGATGAACTCCCCCTTCAGTGTATGGRTTATCCCCAGCCAAGGGTGCTCTCCTCCACTGAGGACCATCCTCATGCAGAGAAGGTCCCCAATCGAAACCCCCCTGGTTTTGCTGTCTCGGCAGTTAAGAGATTGCCATCTAGGCCAGAGGCAGCCTCTGGCTTCCCCATCGATTATTCTGTTCCACCCCAGCGTAACGTTCTCTAACTACAGCCCAAGAGATCCCTCACAACGCGGCCCTTGCCAGGAGACCGTCATGGTGCCGAGCACCACAAACACGGTCGCCCAAAGCAACACGTAGGAGTTTCGCTGAGGTTTCTAACTCAGTTTTTATCAGTAAGCATTCTCCTTTGGCACCATGAATCAAAGAGAAAGCTATTATTGCTCCTTTGAAGGAAATCACTCGTGCTTCAAGACAGCATTGGACTGATTCAAGGGCAGGTTCACTTCACGCATGTCCTGGAAGTCCCACCTCAGACCATGGAAATGGATGGAGAGGAGGACAGTTGAGACCTTGGTTTCCTTCTTCCATGTGCAGCCTGTTCCTTAAAAACAGGGAATTTGGTAATTAACTGAAATCTAAATTGCTCTCAAAAAAAAAAAAAAAAAAAAAAATTTCCACTGGGAACAAACTGAAGCCTGTGGAAAAATGGCTTCAATTCAGAAATCCCTTTTCATTTCAAGATGTTTAGATGTGTATCAAAAACAGAGCAAACTAAAATTGTGGTAAACCTGACTTAACAACATGGCACGATAGACTTGCTTTTATGCTCTCAGAATTTGGGGAAGATTGTGTAAAGAAAAACGTTCAAACTTCCAAGCGTCCAACTTCACAGATTTGCATCTTTAAAGAAAGTTCCCCTAATCAAAGGCGCTACCCACCAGACGCTGCCATAAAGCATTTGCTCATTAACGGGGAGAAAAGGAGGACATCCCCACATTTCCATAAATCGCCCAGGGGGCTATCATCAAGGAAAAGCTACGCTCCGGAGGGAAAAGTCAGACCCAGAAACAAGACATTATGTCCCCTGACACACTATTAGTTAAAAGCCCAACAAACCAAACCGCTGCCTAAAGAGCAGGAGCGGTGGGAAGCGCYGGATGCAAAGGGCACGCACGTGGGGCCCCAGCAGCTGCTCAGCAAGAGCCATCTCCTCTGCTGCACAGCCACCACGATCCAGCTAAGCTTTAAAAAATACAGGGAAATTAAAGCTAAAAAGTCCAATACAAACGTGATATGAAGGTAAAATGCTGCATTATTCCCAGCTCCATCTATGCTCCCTCAAAAATCATGCAGGCTGAAGCAGAAAGACTTGCTTACATCAACCTGGAAGAGCTTCTTGGTCCTTGAAATTCTTCAGCTATATCCTTTAAATAGAAATGCAACGTTGTGCAATGCTATCAGAAAACCTCCTCCAGCCTTTTTTTTTTGTAGGAATACTAGAAAAACTTCCTTTTCCCAGATTTTCTTTTCTTCTCAAGCTCTGCACTGGTATTTACAGCATGGATACTGCACTAGAATATACCAGAATATCCAGGAAAAAAAATAGCTACTGGAAGGAAAAAAACAAAAAAGGCAAAAAAGAACATCATAAAACACTAAAAAGGCTGCCTGTATATGAGGTAAATCTGTCCCTACCTCCCCACAGCAGGGAGAACTCATGAGATCCCTGCCACATGCCACACTTCCCATATCCACAGGCAGGGCAACCAGACCTTCCAGCTGCAGGACCAGTTTCATGCTAATTAAAGCAATTTTAACCACACTCCCCCAGTGTCCTTCTCTGCTCCATCCGCCTTGATCACTAACTTCTGCTTGCCCCCTCCACCTTGCAAAACAAAAGCCTCCAAAGCCCAGAATCCCAGGATGGTTGGGGTTGGAAGGGACCTCTCGGGAACAACCAGTTTAGCCCCCTGCTCCAGCAGGGACACCCAGAGCTCGGGGCACCCGCTCACATCCCGGCGGGTTGGCAGATCTGCAGAGCAGGAGCCTCCGCAGCCTCCCTGGGCAGCCTGGGCCAGGGCTGGGCACCCTCACCCCAAACAAGCTCTTCCTCACGGCCACATGGAGCTGCCTGGGCTCCAACTGGGACCACTGCCCCTTGTCCTGGCATCGGCCACCACCAAGAAGAGTTTGGCCTCTTCCTCCCTACATTCCCCCTTCAGATATTTATATATATTGGTCAGATCCCCTCTCAGCCTTCCCTTCTCCAGGCTAAATAATCCATGACCGTTTTGCTGGGGCGATGTTTGTCACCTAAGGAGTTTCCCGGACACGGCTCYGCACCGACCGGGTTATCAACATCATTAAGTCAGTCATGTCAAACAGCCCCGTCCTTGCAGGAAGGAGCCGCAGGAAAGCGGGAAACACAAAGCTGAAGGACAGAGGATTCAATTCCCAAGCGCGTTCCCAGAACGCAGCCTCTCAAACACATTGTGAGCAAGAGAAACAGGCAGCACGTAGGAAAGAGGATGAAAATATCCAGCAACACCAGCCTCGTGCTACCCTTCGCCTGCAATCAGCTGCCAAGAACATGGCCCGCAATGAGCCAAACATTTTTTCTTCTCAAAAGCAAACAACTTGCTGGATTTAAACCAGGATGCAACTGGAGCTGGCTTTTCTATGCAAAAATCAGGCCTACGTAACCATTTCCACGCAGGGGCAGCGAGGACACAGCGTGCAAAGGCACAGGATCTGCGTGAGAGCAAAGGTACCGCTCGCACACGTGCAGCTAACAGCCGTGGTGAGGAAATTTGGGGAATTTCCCCGAATTTTAGCAAGCCGGGGCCCCCTCTGGCGCAGGGAAGGGCGCTGTGACTGCGGCACAGGCCACCTTCCCAACGCACTTGCAACGTTCAGAGACGGGAGCAGAGCAGCGACACAAAAGCCCGTTGCAAGGTGCTCCTGCACCGACTCCTTCCCACCCCATCGCTGAACGGCCAGATTATTATCCAGCCGCTCAGGGGACAACGATTACTCAGGACGCAGCACAAAAGGTGCTCTAAGCTACTCCAACCTGTCTCGCTGTCGGACCAGGCACCGGCCGCTTTGGGGTGCCGTTTTCCGGGGGATCCTTCCGTTGCAGCCCAGCGGCAGCTCCAGCGGCRCCGCGCCTGGCCCCRGGCACCCGGAACAGCCACGTTTGCACTGCAGGGCGAGGAGCCGCTCACTCATTCTCCAGTGCGAGCGGAGATGAAAAGCAAACACACGGCAAAAATAAAGAGGGGAAAAAGCAAAGACAGCGAATACCTAAAGACCTCACCCAGCTGCTTCCAGAAGCTCTTATTTAAAAAAAAAAAAAAAAAAAATGCCTTTACCAAAAAAAACCCCCAAAAAAAAAAAAAAAAAATGGTGCCTTTTTACCACTAGGGCAAACACATGGTAGGAGGTTACTTATTCCATGAGGGACCATGTAAACCCCCCTGTATTTCATCCTTTCAAGAACATGCCTGGCAAGAACAAGAATTGTCCCTGGGCTGACTGCACCACTGCATTTACCACCTAACCCTGCCCAATGTACTCCAGGGGCAACATAAATACAGCTGTGGGCTAGAAAATAACCTGGAAAACATCCACGCAAGCCTTTGCATACGAGCAATGTATGCATTGCTTTACAGTGTGTTACATACCGGGTTATACAAGCCCACAAACCTCTGGAAAAGGCAGCAGGAGCCACCACCGTGAATAATCCAGATGATAAACTCCCCAGTCCTTTGTTCCCACTTGGAAGCGAGCGCAGGCACCAGCCGGATCCTCAGGAATGCTTTCCAAGGGAGGAAGCGGAGTGCACGGAGCAGATCTCGTGTAACATATAGAGTCGTCCRGGCACCTGCGACGGGAGTGTGGAGCCGTGCAGGGATGAACCCGGCCAGGGCGTCCCCGCACGCAGGAGGGTGACGGTGCCGCCGGYGCAGCACAAGGTCCCTTCCCACCGTCCCAACACGCTCCGACTTGCCGCAAATTCCAAGAGCGCCTTTGAGCAGCTCTTCACTGACCCTCTAGACCTCCTCTGCTCATTTGAAGGCAAGCAAAAGCCACCAGCCGTTATGCTACTTATCTGCCTGTGTGTCAGGGGAGAAAAAAAATAAATGCTATGAAAATKTATGAGCTAATATAGTTATCTGCAAGACATGAACTGGCTTAGACTTCCCCTTTAACTGCAGCAACAAGATATCATTATCCGCACTTCATCTCTCCCTGACCTTATCAAATTCATGTTTCGAATCCAAAACTCATCATAAACGTTCTGCAAACCTCCGACAAAAGGCAGCCAACGCCACGACGCGCACGGCTGCTACGCTGCCTTTCATTACCATATTTCTCCAGATCGCTATTTAAATTTAGGAACCCTGATATGCTGGTGAAGACTCCCAACTGGATGACTCCCTCTGAAAGCCCTGAACGTTTGCCAGCTCCTTGTGTTTTTTATAACACCACGCTTCTCCCCGCATGCATGAACCGCTATGTGTGACCAACAGCTACCGACGGAATAAAGAGCAAGCGGGAAGTCAACTCCCCATCTCGGAAAGCCCGTCTGGAAGCTGGGTCCAGGTCCTCACACGGTGTGAAATAGCATTGCTCCACTGCCAGAAACGGAGCTGGGCTGTTTCGCAGCTACTTAGCGCAAAGGTTCACCGACAAAGCTCAATTTTATTATTAGAGATTCTTTTTAATGTCCTTTCTAACATAATTTTGAAAGCAGCAGGGGAACACAGGGCTGAACATGATCAGCCAGGGGACGTCTCTAGCACTCAAATTGATCGCCAAACAAAACCAAACCTGCCTTTTGGAGCACCTCCATAAAGAAGGACGCACTGTGAAGCCCCGTGCAGGGGTAGGGCTAGGGAGACTTCTGCTCTGTGCTGCCTCCAGGCTAGGGCTATCTACAATAGAGGAAAAAAAATAGATTAAAGAAACAGGCATATTGGTGAGTCAGAATGGGTCAGAGCTGTCAGATCTTCCTTTCCAAAATAACTTCTGAAATGCAGGAGAAAAGAACACGGTTCCACTTTAGAACTGAATTTAGGGATGGAAAAAAAAGAAAGACAAGGGTTTTGGAGATGGCCAGAGCCAATCCCACTGAAAACGTCCTCTGAGGCTACGGTGGCAGCCAATAGTTTCCTCGTGCAGGAGGAACCGCAAGGCCGAAGCTGAAGCCACAGCCAAGCTGAGGGCTCCAGAGGCCGAGCTCCTGCTCCGGGCAGGCAGAGGACACTTCCCACACCGCAGAAGGGACAAGCCTCCTCACGTGCGGGCGAAGCGCTGCGATGGGCGCAGAACGGGAGCCTGCAAAGCCAAGAGCAGCCTCAGCCATCACAGTGAGCACTAAGGGGGGTCGCTAAGTTATTTCTATGCAGCAGCCAACTCCTGCTTCCTTTAGCACGGGGAGAAGCAGCCCCACTAGCCAGCAGAACAAGGGGTCGTTCCTGGAGCAGCAACCACGTTGCCTTGGGAAGAAGGAGGCCTCCCAAAGCTTACACAGCAACCAGTATTGGAGCCACAGGGCGAGTGCTGCCATGTGCAGGTCTTACCAGCCAAAGATGAAGAGCATTCCTGCAAGGCAGAAGGTCCTTCTAACAGCCGTGTCCTTCCTCAGAAAACAGTTAGGACCTAATCTGAGCTATCACAGATGTTGATTGACTGTTCCCTACTTCTGCCGTGCTTAAATTGCACCAAGGAGATTTCATTTGCACTTACAGAACAAGGTTCCYAGCAAAGCTCAGGGGACTCTGTCAAACCCACCATGGAAGGTCTTCCAAAGGCTGGCAAAACACAGGTAGGACACAGCTGACCCTGCTCGGGACAGACCAGGGACTCACGTTCTCCTGACGTCCTCAGCCTGGTCTGCTCCCCACTACCCAACTTCTTGTAAAGCAAAGCCAACTGCTGCAGCCTTTCCTATGCTCTTAATGCAGAGGGAAAGGAAGAGTCCTGGCATAACTGGGAAAAAAAAAGGATTTTTATTCCATGCTGCTTAGGACAGACTTGGAGAGCTCGTAGCACTTTGTTCCTTTAAACAATAGCTGCAGGAACAATGGTAAAGCACAATAGTCATCGACCTGTCCCTCGCTATGTTAAAGCGGATTTACATTCCCTGTACCATTCTGTTTAAATAAAAATGTACAACAGAGATCAAAACAGCCTGGCTTGTCAAATCACCTGATCCTATTTATCATGGCTCTTTAAGGACCGTCAATGGTAAAGAAGGTTTCTGGAGATAGAAAGTCATCAGTTCTAATACAGCAGTGGCTTTTAAATGCTGAAATCGCAGCCTTTGAAGCGGGGAATTATTCTTTCTTTGTACCAYGGACAATCTTATGTGAACACTGAAGCAATCTGATTACTCCATGAAAGGTTTTAGGAATTTAGGCTATGTCTATTGTGCTGCTAAGACAAGCCTGATCCAAGACCACGGGCCCGCGGATTGCACCAGGACAGGGCAGGCCGAATCCAGAAAAATTCCCAAATYTTCCCATCTGCTGCTTCTTTCTCTGTGCCCCAAGGAAGAAGACTCATTTGTTCAATGTTACTCCAACCTACCTCCATGCGGGATGATCAGCCAATGCATGCTGATCCCTGGGAATTCCCTGGGAATCATCTGCTGATCCCTAGGAATATGCCTGCTCCTTGACACTTGACAGGGAAGAGAAATCCAAAAGTTCTTTTCCTAATGCGAAATTTCAAGACTGCACGATAGAGGATTAATCCCTCCAGAGAATTACTTGTTGCCTGATCAAATTCCTGAATTCTGGACCACAGGAGCTTTCGGTACTTCCCTGC
>NW_020454094.1:239404-254857 GCF_003342845.1 Nothoprocta perdicaria
AGCGGCTGCCGAGCGCCGCCCGCTGCGGGAACCGGCACCGGGAGCCGGCACCAGGGCCTGGGCGGAGGCGACGCTGCCGCGGCCGCGCGGCGGACCCAGCCCCGCCGCCTCAGGGGCGGCCGCGGGCGGAGCGCGGGCTTCCCGCCCGCAAACGTCACCCGGCGCGGAGGAACATGAGGGGGAAAACGCAATTAGTTGTTTTTTCCCCCATTTTTTCCCTCCCCCTGGTGCGTCGCGGCTTTCCCTCCTGCGAGGGGGCAGCACTGCCCGCCCCGGGTCCCGCCCAGCGTGGGGCCTCCGCCATGGAGCTGCAGGTGGTTTCAGTTCTTGCAGCCCCCAAAGGGGCTTCCAGGTGGATCCTGGTGCTTGTGGCCCCCAAAAACAGGCTCTAATGTCGATTTTTGTCCTCGTCTTCCCCCCTCTGGCGGGAGATCAATCCTCTGGTTGGATCTTGGTTCGCACACCCTTTCAAAATGGGCCTTCCAGGTGGATCTTGGTCCTTGTCAACCCCACAAAAGGGGCTTCTAGGTGGATTATGGTCATCGTGGATCTCCGTAAGAGGCTTCTAGGTGGATCTTGGTCTTTGTAACTCCCCCAAAAGGGCTTCCAGGTGCCCTCCATCCTCATAGCCTCCCAAAAAGGGACTTACGGGTGATCTTGGTCCTTGTAGAGCTCCATTAAGAGGTTTCCAGGTGATCTCTATCCTCATGGCCCTTCAAAAAGGTGCTTCTGGGTGGATGTCACCCCCTTTTCAATGTGTTCCAACTTCTTACATACTGACTTAAGTCGATGCCCAGCCAAGGATTTCACTGTGGCTCCTAGCCCCAGCAGTGAAACTAAAGGAACAATGCAGCATCTTCGCTCCCATTGCCACATGGATGGAGAGCTGGTGTCCCAAAATGGGGACAGGCCACCACRGCCACCTCCTCTGAGCCTGGAAGAACGCAGGAGCCGCCAGCTCCCTGGGACTTCTCCTGAGAGCTGAAATCCCAAGGAGAAGATCTCCAAAGGGGTTGTTTCCACAAGTCTCTGTCTTAAGCTACTTGGTTCTGGGGTTTTCAGGCCACCTCCTGGTCCCTGTTTGGCCCCGTTGTGTTGCAGACCGTGCCAGCCGCCCACACTACATTGCCATGAGGACAGAGTGTGGTGCAGCTGCAGCAGCTTCGTCCCCTTTGGGCTTCTGCCTGCTTCCAGGACACCACAAACACCTATATTTCTGCTTGAAAACCTGCCTTTCAGCCTCAGACAACGCTCACTCACTCAGTGAGATCCTAAGTGCAGACAAACCAGGTCTGACCCCTCTTAACACCAAAGATGTCCACCAAACAACCAAAACCGGTTACTCTATAGCAAAACCATGTGACAGATAAATACTTTTTTACCGTAACTCTTTACCATAGCTTGAAGTGACATTGATGGTCTCCATTATGTTATTTACTTATTTTTGGCGATATTAGGGTTCATTTTCAAATTCTTGGGCAGCAAAACTGCATGTGCTGAGAGARTTACAAGTAAATTCACTTGGAACTCACCATATTTTCAGTGGGGTCTTGTGTGAAATTACAGCTTAGCGTGTAATTCCTGCTTTTTATATGACTTTTTTGTGGGAGCTCATTGGTGAGAAGTGATAGGGAGATATTGCTGGGGTTAGTGATGCGCATGGAAGTAGATGGATACCCCTTATCATCGAGTGAGCAATTAAAAGCTTTCTGATGAATTTATTACTGACTTGAAYGTGGAAAGCTCCATTGGTACCTGGTGATGCCTGGCACAATAAATTATCCTGAAATGATAAATAATGTAGCCAGAACTGCAATAATTTATTTTTTTGGTCATCTTAACCCTTTTGCTTTTGCAGCTCTGGTCCCAACTGCAACTGAGTGATAGATTTAACCCATGGCTGCTTTTTGGGAAGGTCTCTTGGAACTGCAATTTGGGGAGTCCTTAACTGGACTGTCCTGCCCCATCATCCAACCCAACCCTTGTACAAACCAATGTTTGTCCATAATAGCACCAGATGCATCAAAAGCAAGTACGGCAAATACTGCAGCAGAAAAGAAGGAAATACTCTTTTTTCCCTCTTTCTTCTTTTTTTTTTTTTTTTTCTTTTTTTTCCCCAGGAAGATCTCACCCTAATCACTAGAATTGCATCTTCTTCCTAAAAATTGCCTGCTTATTATTAGACGCAATAGCTCCAGTTTAGCCTGCTGGCCAGTTTCCAGGGAGAACTGCAGGGCAAGAGTTGAGTGGAGAAGAGGAAATTCATCCAAAATCCAGCCTTTGCAGAGAGGCAAAGGAAGCAAGTGGGAACAGAGACAGCAACGAGCAGGAGAAGCAGCAGCTTTGGGAAGGAAAAAGGAGCACAAGGGGGGAAATAGAGGAGAAGGGAAGAGTGTCCCCTTGCACGAGCACCGCGCTGTGCTCAGCCTGCAGAAAGGCACCTCACCGGGGGACAGGGGGAGATTCTTAGTGGGGGAATTTTAATTTTAACAGGAGATTTAGATGAAAATAATCCCGTGTTAATATACCCACGAGCAACTTGGAAACGGAAGGCCGAGTTTCACTGGCACACATAGGAGCCCCCTGCTATCATTATTTTACCCCGTCTTCAACCCTGCGCGCAGCGGTGGGTGCAGACGGGGCAGCGCGGCGCGGCAGCCCTTGCCGGGCGTTTCGCAGCACTCACCGCGGCTCCGAGCGGCCGGTGGGCGCGGGGCTCCCGCGCGGATCGATCGGCTCCGGCCGCTCCGCTCCGGCGCTGGAGCCGCTTCCCCGCCGGCTGCGGGAGCCGCGGGGCCCTACAGCGCTTGCAGTTCCTGATAAGTCTTCTCGTTATCTCCCGCAGGCTGCCGAATGGARCAATTTTCCCCTGTGTTTCTGTCGGGTTCCTTGAATTAAAGGGCGCTCCGTTTCCTGCTTATTCCGCTAACAATTAAAATTCGGCTTCACACACAAGGGCAGGAAGCGTGCGGAGATCCTGCTCCCTCCAGATAGCTTCATGTGAAACGGCAGTGACTAAACAAGAACTTGACGGAGTTATTAGAGCAAATCATAAGAAAATAGCAGCGAGGGGGTGATATTTGCTCAATAAACCTTCTTTTAAAGGCGGGCTAGGTCTGTTTGGTAACCGGAGCAGGATGTGGCGTTTCTGTCGGGGCGTATTTGCATTAGGTGCTATAGGGCCCCACGATGAAAGCAAATATGTTATCTCACCAGTTGTGCCYGTGCCCGGTATGTGGATGAGAGCCGCCCTGCAGCCGCCCGAGCCTGCGGAGCTGCCTCTTCCTCCAGGAACAGGGAGCAGCTGCAGCCAACCCTCGCTCCCCCCTGTTCCTGTTTTGTTTTTTTTTCCCCCTTTAATTAAATCAGAAAAGCATTTCTTATTCAAATCTTCAAGGCCTGCTCTACTTTGAGAAAAAAAATATTAAAGTAATAAAATCATTTCAAGCATGTTTGGCAAAGCTGGTATATGCCTTTCAGTAAACTGACTTAAAACCAGTTTTTGCAGTTCAGTTGTGTTTCTTTTCCACCAAGAATTAACAGCATCGTTTTCATCTTACTCATGCAACGTAAACTAAGGTGTCTGCTCAGCCTCATTACGCGGTTCCAAACTTTTTGTGCAAATGCAGTGAATCTGCTCGATTCTTGCTGAGATCGCCCAGCCTGGGCTGTGCTATGGGGGGCCTTGACAACTGTCACCCGCCTTGGCCCTCGAAAGGGTTGTTAGCGACAAACAGGAGTATTTAATAAAAACAGAAGTGAGTAATGATGAACTCTGCCAACTTATCTCAAATGCTTTCTCATCCTGTTCCGGGAGCAAAATATTCTTTCAAAAGGAACTTTCTATCTTATCTGTTTGTATCTTAAACAGCAGCCAGACTCTTTCTTGCCCTCCAAGTCGAGAGAACGGGCTAAAATGACAGGTATTAGTGTAATAAGTAATAAGCCTTTTTAAAAGGCTGATTTAAATTATACCRAGTAGATGTATGCCCGGCGTGAATCTGAAGCTAATCACTTAATGCTATAATGTCAAGGGATTAATCGGGCAGGATATATTGCAGGTTTAAGGGAATGTCTTGCGTGCGCATCCCGCTCCCTGCCGCTTCCCCGTCCATCCCGTGGCGGTGCCCAGCAGCTCCTGGTCCCGTCCCCGCCGCAGCACCGCCGTGCCTGGCACTGTAACCGCATTCACTGCCACCAACACAAGGAGGGCTCCCTTACACCCATTTGCCAAGCTGCAATAACTCGGCAGGACGTGCTGGGGATTTTCCGCACCTCGATGACACAGCCGGGTATAAAATGAACAAGGCTGGTCAGGAGCCGATCCCCTTTTCTATCCAAAATGACACCAGAATGATAATTTATTTATTGCTACCCAGTATCAGCAATTTTGAAATAAAAACATGTATCTAGAAGATTGCCTGAAATTGAAATTAGYAATAAAAGAGAAAACGTCCCCATGAGAAAAAAGCAAAAGAATCTTTTCAAGGGCAGCAGATAACTGCCTCGAGCATCTCTGCCCAGCCAGCAAGGCAATCTACAATTGCAAAGTAATTCAAATCCYTTTTCCTAAATCACATCTATTATGGCACTCAGAAATGCATCCACTTTTAACAATCCCGTGTTGCAAGGATGTGCCCCAAAATTCAGAAACAAAGCGGGATGACTTGGACGCTGCAGAGCGGAATAGCAGCCCCGTGTGCATGCGCATTTATTCCCTGAGCCCCCGGCTCCCTGCAGCCCTCCGGCTGCAAATCCCGCGGCTCCTTCCCGACACCCGTGCCTGCAGAATGCACCAATTCCAGCCTCATTATCCGCCCCTCAGCTGAGACCAGTCAGTTTATAACAGCTTAACACAGCGTGGCCGGGCGAGCTCCTTTCCCCKAGGTTTCCCCAGGGTATTTTCATGTTATCCATGGAAATCTCACATGAACAGAGCAACAGAGAAACCTTCCTGGCAGGCCTAAACGACATCTCTCCTGAGCAAGACAAGGCTTCGCTTCAATAGCTCTAGCTGCAAATTTGCTCTAACAGTACCTGGAAAYGCTTTTATACCAGAAACACTGAAAAACCAGGCTGCAGGAAAGCGCTCCGCTTCCCGCGCCGTTCCCCACTTTTCCCACAGGGTCGGTTGATGCCACGTCAGTGCCGTCACTGCAGGATGTTCTACCGATTCATCCCTGCAGCAAACTGCAAAGCTGCTGCGGGAAGCCGCTGGGATGCAAGCGGGTTTCCCGGGAAGGCTGGGAATGCTGGAAAGGCCTCGCCGTGCCCGTGCGGGGCTCCTTGCACGGTATTACAGCAGTAGGGCGCTGCACACAGCAGCGTGCAGAACAGCAAATGCAAGACACTTGGGCTAGGAGTCTCCTGCAAAGCTTCTCCTTGCACCAAATCCTCTTTTTTTTTCTTATTACAGGCAGTGTAGAGAGGGCTAGAAAGCTCTGAATGGAATTAGTGTGCAAAACCTGGAAGCAGGGTGAGTTTTAATGCACTGTGCAGGCCCAGTGTGTCAGCGGATGGAAAATAAYGGGTGTTCTGAGGAACAGGAGTTAAAATAAACCTCTCTAAAAGATTTCCATAAAATCACGATCCTCTTGGCCCTCCGTGTTGCCCATCATTCCCGGCGATGCTCTAGATACAACAACCACAGCCTGCCTGGTTTTCCTTGCATGTTCCTTTCCCATCTATCCACACGCACTGTTATGGAAAGGGTATTAGCGAGAGGAAATGAGGCYTSTGCACAYCGTTCARMRAGAGCGTCAACCAAAGTGCTCAGCCGTTTCTGTCACCATCAGGGACACTGGAATACAGAGAGTCTTCCCAAAAGAGTAATTTGCATGGATACTCATTTTCTGTAACATTTCTGGGGTGCATTTCTGCTCCCGAACCAACCCAAAGCTGAGCCCTTCAGAGAGAGATTYCCACGCTGTGGAGGGCTGCTCTCCTTCTCCTGGACGTCAAGCCAGTGCCCGCAGCACCAACAACATCCAAGGTTCTCAAACAGCAACCCGGTCCTCCTTGGAAAGCAAATACATTTTATTTTGCCATGGAAACATTCCTTCGAGTGTTTACAATCTCAGTGCGCAGCGAAAGGCTGGCTCCTGCAGCCTGTTTCTCACACATACAGTCCTCCCTGGCRGGAGCTGTCTCGTCTTTTATCTAAATTAAGAACAAGACTCTTCTCTGTTGGCTCTGAAAGATCTCAGATGTGATGATCCCGGCGAGGAAGATGCCCAAGGGCTGCAACGTCTGCACTGGGAATTGCAGTAAAGTGCAGCACAGCGGCCCATGATCCAGTCTGTCCTCCAGAGCAGCCTCACTTCAGATTTGAAAAGTGTGAAATAATATCTTCCTTTCTGCTAATTACAGAGGCTTCCATGCAGTGCTAAGAGCACATTTCTTCAGCTGCAATAATGCAACTTCCAGAAAAAAAATCATGCCCAGTTTYTTAATGTCCCGAACTGTGGTTGCAAACACCACTTGGACATCAGCCTCCTTGTGTCCAACTATGAGGAGATGGAGAGAAGAACCGTGGAGCACAAAGGGACATCTCAGGGTCTGGCCTCAGGCTGCAGCCAACACCRGCTGCAAATTTGCCATGCAAAAAAAGCCAAAGCCGCTTTGCTTAAAGCTTCTAACCCCATATCCACGGCTTTCCTTTTGCCTCTGAGATGCCTCGGCAATTTGGCAAACCTCATTTTTTTTACCCATAAAAGCTTTTTTGTTCCTCTTCTGCTCAGCTGACCTTTTCCTGCATATTGTACATTATGAGAATAAAAATGAATTATGTTGTATTTTGCAGGCAGATCACTTTTCTTAAAAATTATCTCTGAAAAAACCTTTAGTGTCTTCTCCAATGCTTGTGAACAGGAAAACAGTCTTTCATACTCATTTTAAAAGTGAATTTTAATTCTTTCCTTTTTTTTTGCCATCTGCAGTCATTATGGAGCCACATAGATGTTCAATGTAAAGGAACTTAAAACTCAGCCTCAAACTACTCACTACTTCTGAGTTTTGAATTGCACGTTGCATTATGACAGCCACCACTCAAAGTTAAATGACTTAGGGTAAGTTTACGTACAGACTTTGTATTATTTTCCCAAAGACGATTAATTTTGAGGAACAGAAGCTGCATCCTGTGATCTACGCTTCGTTATTGAATTGGAAATGCTGAATATTCAAAGCAGTGATTGTGATCAGCAGGCCCCAGCGAACACACTGAACAAAACGCAGTTCATTGCACAAATAAAGCAAATTGCGGAGCACACTGAACATAAAATATCCACTTAAAACCCCTTTTCCTGCCCAATCCATGCAGGGAAGGAGGGACCGGTGGAAACTATAGCCGTGCTGGATCTGGGAGCTTGGCCTTCCATCCAGCAGGACTCGGCCTCAGTGTTGCTCCATCCAGGGGCCTGCTCAGCACCAAAAACACCCAAATTTTAACCGCAACGTTACTCTAAGGTGTCACAGAATCCCAGGGTGGGCACGATTCTGCCTCCGCAAAGCCCCAGCACTGCGGGATGCTGGATGCAACTCGGGGTTCTTAACCACCGAGTAACCCGAATGATCATCTATACAATATAATCAAACCTGACACATTATGAGTATCAAAATTCATTGTATGAAGCAAGGACTATTATCTTTTATCAATTTTAGGGCACACACTGAAGTAAGAAACTCAGTTCCTCTAATAACCTCAGGTTATTTTAACTGCACTGGGAAACTCTGTCTAGCAAGCATGGAAAGGAGGGATGGAGGATGCAGACAGGGACTAGCATTTGTGCCCAACAAACCCATGGAAGGCAATTCCTGTGAATTGCCCCCAATGGTGCAAGGAGGAGAGGGGTGTCCGCGGGAAGCGGCGCTTCCCGGCTCCGCCAGCCCTTCCCACTGCTTCCCACCGCTTTCCCGAGCACGTGGGCATGCACCCGGGGGGACTCCTGGCATTATTTTTAACTGCAACCTTTTAGCTGCAGGCCAGCCCTAGCAAAACAGAGATGATTTTGTGCTGGTTTCATCTGGCTTTTTCCCTTCTGACCCTTGTGGTTCCTTTGAAAATCCAAACCTTTCCTCTTACAACAGAATCTTCATCTATTTCATTGCTTTTCCCCAAGTTATTATTGGCATTTTTCCTACTATGCAGCACCCAGGAAATGATACGTCTGAAGTGCAATGCCCAAGTTTTCCATTCTCAATTTTTCAACCATGSCAGCAATTGCAGAAAGGAAAAACAGAGTCAGCAACTGGGAGGCCATAACACAGCAACGAGGAAAATACAGCATTAAATAAGGACAGGCCCYGCGGGAGGGCACTCGAGAGGCTGGCAGGGCACTGAATACAAGCTGCAAAATCAAGAGCTTGAAAGCAAAATGTGGCCCAATGCACTCAGGTGTGACCCAGCAGAGGTGAAGCAGAACGCGCTGGAATTATTCTGCTCCTGCCAAGGCATTTTACACCCCCGGATGACATTTATTTTTAATTGCTCTGCTCTTCCCCCTTGTCCCTTCCCATCCCTGCTGCCCAAGTGCAGGGCACATATAAAAACATTTCAGTCATTAAGAGGAGCTGCACAATTTAGTTGGATGCTGCTTGTCTGGAATAGCCACGTGTCTCTCAGCTCCCCGCGCCCTCCTCTCCGCTCTTCCTGCAAAATGATCCCTTTCCTCTGAGGCCATTGTGAAAATGTGGGGCAAACGCAAAGGATCACATTGAAAACAGAGCAGTGAGAAACGTGCTTGAGAAATATTGACTCCCCGAGCCTGTCTGAGCATGCAGCACAAGGAAGGGTTGCAAATGCAAGGAGGAATTGCTAATGCAAGAAAGAATTTCACATGCAAGGAAGAACTGTAAATGCAAGGAAAAATTATAAATGCAATGAAGAATTGCAAATGCAAAAGCCAGTGCATGGTGCTCACACCAAGGTGGATACAGGAACATGAGCRGCAGTGGGTTACTGCCCACTGGAGCCTTGCTGGTGGGAGGACACTTGTGCTGCTGCAATTCCTGAATTTAAGCAGCAGGAATATGCAGGATAAGYAGGTGCAGATTGCTTGGGATCGCAAGATAAAACGGCTGGGGCCCCGTCTGCGTGGCTGGAATCGAGCAGGATGCGGAGGCAGCAGAAATCTTACTTCCAGAAACGTGACCGTGTGTTTTTGGATACAAGCGGATGATGAGCAGAGAAGTCTCTTTCTTTAGTAAAASCTGCTGTCAGTGCAGATGCTGCTGTATTAAAATAAACAAACATATTTGGGGAAAGTCAGTGCCCATTTCTGGCACAACCAAGATCCATGATGTGAAACACAAAGGTTATTGAGAGTAGAAGCCAGTTTATTTAAAGTTAATCCCATTATTTTATATCGATATTTATGGGCTAGCATTCAATTAGTGCACAATCTGTGAATATGACAAATCTGCTGTTTTCCAGACAGCGAGCCTGGCGAACTTGGGACTGCTCTTTTTGAGGTCTGAAGAAGTCTGGGATGAAATTATATATTCCAAGAGTGAATCCTGAGTAGCAGAGAAGCAGGTTTGTGCAATGGAGCACGTACCGGCCCTGCAGGGTCCAGCACAGGCTGCTCTGCAGGCGCCCGCCTGTCCTTGCAGGGCACAGAGGTACCCGATAAGAGCCTGACTTTTCTAAGGCAGCTAATAAGCTGGAAATCACAGATTGCAGTCCAGTTTTTAAGTGGACAGGCTCTTACTGCAAGGCAGAGCCTCAAGAGCTGTTAATCACACAGAGCCCCGTGCAAGAGCCGGAGAAGCAGCAAACCCTGGGGTTCGTCCGCAGATACAAACGRAACAGCCACGCGTTATCCGTGTGATAAATACATGTTCCCAGGGAGAGGAATTTTGTGCTCCTGCTCCAGGGGAAACTCGGTGCGTGCAGAGCAGGAGAAACGGCGCCAACCTGCTGCTCTATAACTTCCCCTGCGTTTCCTGCTCCATAACTTCCCCTGCGTTTTGTGGGGAGGAAGTTATTGAGCGGCCGGCGCTGGGGATCGAAACCCGCAGGAGCCATCCCATGGGACACACGGGGATTTAGGCACCATTCAGCTTTGGGACACGGGACACACGTCCGTCTGTGTGACCTCACACGGCGCTCACAGAGGTCTGACCGCTACCCATGGCCCTGCCCAGGCAAGAAAGGGGGTTGTACTTGGACACTGGTGGGCTCATGAGGAGCCCCACAAGGACAAGCAGCTCCCAAGTTCAAGGGTGAAGGATGAAGGACCAAGACCAAGTGACCAAGAGCCATGGGAGCAGGTCCCCAGAGCGGTTCACAGACTAGTGCAATTCATGCCTTTCGTCTRGAGTGCCCCTTGCTCTTGTGATCACCAACCCAACCACGCTCAAGAGACACACCTGGGGCAATAAAGCTCTCCTAACATCTATTTTCCTCTATGTTCTTGTTCAGAATAGTATTTTCCTTCCAAAAGTCCTAGGTGCCCATTCCCACATGGGAAGCCAAGCCCCGAGGGCACCTCCTGCAACAGAGGACCACGCACAGGAGACAACAKCCCAACGCACCGTCCATCCCCACCCTGCAGGGCACTGCTGAGGTCCCCCTGCGCTCCCAGCTCATAAGCAGCTCCCCAACAGGCCCCTCGCTGTCCCGGCCAGGTTTGTACAACCACCTTAACGTGGCTGCTCGGAAACACAGCGCCGAAGATCCCAGCTTTGGGAAAACGTTGTCGTAGCAACCGGGTGCCGTTGCCGCGGGGCGCAGGCTGCGCGTACTGCCCGACGGAGCGACGCGCGGCAGCTCCGCGGTGCAGCCGAGAGTAAACTGAGGGCAACAACGACCAACTGTGAGTGGGGACGGGTGTCCCGAGCAGATGTCACAGGTGGGAGCACCGGTGACCTGGAGTTACCAAGCGGGGAGAAGCCACCACGGGCGATTGCATGGGCTGCAACCACCCACTCACCTGCACTCCCTTTGCAACGAGCCCTGGGGGTCTCTTGTTATTGAGAAGATTGAGGAGCCAAATCATGGATGTTTTCACCCAGAATGGAGGGATTTCTGTGACCAGGAGAGGGCCTCCTGCTAAAGAGCCCAAACYGCACAAGTCCTTTAAGCCATGGTAGATAAGGACAAAGCAGCTTCACGTAACACCTCCCCCTGCTCCTTTCCTGCTCCTTCAGCTCCTCCTCAGCGGCTCAGCTGCAACAGGCTCTCTGGAGCTGCTGGGCACCTTTGAAGCTCYTGCAGCTGCAGCTGGGCTTGCACAGGGTGGCAGCACCTGTGGGAGGAAGAAGAAAGGGGCCGAGGCAGCAGGAGCTGCCCCAGCTGGGCTCTTGCTCTGCAGGGAGCTTCCTGGTGCTCTTTGCAGGTGGAACCCGTCCTGCAGCTCTGGCTGCTCCACCAGCGCTAGGTTTTGCTCAACAAGCCGGCTGGGAAGCTGGCAGATGAAGGAGGATGTTTTCCATGCCCCTTCTRCAGTTTGCAAGGGATGGCATCCAGGTTATTTGTGCCTCCTCTGGATGCACACCCTGGAGAAGCTCATCAGGGAAGGTGCTGAGATTATTTTAGCTTATCCTACTCTTTCCTTTCCCAGCACCAGTGATGTTGGCAGTTGCTGCTCACATTGAGCTGCTCCATCTGATGCACCTAAGGGGCTGGATTTCTTGTTTGAAGTTGCCTGGAAAATGGACAGCACCAGAATTGCCTCTGTGCATCTCAGAGGTGACGTGGTGACCCCATCCCACCCAAGGGTGCCCAAGGAATGGGCAAAGACCTGCTCCTGTTGCAGAAGTGACAGTACTGGGCAAGCACCATCTTCACGGAGCAGCTCGCCTGCAACACACGGAACAATGCATCCATAGGGGCATCCCAGGAGCCATACCCACCAGGCAAACTGTGTCTGTGATGGACAATCTCACTTCTACGTTCTCTCTTTCTCAAGAGAAGTGTTGTGGAGCTGTAGCTCCAGTGCCAAGTTATCCCTGATGTTTTTGCAAATGCATTTATGCYGAATTTGCTGCCTTGCATTCCAGCGAAAGGAATCTGTGCTCCTCAAATGACTGCAGTTCCTCTGCATTTAGGACTCCGATACACTTTGCCATTAGCAGTCTCATGCACTTTGTCATTAATAAAGGAGTTTTGCCCCTAAAGGAACTGGTTTCCAAAGGAACGCTTGCATTCCTGAAAATAAAATGTATACAGGCATTAAATTGCCTGACTTAAACGTGCCCTTATAGGCACCAGCTCTGCCTGCKTGAACCTGAAAAACTCGTTCTGCTGCACGGAAGGGCAGGGAAGGAGCAGAGAGGCGGCTTGGGCAGCCYGGCCCCTTTGGGACACGTTTCCGTGCCGCTCCAGGGCCGGCCTGGCTTTGTGTGCACCTGAGCTGCACCCTCTTGCGGCAGGGGAGCCCCAGCCGGGCAAGGCGGAACATCAATAAATCACCCACACAGTCTGAGGCAATGTTCCTTGCTTATCTTTCCGCGATAAGAAACTATATCTTAAATTAATGAACCTGGCAATACTCCCACACGCCGCTATGAGGCGAAATAATCCCGTTTAGCAGAGACTAAGCTCCGGCTTCGTTGCCCTGCAGCCTGCACCACTCTCCAGCTCCCAAGCGAGGATTTGTTCTCCCTGTATAAAATAGGGAAGGTGGCGCTGGCGGCAGTGCCCTAGATTTGGAGGCCTGGAGTCTCCGTCCACCAAGTGTGGACGGGTCTGCTCTGGTCTGGACGAGTGCACGGTGCGGTGGATCGAGGGCTGGCTGGATGGCAGAGCTCAGAGGGGGGTGATAAACGGGGCCGAGTCCAGCTGGAGGCCTGTGGCCAGKGGTGTCCCCCAGGGTCAGTACTGGGCCCGGTGCTGCTCAACCTGTTCATCAATGACTTTGACAAGGGCACWGAGGGACCTTGAGCAAGTCTGTGGATGATCCCAAGCTGGGTGGAGTGGCCGACACTCCGGAGGRCTGYGCTGCCATCCRGAGGGACCTGGACAGGCTGGAGAGYTGGGCACAGAGGAACCTCCTGAGGTTCAAYAAGGACAAGTGCAGGGTCCTGCACCTGGGGAGGAATAACCCCAGGCACCAGTACAGATTAGGGGTCGAGCTGCTGGGAGCAGCTCCACAGAGAGGGACCTGGGAGTCCTAGGGACACCAAGTTGCCCATGAGGCAGCAGAACCCTTGGGCTCTCCCACACTGCTGTCCATGCAACTGACCCATGCTGGACAYGGTGCCTGGGGAGAGAGCTGTGGCTGAATGCAGGTTTCTGCAGGGATTTTGTGTTGCTTCCTTATGTCGCAGGGCACTAGGGCTCTCAGACATGAGCAAGGACTCGTGTAGGAGACAAAATGCAGATGAGTTTGCTGTAACCCCACATTTCCTGCCTCAGAGGCCAGGAAATGGCTGGTTTCTCCCAAACACACCCATTGCTTTGTGAATCCCCTCTGGGGCCTTTCCCCTCAAATATGACATGATTATTACCCCCCAGCCTCCCCCTTCTCCTCCCACCCCAACWGTTCCCTTCGGACGTGGGGCAGGGAGCCGCAATGTCCCTGTCCCCTGAGGGCTGGTGTCAGGGAGCGAGCGGTGCTGCGGGAGCCATGCAATGAACTGCTCCCATACGGGACAAAAAGGGAAGTGGTTTATTGATGGGCACAGAGGGTTTGGCAGGATTCTCTGGAGAGGCCACGGGTGTGTAGAGCAGGGAGGAGAGTTTTCTACAAAATCAGCAGTGCCAGGAAGACTCRGGGTGAGGGACCATCAGGTGCCACTTGTGGTTTGTGATCAGCTTGTGTCACTGGTAKTGAAGGAACAGCTCATGCCACTGATAGTGAAGGATCAGGTGATGGGACTGGAGGTGAAGGTTCTTCTCATGTTGTTGGTAGTGAAGGATTTGCCAATGCTCCTGGTGGTGAAGGACCATCTGAAGTCACCGGTCATGAAGGATCTGCCAATGCTGCTAGTGGTGGAGGATCGTATGATATTGCTGGCAGTGAAGGATCAGCCAATGCCATTGCTGGTGGAGGATCATCTCAGGTGACTTGTAGTTAAGGATTAGCCAATGCTGCTGGTGAGGAAGGATCATCTGAAGTCAGTGCTAGTGAAGGATCTGCCAATGCCACCGGTAGTGAAGGATGAGCCAATGCTGGTGGTAGTGAAGAATCTTCTCAGGTCACTGTTAATGAAGGATCTCGCAATGCTACTGGTAGTGAAAGATCAACTCAGGCGACTGGTACTGAACAATTAGCCAATGTCACTGGTGAGGAAGGATCATCTGAAGTAACTAGCAGTGAAAGATCTGCCAGTGGCGCTGGTAGTAAGGAATCATGTGAAGTCACTGTTAATTAAGGATCAGCCAATGTCACTGGTGGTGAAGGATCAGCTCAAGTCACTGGTAGTGAAGGAACTGCCAATGCTACTGTTGGTGAAGGATCATCTGAAGTCACCTATCACAAAGGATCTGCCAATGTTGCTGGCGGTAGAGGAACAGCCAAAGCCCCTAATAGTGGATGATCATCTCATGTCACTGGTAGTGAAGGATCAGCCAATGCTGCTCRTGGTGAAGGATCATCTCAGGTGACTGGTAGTGCAAGAGCAGCCAATGCTGCTGCTGGTAAAGAATCATCTCAGGTACCTGGTAGTGAAGGATCAGTCAAAGCTGCTGGTAGTGGAGGATCATCTCATGTCGCTGGTAGTGAAGGCTCTTCCAATGCCACTGGTGGTGAAGGATCATCTCAAGTCACTGAAGTGAAGGATCAGCCAATGCTGATGTTGAAGGATCAGATCACTGATGGTGAAGGATCAGTTCACATTCAGAATGTTGAAGGATCAGCCATTGCTGCTGCTGGTGAAGGATCATCCCAATTCACTGGTAGTGAAAGAGCAGTCGGTGCTGCTGATGGTGAAGAATCATCTCAAGTCATTGGTAGTGAATGAGCAGCCAGTGCTGCTGATTGTAAAGGATCATCTCAAGTCACTGGTAGTGAAGAATCAGCCAATGCTGCTGGTAGTGGAGGATAAACCAGTGCTGCTGGAGGTGAATGATCATCTCATGTCGCTGGTAGTGAACGATCATCTGATGCTTGTGGTGAAGGTGTGATCATCTCGGGTGACTTATAGTGAAGCATCAGCCAATGCTGCTGGTGGTGAAGGATCATCTCAAGTCACTGTTACTGAATGAGCAGCCGGTGCTGCTGACAGTAAAGGATCATCTCAAGGCACTGGTAGTGAAGAATCAGCCAATGCCACTGGTAGTGATGGATCATCTCATGTGGCAGGCACTGAAGGAACAGGCAATGACGCTGATGGTGAAGATTCATCTCAGGTGATTGGTAGTGAAGGATCTCTTCCATCTCTTATGGAAGAGATGTAAACGGGCTAGAGGAAGACCTTCCGTGGGTTGAGAAGGATTGGGTTAGGGATCACTTAGGCAAACTGGCCACTCAAAAATCTACGGGCCCAGATGGGATGCACCCAAGAGTGCTG
>NW_020454094.1:256242-282412 GCF_003342845.1 Nothoprocta perdicaria
GGAGTCTCCTACTCTGGAGGTCTTCAAAACCCGCCTGGATGCCGCCCTGTGCCACATGCTGTAGGTGTGCCTGCTGGAGCAGGAAGGTTGGACTAGATGATCTGTAGAGGTCCCTTCCAACCTTAAATATTCTGTGATTCTGTGATTCTGTGATTCTGTGAACAGCCAATGGTGCTGGTAGTCAAGGGTCACCTTGAGTCATTGGTAGTGAAAAATCAGCCTATGCCGCTGGGTTGGAGGATCATTTGAAGTCACTAGTTGTGAAGGAACAGTTCCTGTCAAGGGTGTTGAAGAATCGGCCTGTAATGCTGATGGTGAAGCTCAAGTCCCTCTTAATGAAGGATCAGCCAGTGTGGCTGTGGTGAAGGATCAGACCACATTACTGACAGTGAATGATCATCTCAGGTGACAGGTAGTGAAGGATCAGCCATTGCCTCTGGACGTAAAGGAACAGCTGGTGCCACTGGTGGTGAAGGATCAGCCAATCACAGAATTACAGAATGCTTATCTTAGGAAGGGGCCTCTAGAGATCATCTAGCCCATCTCCGCTACTCAAGGAGGGTCACCGAGAACACAGAGCACCCGGTCGCATCCAGCTGGGTTTGGGAGATGTCCAGAGCAGGAGCCTCCGCAGCCTCCCTGGGCAGCCTGGGCCAGGGCTGGGCACCCTCACACCAAACAAGCTCTTCCTCACGGGCACATGGAGCTGCCTGGGGTTCAGCTTGGACCCATTGTCCCTTCACAGAATCACAGAGTGTTCAAGGTTGGAAGGGACCTCTACAGATCATCTAGTCCAACCTTCCTGCTCAAGCAGGCACACGTAGAGCATGTGACACAGGGCGGCATCCAGGCGGGTTTTGAAGACCTCCAGAGAAGGAGACTCCACAACCTCCCTGGGCAGCCTGTTCCACTGCTCTGTCACCCTCACAGTAAAGAAGTTGCTCCTCACCTGGAGACGGAACTTCCCATGTTTCAGCTTTGGCCATTACCCCTTGTCCTATCGCTGGCCACCAATGAGAAGAGCTTGTCCCCTTCTTCCCTGCATTCTCCCTTCATGAACTTATACATGTTAATCAGATCCCCTTGTCCTGTCATTGGCCACCACCAAGAAGAGTTTGGATCCCTCCTCCCTACATTCTCCCCTCAGATACTTATACATATTGATCACATCTTCTCTCAGTCTTCTCTTCTCCAGGCTAAGGAGGCCAAGCTCACACCCCCTAATCTGTACTGGTGCCTGGGGTTATTCCTCCCCAGGTGCAGGACCCTGCACTTGTCCTTATTGAACCTCATGAGGTTCCTCTCTGCCCARCTCTCCAGCCTGTCCAGGTCCCTCTGGATGGCAGCACAGCCCTCCGGAGTGTCGGCCACTCCACCCAGCTTGGGATCACCCGCAAACTGCTCAGAGTCTCTCAGTGCCCTCGTCCAGGTCATTGATGAACAGGTTGAACAGCACCGGGCCCAGTACTGACCCCTGAAGGAYCAGTTGGTTCCGCTGATGGTGAAGGATCATCCAGTGCTGCTGGTGGTGAAGGATCAGTTGGTGCTGCTGATGGTGAAGGATCAGTTGGTGCCGCTGGAGGTAGAGGATCAGCTCACGTCACTGGTAGTAAAAGAACAGCACAAGGGTGTTGAAGGATCAGCCGATGCCACTGGTGGTGGAGGATCATCTTAAGTCGCTGGTAGTAAAGGCTCTGCTAATGATACCGGTAGTGAAGGATCATCTCCACTAGCATCTCCACCACTAGCAGGTGACTGCTAGCGCAGGACCAGCCGATCTGTGCACAGCAGTTGTGTTGTGGAGCTGTTCCCGCCTCCGGCCCGGTGACGGCAGTGATGGAACAAACCCACCCCGCTGCCTCGGCTACCGCGTCCCGCCGCCCRGGGCCCCTGGGGCTTCACCTCACGCTGGGGCCCAGACGCCCTCTTCTCACCCCCTCTTCCCACGAGGCTGCAACACCCTGTGTGTTCGGGACATGAAAGGGCTTTTCTCCGAGCAGCCTGCCTGGCTGGGAGGTTCCTGCAGCGACTCCTTGTCCAGCGCAGGGCAGCCAGAACTGCTGGTTGTGGCTGTGGGAGGAGGGAAGCAGCCCAGGTCCCTTGGGGCAGCCATGGGGAGCGAAACAGACTTTAACTTTTGGCCGTTCTGCTCTGTCGAGGCCTGCACGGGGAGCGGCCAGGCCCGTGGGCTCCGTCCCCAGCGCTGCTGCCGTGTCCCCAGCGCTGGCGCGGCCGCGTCGGCCATTTCGCAGCTTGCTCACACATGCTGGTCCCTGTTGGCCAGGCCTGCGTGGGGGCCAGGGAAGATGCAGCCCTTGGGAGAAACCTGGGGCCWCCTGCTCCTCCCAAGCAGCCAGAACCAAGGGAGCCCAGGCTTCCCAAAGCCCCCACTTGGACACCTCGCCCACCGTCTGTTTGTCCTGACCCCTCCTGTTTGTCCAGCGTGGGACAGCTAAACACCAACAAGGTCCCACCGGCCATGGGGGATCCGCCTTCAGCATGGGATGTTTCTAAGGATCTTCCTGACCAAGTGGGTAACTTTGGGCTACAAAGAGATTTGTGACCCTGACAGCCAGCAAAACCTTCACACAAATACTGTATCCAGCAGCGCAGTCATCAAACGCTAACTGAGCAGTATTGGCCTTGCCTCAGAGGGTGTAACTGGTGCCCTCACACATGTTCCCGGGAAGGCCGTTGTGGATTAGGGCGTGAGTTTGCTGTCCGCCTATGTTTGCACAGCTCGATAAAGATAAATGCCGAAAGCTTTCGAACGTGATTGCGGTCGGGACCYGCAATAAACCCGGGAAAGTCCCCATGCCTCCCGTGCCCCACGAAGCTCCCTCGCTGGCACGGTGACACGGGAGCACGAGCCGGGCCGCTTCCCAAGCGCCTTTAGCTGCTTCATGGCCCTGCCTGCCGTGGCCGTGAGACCCTGCGAGGCTGCCGAGGGCTCTGGGGCTCTGCAGCTCGTGCAGCTCCTGGCAGAAGAGGCGGCTTCTCGGTGCGCGTGCGGGCACCGGCGTGCGAGGCCATGGAGCGGGAACAGCGCGGTACGAGGAAGAACCGYGTAGCTTAGTCATGGGCAAGGCATTGCTTTACAAGATGAAACCAGCTMTTTGTTAAACACTGGAAAAGAGGGGGAAACAAAGTGTGTTTCCTGGAGTGCAACCCATGCCCTGCCTTCATGAGAAGCAGCTCTGCAGATATTTCTCTGCATAAAGAAATGCAAAGAAATAAAGAATGGACAAGATATGGCTCGAATGCATTGCACTGSGACAGGGGACAAGCGAGGTGCTACTGTCTTTGGGCAAGGGGTGAGACCTGCTGAAGATGACATTGGATTAGTCCAGCCACAGAGCGACAAAGAATGTCCCCATTTGGACAGCTGCCAACATGCTGAATACTAAGCAAAGACAGCTGAAGAAGCTCTTGAAAGAATAGTTAGGTCATCATGAAAAGTAAGCATGAACGAGCCTGTGCCACATGCTCCAGGTGTCCCTGCTCGAGCAGGGGGGTGGGACCTCTCTAAAGGTCCCTTCCAACCTTAACTATTCTGTGATTCTGTGATTCTGTGATTCTGTGATTAATGAAGGATTAAAAGAAACACATCTATGAAACGGGTAATGAAGCCTACCAGTAGGCGCGCTTCCAGTTAAGCCAAAAGTGCTTCACTAAACTGGGGAACTGGTCTGCAAATAACAGACAAAAACACTAATAAAATGAAAAATAATCCTGAGAACATGACTTTTTTTTCTATTTTTTTTTCCCCCAAAATAAGATATTCTGGAATGACTTCTCCAAATTCATCATCAGGAGGAGGAAGACTGGGGAAAATGTTAGTCTGCTGCTGAATAGGGAGGGTGCCTTAATGACAGGATGCTGAGAAGGCATCCGAGTTACTACATGTCTTCTTTGCTTCTGCCTTTACTGCTAAGGCTGGTCGCCATGTGCTACAGAGCCCGGATGAAAGAGAGAGATCCAGGAGAGAGGAAGACTTCTCGGTGCTGAAGGAGAATTGGGTTAGGGATTATTTAGGCAAACAGGACACCCATAAACCCATGGGTCCGGATGGGATGCACCCAAGAGTGCTGAGGGATCTGGGGGGGTTATTGCTCAGCTGCTCTCCATCATCTCTGGGAGGTCATGGGGAGCAGGGGAGGTGTCAGAGGACTGGAAGAWACCAACGTCACTGCAGCCTTCAAAAAGGACAAGACGGAGAAGGCGGGAAAATACAGRCTGTTCAGCATCACCTCYATCCCTGGAAAGGTGGTGGAGCAGCTCATCCTAGAGAGCATCTCTAGGCATGTCAAGGAAAAGAAGGTGATCAGGAGTAGTYAGCATGGATTCACCAAGGGGAAGGCATGWTTGTCGCCCTGGTAACCTATGATGAGATCACTGCATGGATGGATGGATGAAGGGAGAGCTGTTCATTCCCGGGAAGGCCGTTGTGGTTTTGGGTGTGAGTTTGCTATTGGCCTATGTTTGCACAGCTAGATAAAGATAAATGCCGAAAGCTTTCAGACTGACATCGAGTTAACCATGAGGCAGCAGGGCCCTGGTGGCCAAGGAGGCCAGTGGGCTCCTGGCTGCATCGGGAGGACGTTGGCAGCAGAGCAGGGAGGGGATCCTGATCCTGCCCCTCTGCTCAGCGCTGGGGAGGCCAAACCTGGAGCACTGGGAGCAGCTCTGGGCTCCCCAGGACAAGGGGCACGTGGAGCTGCTGGAGAGGGGCCGACGCAGAGCGACAGGGATGAGGAAGGGCCTGGAGCATCTGCTGTGTGAGGAGAGACTGAGCGAGCGGGGCCTGTTCAGCCTGGAGAAGAGAAGGGTGAGAGGGACCTGGTCAATGTGTCCAAGGACCTGAGGGGAGGAAGGGGCCAAGCTCTTCTCAGTGGTGGCCAGTGCCAGGACAAGGGGCAGTGGGTCCAAGTTGAACCCCAGGCAGCTCCATCTCCACGTGAGGAGGAACTTCTTCCCTGTGAGAGTGCCCAGCCCTGGCCCAGGCTGCCCAGGGAGGCTGCGGAGGCTCCTGCTCTGCAGATCTGCCAACCCGCCGGGATGKGACCGGGTGCCCCGAGCTCTGGGTGTCCCTGCTGGAGCAGGGGCTGCGCTGGGAGATCTCTGGAGGTCCCTTCTTAACCATCCTGGGATTCCTTGTGATTCTGTGCATGGCAGGCTGCCTATAAAGCACAGGGGGCTGGTTAAAGCAGCTCACTGGGTAGTAATCACTTCCGGAAAACGCGTTTCACAGGCCATTAGCCTGATTGATGTGGGCGTGCAAGGCAACGAGCGCTTCATTATGGTGTGACAGATGACAGCTCGGTGCTTCCCGTGGCTCCGGGAGCTCCTCCAAGCCCGTGTGCAACATCAGGAAGAGCGTCCAATGCTGCAGCCGCCCGGGAATGGTCTGAGAGGAGCTGGATTCCCCCCTGCTCCCACCGCCGGCCAACATGACCCCCACAGCTGGGGCTCGGGGATGTCCCCTTTGCATTGTGATTGCTAGGAGTTTTGGGGCCCACGCAGCCCTTCCTCCTGCCAAAACGGCTTGGATGTCCCCAGGTGATGAGAGAGGGACAGGCATGGAACACTGTGTGATGGAGTGTCCCAGGGGTGTTTGCTTTAACCCATGGAAAATGGAGAAATATCTCAGTGCTTCCCTTTTGCAGCCCTTCTCTTAGATATAACTGCCTGGTAAAAGGGACCTGAGAGTCCCAAGAAAATGGCATCAATGCCAGGGTGTCAAATCATCCTTGCTTCTTGTTGGCGCAATTTTGGAGCTAAATGCTCCCTGTCTTTAGCAGAGGGAGCCTGGGTGCGCAGCACAGAGCAGAGCTGCTACTGCCTTGAATTTACCCATCCAGCCTTAAAGATTTTGTCCAAAATCAGAGAACAGTTTAGTGGGACACCATAAAAAGACACTAGTTATCTTAAAATTCTCATGCAGTGCCTTCCTGAGGGAGCTGCAGTTTGGGAGGGGAAGGGAATACAACATGAGTGCACGGGGAGATCATTCCAGCAGTGCTCTAAGATGCACTGCTTAGAAAAACACTTGGTTTCAGGCAAGAGACCGAGTTTCAAACACACTGTATTTATGCATCACTAGAGAATGTRCCATCAACAGTACAGAAAATCAATGTAAACTTCAGTACTATGAGGAAGAGGTAAAGCAGGGTGATGGATGGTACCCAGAGCACAAGCAAACGCAGTGGTAGAGGTTTCTTTGACAGACAAAAATAATTTACATTGCACTATAAATTAAACACATTAAAAAATACAAGTAGAAAAGCTCTTCTTACAAGCGATGATGTGAAATTCTTCTGTTTTCTGAAGGTCTGGATAAACAGCAGGAAAAGGTCCAAGAATTACTGCTAGAAATACGGCAGTAATGAAAAATACTGGGAGTGATAAAATGCTGACATAGGTTATTTGCCTCATTTTTTAGAAGCCTGTGGGATCTTTTTAAACTCATTCTGTTCCTTGAAAAAAATCTGAGCAAGGATGTGATCTGCTGTTTTATGGAAGTAGTCATTCATTCGAAGGGTTTCCAGCTATAAAGAAAAACACAGCATTTTACAAAGAGCAGTCACAATGACTCGATTCATTTTTACAAGACTAATAATATGGAATAGTAAAGTGCATATCATATATAACATGAATAAAAATCTGTAAGTACTTGTTAGAAGTCTTGTATGTATCACCAGGTATATATAATTCCAGTTTAATGTACCCTTGCTCCGCCGCTAGCACACAGACCTGTCTGTGCATCCTGGCCACAGACACATTCCTCGTCTTCTTCACCCAATGTTCTCAAGTACAGAGCTTTGGGAGATGGTTGCTGCATGTCAACCGTTCCCACCACCAGAGGATTTTCACTCCCAATGTAATGAGATGAGCCTTACCATTYCTTTTGAAAGATATGCACCGAAGCATAGGGCTTATGTGCATAAGGACCACGTGTTTATGCCCAGTTGAACATTTTTACTCCCYGTCCATACGATTTCTTACCTGGTTGCCCGTGCTGTAGGCTAGAATCAGTAACAAATCCTCATCGCATACGCTCTTGATATAATGTTGGCTTCCCACAGGGAAAAATATGACATCTCCAATGTCAATGTTGAAGTTGGCGGTGATGTCAGATGCAACAACCCCRACCTATAGCAAGTTAAACAGCAATATTCAATAGCAACATTTGGCATGCTATTAATAGAAAAATACACAGTGACAGTCCCAACATTGCACTGAAATCAGCCAGTGCAACTAGTGCAGAGTCTTTACTTCCATTGAGACACCAAATAGTGTAGGGATCCAAGGCAAATTCCCGAGTAAGAACAAGGCAATTCCTTGCATTATGGAGTTCACATTATGGCTGAGGTTGGAAGGGCCCTCTAGATCATCTAGTCCAAAGTGATCCCAGTCTAGTTCCATCGTCCCACCTCAGTTACCTTTGCATTTCAAATTTGCACCRACTGAAAGACACATAATAAAATACCATATCTTGATTCTTAATTTAGCGTCTCCTTAGAGACACTAAATCAAAATTATTTCTATTTTTGGTTTTTGTTTCACACTCCGAGTATCCAGGAAAGTGGGAATCCCTATCATGAGCAATTTTTGCTGAACAGTTTGCAAAGAACAATTCTGCTCTTTCTGTAACTCCGTTTTTGATCGGATAAACTTCCAAAAACGTAACAGAAAGGAAAAATCTGTTCAAAGCAGGAATGAGTAGACCTTGAAAGTTTGTAGTGTCATTAATAATCAGGGATGGGAATCAGATATTAGCTCTGTAACTATCACACAGTCAAAACTCCAGTGACTTATCCCTCACTGATGGAGCAAATACCTTTCCACAGCCACTAATGACGTAACCCATCTCGTTCGCATTGAAGTGGAAATGAGGCTGTCCCAGTCCATTGCTGAATATTCTCAGAGTTGCTAAGGTAAGGGTGTTTTCATGCTGCAAAGCAAAGCAAAAATGCTCAGAAATGCTTCACGTTGTTTATATCCAYGAAACACAACGAAGCAGGGATGAACCCCGCATACTGAAGGTAATATAATGCCTTACACTTAAACAGCTACAGTAAATAGTCAACTAGAAGCAAGTACCTTATTCAGAGATTCACTAAAAATTTTCTCTGTCTCGTTTAATCCAGTTCCATTTATGCGGTAGCGAGCCCACTGGAAGACTCCTCCTGGAAAAGGGTATTCTGCTGACCCTAAATAAAGGAGAGAGAGACAAATGAGCATTTTCAACAAGAYGACCAACCTCAAATCATGTGCATGTGCTGAACTTCAGGTCTCAAATCTTATCAGCCTCTGGATCCCAAAAGGAAGCTCATTTAGYGTATTATTTCTTGGTGTACTAGACACTCTGTACAGTAGAAATGATTAAACTGGTTTATTGTATATTTGCACAGGCAGATTACCATAATAAAACCTCCTATAAGGTTTGTTTTTCCTGAATTTTCCTGAAATTACTTCTCTCTTGCAGAAGCCTTTACACAACACTTTTTCCTGTCACAAATAGGATTACTATCGATCACAATACACTTAAAGGATATACTAAGTTTCAGTACATCAACTCATGTTAACCTTTATGGCACTAGTAGTGTGTCACAACAGTGTGCAAAGCACCGCCAATGCCAACAAGCTGCAAACGCGGCAGACTGGCCTCTTGAAGCACTGCCTTGGTGCAGCTGGATCTTCAAGGAGAATACAGCTAATAAATCTACCTAGGGGCCATGCATGTCTTGCTGAAAATATATAGGTCCTGGCCAGAGAAAGAGGCTTTCATAGAACCTGGCCAATTTTTAGATGTCTGTTGACAAAAAGGGCTATCTCAAAGAACATGTTGACCCAAGTGCAAAGATTTCTGTCACACATCTATTTCTTCTAATCTCCATCAGCTAAGTATGGAGCTCTGGACCCATATTGTGTTTTTTCTTTTTTTTTTTTTTTTTAAACTGATATTTAGAATCAAATCCTATCCTCTATGTTTAATAGGTGCTCTCTGCTAATCAGTAGATCTGGTCTGTACAGAGGGTCATTTAATAAAAATGCTGATAAAACATTTTTATTAAATTGAATATCAAAACCTCAATGTCAAGTGAATATCATTCCATGCTGTTTATAAAGGGATGGCAGTGTTAGGATGTTTATTCATTGAAGTTTCATATGCAAATACCAGATATTCTTAAAAGCTCAGGCACTCTCTAGCTAGTCTTCTTTGGGGCTTCCTAGACTGCAAAATCCTCATCTTATCACTCTTCTATATAGCTTTTATTGCACGCATTGAATCCTAGAATCCTCAAGGTTGGAAGGGACCTCTAGAGGTCACTTAGTCCAACCCCSCTGCACACGCAGGGTCTCCCAGAGCACGTGGCACAGGCTGCATCCAAGTGGGTTTGGAAGATCTCCAGAGAAGGAGACTCCACAGCCTTTCTTGGCAACTTGGCAATTGGTGAACCYGCTACAGACGTCCTGTTTGGTGAACACAGAAGGCTCTCAGTTCAGAGCTGTTAGTTGGTACCTTTGAGGTCATAGAAGTACTGCCACACCAGGTGGTCCGGGGACTGCACGTAGCTGGCATTCTGCACGAGCTCCGGCAGGTTTGGAGGGAGGTTGACTGCCTGATCTTCTGTCTGCTTCTTGAACGTCCTGATGAAGTTAACTCCACCCTGGGGCTACAGGACACATGTATATGTTAAGTGGACATYTATACAAAGCAAAATAGACAACTAACATTGTACTTCAGTAAGAATCCCACTTGATATGTGGTGGTAGACAAACTTTGCCCCTCAGATCTCTTCAAGTGCTCAGCCCTGTGAATAGTTCAGTTTGCTCCTTTGCTCTGCTCTCAATTATAGCAGAGGTTTGCAACAGATTTGATTTGGTCCGTCTCCCATCAGATCATTTCACAGACAGGAAGATCTGTCACAACCCACCAGTTTAAACTGAGATTCCTCAGAGWGAGCAGAAGCTCTGTGGCCATATTCTTGGTTAAGGGACCTTGGCAACAGGTCAGCGCAAACAAGATAAATTTTAACAAGAATATGGCCATATCTATGGTTTCCTATAAGACTTCTGGATAGCACAAAATTTACTAAGAGGCTATTGGGATGTTCCTGGGTTTCTCCATGTTATTTTACCCTGTGTCATTGGAATTGTTGAGAATCATCCCTGAGTTTGAGAGAAATGTTTAAAAGGAAGGAAAAAAAGTTTCCTGGAGAAATCTGTCATTTATCTCTCTGTATTTGTAAAGGAGGCCCAAGGAGGYACGGTGTTACACAAGGGATATATGCACATCCTTCAATACTGTTGGGACAAAAGACACTTGCTGAATAGGGGAGTCTTCCTAAAAAGAAGATACAGAGAGCTTGGACCTGRCGTGATAATGTCAATAAGTCTAGATAGAGGCTAGCTATGCTATTGTACAGACCTTTAAYGCTCGTGCTGCTATATCTTCTGGGGTAGAGAAAAATACGTCATCYACATCCAAGGTCTTAAGTTCTTCATGTGTTGAGAAAAACAGCAAGAACAGACAGTCTTCTTCTCCTACGTTCTTTATCCAGTGCACAGTGTTTCGAGGGAAGAAGATCACCTGGCCGGCTGTGACGTTGTAGGTGGTAACCACGTTGTCATCTGCACCGACCACCCCAATCCAGGCAGTACCCTGTAACACAGTGATAGCATGAAAGTTTCCTCAGAGACTTTATTCACTGTGACCTGTGTATAGCAAATCAATATTTCCAGAAATTATTATTATTATTATTGATAATTAATAATAATTCAAGGCAAACCAATATCAGTGTTTTTCCTCTAACAAGCCCTGGTGAAATTGAATCCAGAATAGTATTTTAAGTGACAACGTTTTAGAAGATTTCAAGAATATATGACAAATATATATTGCCCATCTTTAAGCCATTTCTTATTCAAGAGGCTATCGATAGGAATGAAGGAGCCATCTATAACTAGAAATCACTGGAGAGAGGGGCAGGTGTCTGTAAAATGCCTCACTCTAGGGATGTTTTCCCATCAAGTTGGTGCTGTTCAGTTATACTCTAGTAAAAACAGGAATAATTATTCTTGGAAATGCAATTAATGATCTAGATATATTAAGTACCTGTGTGCCCAAAGAAAGACTTTTTTTCAGATTAACGTACTGTCTCAAATTTTCCTCACTGTGAGTCTGAATTCATCATTTTTACTTTCTTTATTTTTAAGATTTGAAGTTTGGCACTATGGTGAATTGGGCAAACATTTTCAAAGGAGATGTTTTAGGAAGGAAAAGTGGAGGAGTATTTGGTCTAGGAAAGAGAAGACTATATGGGAACAAGATAGTCTTCCACATATAAAATGTATTATAAGAAACAAAGATGATTGGAGGGCTCCACAGCCACTGGAGGCAAAGGGAGAAATTTTGCAATAAACAGAAATGTGAGTTGCACAGCAGCACAAACTCTCTAACAATTTGTGTTACAAAGCACTGGAGACCATATTTTGTAGTTTGCAATAGCTCCTTCACAGAAGGTTTGAAAAGCAGATTCAATGCATTCTCAGAAATGTTTAGCTATTCTCATCCTGAATGAGATATCCGGGATGAAGCCAGGGGCTTTCTAACAGTCCTTCAGATCTGTGATTCTGTGATGGCTATAAAATACTAAGCACTAAATGATTATAAGTTATTGGATAAGTAGATAAAATTCTACACGTTACAGGCATCTGTAACCAACATTGATTTCAGTTCTTAAACTTTATTGGAAGCTACAGGTGCTCAGCACTTCTGCATGTAATAACATTAAATAGCCTGTTAGAAGCACCTCTGTTCAGAAATAAATATTCAGAAGTGATAAAGCTCATGTTTCACATGGATCAATGATATCTCTACTTTTATTACTGGTTAACACTAGGGTATAATGTTATGTGTATTTTTATTTACATATGTACACTTTCTATATGTGCATGATGCTTTAAAAGCAAATGCAATTGAGAAAACTGAAATAAGCAGGTAATACCTTGACCAGGTAACCATGTTCATTGGCATTAAAATGCCAGTGGGGAACTCGAAGCCCTTTGCTCTTGATCCGTAAGGTTCCAAAGGTCATTTTAGAGCGAAAGTTATTGATACTTTTCCCAAATTCCATTTCCTCCACACTTTCATATTCATTCGCATTGTTCCTGAATCTTGCCCACTGAATATCACCCCCTGGGAAATGATGTACCTGTAAAGTTAGTGACAGAAAAGAATGTTATTAATTGTGGACAATGGCAACTAAACAATCTAAAGCWATCTTGGAAGATACATATTCTAAGCAATGCTGAACCGACCTGCTGCTTTTCTCTGTAAGGATTCTATCTGCACGAATTATAGTCTCATTTCACAATTACTTTCTCATGTTGTGATGTATTAATATAGTTTCTACAAATGACAGCCTTAATGACATGAGAGCCCTGATGATATTAAAGACAGCATTATCTACTCCTCTTTTTACGTCGTTCTGGAGTCCAGTTTAGGAAATCAGTGGTACTCAAAACATTTAGAAAATTTACTGAGTAAGGCATTTTCCTGAATTAGGGCTGTAGAAACAATTGCAAATTTCCTGAACCTGAAACTTCTCCTTTCCCAATATTTGTACTGTCTCTAGAATATATTTTATACTTGAAAAAAATCACCTTGCACTCAGGAATGATCTATGAAAAGGGTTATTCTCCTCTTAAAAACGCTGCTGCTTCAAGAGTATTATGTGGTTAAATCCAGCATCTCAAAGTATTAAGAAGTTAATCAGTTTAAGTGTCCTACTATCTAATTTACTCCTTTCTCTTTTTTGCTGAGAAGCTGTGATAAAGAATATTCAGAAATATTTTTTTATGTAAAGATATATTTGTAAGACAGTCCATGTCTTTAGAGCTTGTTCAAAGGACACATTTCTGTAAGTATAAAAAAAAAAACTAACCAGAAACAGTGTCACTGCTGGAATTCATTACATGGTGAGTTTSAGCCCGACTCATTTGAGCTCAAAAAAACCCACCATGGACTTCATTTTTTTTCTTTCAAAATAAGAATTTGTTTCAATTCAGCCATAAGAAGTACAATTGAATCGTGCTACTCAGTTTATGTTTAGCTTTGGGCTTTTTGTTTATGTTTTTCAGATTTCCCTACCCTATAATTTCAGAATCCCAGAGGATTCCCAGAGGAACTGCCAAGGTTCCATATCACCTKGAACATCTGCTATGATAAAGAATAAACAGCAGTCTGGAGATTTGCATCTCTTTTCATTGATTATAAAAGAAGTCTGGACAACAGATTTAGACTGGACATCTAGGGCCTAAAAAATGAAATTAGGTAAGGGGAAATAATTATATTCTTACATATAATGCTAGACTATTTTAGCACAAAAAGAAGAATTTACTTTTGATTTGCTCAGCTCATTCAGGAACCGGAATTTGGTATCCACTTCTTTTTCGGCTGCTTTGGGGGGGGTCGTGTCATGGTTTCTAACAATTGTCTCTTTTACAAAGGCAATGCTTTCTGTGTAGACCAAGGCCAGGATCAGCACTCCGATGGCGGTGGTGATGACACAGGCCAACAGACAGACCAGAAAGAGTTTCATCAGGGAGCAGGAGCTCTTTCTTTCCTGGAAAAGAAAAAAAAAAGAAATCAGTAAAATCTGTAACAAAGAAGAGAAACTGATAGTTCCCTTGTAATGAATGCAGCAAACCTTTCAAGAACATGCACTTCTAGCCAAGTATTGGGCTTGGCATAGGGGAACCTTCTAGGGTACGTTATCAAATCGCATCAGATTGCTGCTGTCCCTTCATTTATCCACTAAGCGAGAGCACATCTTCAAAGAGGGAATCTCATCTGTGTTAAACTGCTCTTCACATCATTGCTTTACTCTGCATTTCCTCTGAGGACATTCAGGCTTCTGGAGAAGGATGAAGGGCAGAAGCACCTTGGGGTACATAAGCACTGAAGTCCTTTATAGATGGCCAAAAGCCTAAAAATGCTCTTAAAAGCTCTTATAACATCATCTACCTTGTCACTGGTGACAGCATCCTGGCATTACAAAGCAACATCTTGTTGAGGATTTTCAGTTTTCTGTTCGTCATTTTTYTTACAAACTGTGGCTTCAGATGAATAAAGACTCTATTCTATGGCCCTGATTTTAAAATTCTAGAGATTCTGGGAGCACAGCTTGATGCACCCCTGAAAGCCTGGCTTTCAGATGATGAGTACTTGAAACTCAAGCACATTCTTAAACTGTGCAGGCAGAAAAGAAAAAAATGGAAAATCACTCACCAATTTTAACCAAATGACCTCCTTTCATGAATCTATTGACAAAATCTCTTCTATAAATAAACTTCCCTTGCCAGCAGAAAAGTGCTCAAAATAACCCCCCATTCTACTCCATAATTATCCTTTTTACAGTATAAATTACTACTATTTTAAACCTTGTGTTCAATTAAGTATCAAAACAGTCGGACTCAGACACAGTCTCATCAGCTCCGAAGAACAACGTTTCTGACTCAAATGCATACAAAATCCCCACTTTTTAGACTTGAATGACCTTTAACTTAGAGCATTTTCACCGTGGTGGCACCAATTCAATAATTATTCTTTTTAAATAGAGAGACTATTGTACTTATTACCTAAGAATAACTAATATAAACATTCAAATCCAATACAGTGTGTGGAACAACTTATGTTTTCAGGGAAACCCTACCGGAGGTGCATTTAGAGCCTGGAAGCCTCACTGTGCTGCGTGCCATGGGATGGCTCAGCTTGAGCGATGCACGCCAACCCACATTGCATAAAGTCAATTCAACCCCCAAGAAGCAAAAATTTCAATGGGAAAATTACAGAGAATTGCTTTTCTCAAGGGAAAAAAAAAAAAAAAAAAAAGGATTTAATAAAGTATTACATAAATACTTAACTAAGTAGAGGCATGAAGCATTACCATGAGATGAGCACTTGGGTAGTGCTGCTGTGGGGAATCCTCCGAGGATAACTGTTCTATTCAGAAGCTGTAGGAATTTTGCTATCAACTAAAACGGGCCTGGAGAATCATTCCTCATAGCCCAGATCGCAGCAAGCACACACAAGTGCACATATCACTTTACATCAGGACCTGAGCAATAGCAGCCCTTTAGAGCTTTTATTTTCCTGTAGGACCTTCTTAAAAGCATCTGATTATTCCATATTTATTAATCAATGGTTTAATCTTCAAACTGATTCTCTATTAATAATATTCTGATAGCAACATAACAGAAAATAAGTTGTACCTCTTTCTTTGGCCATTCTGGTGTTTTGGTGGAACTTGGCATGCTCTCTCCATGCATTTCAAATGCCTGGTTATCCATCTAGCAAAGCTGAAATAGATGAGTCCACAGAAGATAAGTAAAGCTGTGATCCATAAGAACCTGAATTTCGCTATGTTCTCAGCAAGGGTACAGACAGCCCAGGGAAATGACTCATCATCTACGTACGATAACAGCAATGGTGCTCGGCATGACAAAAATGTGTTGCAATAAAAACTCTCTTCTTTTCTGAATTACAAGAACAAGGCCTGGCAATTTCCACATTCAGTTTAAAGTTATTCATGAACCTTAAGACACATGAGATAGATGAGATAGAAGAGGAACCGTCAAATGCTTTTTAAAAAGCACCAAGGAACCCTCCAAGGTCCCTCGTCTCTTCCCCTATGCTAGTAGTACATGCAAATTATTTCTTGTGGGTGTTTTGCAATATATTTTACCCGCCACAGAAAAACGTTGAGATTCCACAATGCATTTGGCAACTTATTTCACCACTTAAGAATTAYTGTTGTTAAAAAGGTTTTCGCAGACCTAAGTCACTCTTTCTGCAGCTAAACTCTATTACCTTCTGAACCTGCTGATACCCCTGACCTCAGAGAGCTACTGCTTCCTTAAAGATTCTTTTAAAAATCCTTAAAGATTATAAGAAAAAAAAAAAAAAAGAAAAAAAACCCAGAGCATATCTTGTGTCTTGTTGAGTTCATTGAATATATCCCATCTCCTGCTCCATGGGCTTTCAGTAACGTCACATCTATGTTCTCCTCTCTAAGCTGGAGTCCCAGCCTCTTTAGTCTCCCTGCTACACAGCTCTTTGATCTCCCCAGTCATTTTAGTCACTCTCCACTAGACCTTCTCTAACACCACCAGAATAATGAAGATATCAAATAGCAATAGACTTCAATGTCAACTGTTCTCCAAGGATGGCTTTTCAACCATCACAAGACTTGCCCTGCGTATTTTAATTTAGAATATTAAAAAATTGAATTTAAAATTTATTTTTAATTAAATTTTAATTTAATTCCTTGTTTTGGGGTACACAAGTCTTTTGGGGTCAAAAGACTGGCTAAAGTCAAGATAAATTACATTTCTTCTCCCCTATCCTCATCTGTAGCTTTCCTTTCATCTCATTTCCTGGTTATCTTCCAGTTTTGATTATACCTTTCTGAATTTTTAGGAAATGTAGCGGACTTTTAGTTGAAAAAGAGAAAGTCATTTTTTTTGTATATTTGTAGCCTAACACAACTACGATAAGCTCTGAAACACCACGGGGGGCCAGGGGTGGATTACGGGAGGCCTCCCCGTCAGGTTTCCTCGCTTTATCTGAGCCCTTACCTAGCTCCCTCCTCAACGTGGTGGCAGTTATTTGATTGCTGAYGTTGGAAGTAAGAGGAAAGCCTCCAGTGACATCATTTATTGCTCTCTGGAGAGCAGCAGTCGAGATTTTCCTGCCTCCTTGTTTGCAGCTCGAAGGGACTTCTTACTGCCATGAGCAATAAGGAACTTGGGAGCTTTTGTGCTATCTTCCTATTTGTCTCTCGTTTTTGCACTCTGGACATTCCAAAAATAATGAAAAGTCCACAGTGATTCATATTTAAGGGAAATTCCTGGCACTTCCTTCATGTTTCCTTCTTGGAGAAATTTCAAAGGTACAAGCCATATTATATTACTTTTCCTTGTTCCATATCAGTATAGCCTGTAAATAYACATATTTTAAGAGCTGCCAACTCCTGAGCGTCATTTTTTTTTTCTTATATTGTTTCTCACTGGATTTTGTAAATCAAATCTTTTAATGTCCTGAAGATTTTTCCTCCACATTCTTCCACATTTCCATTCTAAAAATCACTAAATCCCCKTAAGAAAATAATTGTATTTATCCCCACCTTCTGCAGCAAAATMCGTCCTCATCACATTCTAAAAATATTCTGGATGCTCTAGGGTCTATTTCCCAACACTCTTTTCCCAACAAATATTTGGTTAAATACTATTTCATCAAGTTGAATGATTGCTAGTTGTTCACAAAAAGAAGTTGTGTCCAACTAATGTTCTTGGTTTGGTGGTCGTTAATGGTAGGCTCTCAACCCAGGAGCACTCAGGCTTTTTTCTCCCTTTATTATGATCAAGACACTTCCCAAGGCTCAGCTCCCTCCATAGTCTAGACTTACATAGAGATAAACATTCATGGAGAAATCTTTCCTTCCACTGATCTTGRCTACTTTTTTTCTGTATTAATTCATTAACAAATGAAAGATCCCACCAAATTAACATTTGTTGCCTAAATCACAACTTTATATGGAAACTCATACACTCTTGCATTTAGTTTTCATACATCCCCCCTGAGTCTACAAACATCTTAAACATCAACAGGCAGATTCACTGTCCTGCATTTTTGTACCAGTTCACCCTGCTTATAAAGAGCCCCGTGTCCATATGCCTCTGCCTGCCTCCACAAATCCTAATTTGAAGTCTCCCTCTCTGATTTTGGTAACTCTAAATTAAAACAAAGAAACCTAATGAAATAGAGCTCTYCTCAGCAATCTTCTCTGTACCTTTAAAAATCACAGTTATTCACATTGACAGAATCATGTCAATTAGAATTAATGACAAGTTTTTCTCATTTTCTTGTGAAATTTTCCATTCCCCCTTCTTCGGTGTGAGACCTTCCAACAGAAATGTTGGCCATTACTATGTGGGTAAGACAGAGTAATGGAAAACTATGGTGAAAAAACAWCACAGAAGCCTCGATCAACAAGAAAGCAAATATCCATCATGATTTTCAGTGGTTTCACAGTTATATGAACCTGAGACCCCACTAGTACCTTTTGGATGGCAAAGCTTCTGCAACACTGCTGGAGTTACACACTTACATAGGAAAAAAAATCAGGGGTTAATCCCGAGTGACCATACTGGCTCTATGAGCCCTATTTGTACCAGTGTGGCCACACAGGTGCAGCAGTCTGCAGATGGACGGTTGCAGCACAGATCACTGCACAGCCCTTCCATTTCAAACCAGCAACCCAGTGCGTTTTCCCACCAAGCATTTGGAGGGCAAAAATCCCTAAAACAGGCAAAATTCTCCATCTAGTCTCCTCCCACCATGTCCAAGTCATTTACTTACCGCAGGAAGGATCCTCAGGGCTCTAATGGCAAGATGCTTTTCCTCACCAAAGCGTCCACATTCCCCAGGGCAGATTTACTGATGTATATATACACCTAATGCAGGAAGTGGCCTCCTCATAAAAGATTTCCTGTATATGCAAATAAGCACTATCACAAACACTCCTGTACATCCTCAACACACACTTCTTGTAACTTGCAGAGGATCGCTGACTTTCCCTTAAACCATCCCAGCTATTTTATTTAGCATTTCCTCCAAATTGTGGACTTTATCATTCTGGCTATCTTTTTTTTGTTCCTCACTGTCACTACAGAAGAGATCATAGCTCAATAAAATTCCTGTCCGCTGACATAGTCTCACGACAGGAACATCAGTGGCATCACCGTGAAAACAGCTGCGACCTCTGTTCAGCACTGCCTTTACTATTTGCTTTTTGCTTTTGTTTTTCCTTAGTGATAGCTTTTTTATTCTAACTTCTAAGCAAAGCAAATTCTAGCTAGAATTGCACAAAGCACTTAGTGTTCACATTCAGAAGGTGACTTTTTGATTTTGATATTCAAGGGATCAGATTGCTCTTTAAAATACCATTTAGTAACCATAAAAATCTTGGTAGCATGTTAAAACAACTTTTAAAAAGAAACAACTTGTTTCCATTTACTGAGTAATCCTGTTTGGTAATATTTTCTATTCTATTCTATTCTATTCTATTCTATTCTATTCTATTCTATTCTATTCTATTCTAATCCTATCCTATCCTATCCTATCCTATCCTATCCTATCCTATCCTATCCTATCCTATCCTATCCTATCATTTTTATATTTGTTTTCTTTTAGCTAGCAAGTGTCACTTGCTTGGTTCTTAGTTACACGTATTTAAGGTGCTTTTCTCTTGCACCCCATGCTGCCCCACACTGCGGGTCCTCTCCATCACTAGGGCCTCTCATACCTTGCCAATACACAGCTAACAAATACTAGCATTCAAGAACGGCAGCTTCGCAGCAGTGCTTTGGTGCTTATGTTTAGAACCGCCTGCCAGGAAAACTGAGGGAAACTTCRGCTGAAACTCCTCATTAGGGACTGAAAGTTGTGAAACTAGATAGAAGTGGATAATGATAATAATAATAATAATAATTATTATCCAGTATAATTATGCAGGCAGCACCGGCAGAAGAGCAAACTCACGGTGATGCGCGCCGGGGCTGGCAGGAGCTCCCCAACGGGGCAGCTTTCCTTCCGCATCCGAGTTCCTTCCCTAAAGTCTCCCCTCTGCTTCAACACGTAACAGTTACATGGCAGCAATTGCAGGGCAACATTAGTTGGTTTCTACATTCCTGCCCCAGCAACGGAAACAACTTCTGCAAACAGGTTTTCTAGGAAAGCTTTTTTTAGGTTTCTATGCTCTGATTTTATATGTATCTCAGCATTGAAGAGTGATGAAATGTCCATGTTTGGAGCACATGTGTTTGTAGATCCCAAGACAGTCACAAAGCAGTACATTATTACCACCAGCATCCATAACTTAGCAGGAGACGTGAGGAGTACTAATGGCTAATCCTCCTTCCCCTTTTTACTTTTGGTTTGTTTTTCGTTTCTCAAAAACAGTACATGCTCAGTAACATCTTTTCTCCTATGGATCTATAAAATCCAGACTAAAAGAAAAATAGTTTACTAGAAAGGCACTTTGCCATGAACATTTTGCTACTGGGAGCATAAATGCTAGAAATAAACCAGATGAGGCACAAAAGCTTCTTTCAAAATGTTCTGTCAGTATATTTCAAGCCACACTTCTACTACTAGCAGCTTTTGCCTTTCTCTCTGAATTTGCTGTCACCAAGAAGGGCTGAGTCCCACTCCTGTCTCCCCTGCACAAGCTCCAGTGCTCACAGTGGCATTGCTGAGTTGATCCTGTTCTCAGCTAAAACCACTTTTCTGCCTATTTAGGCCCACTGAAAGACTTGAGGAGCTTCAAAGCCAAGACCAAGGCCAAGGAAAACTGAAGGGAGAAGAGGACTTGCCATCAACAGCAGCAGTCTGCAGGTGGCCTGGATCAGCTGGGACTTGCTCTTTGCTCCCAAACATGATGCTCCYGAACGAGTCACCTTCTCCCAGGCCTCACTGGGATGTGAAAAGGGGGTGTGGAAAAGACTTCAGACTTTCTGGATACAAGATATTTGCAAAGTGTGCAGCTGGCAGAACAGAGAACACAATTACAACTCAAAGCCTTCTCAGAAAAAGCAGCACTAAATATATTGCAGATTGCTTGCTAAACCTTCCTGTTGAACTTTTCACACAATACTCAGCTCCCCATTTCTGATAATCTGTGCAGTTAAGTAATGACTAGAACTGGCCAAGCACTTGAATAGGTACAGTTTTTATTTTTACAAAGCCATGGAGATTCCTCCATGAACACATTCATATTATTTTAGTAAAATATTCTTTAAAAAGCTGTCTCTACACATGTTGTTAGATCCTACTGGAAACATGAGTAATTCAGTTTTGAAGTGGTGCACACACACAATAATGAAAATGTACTGAATACTGAGTAATTCTTTCTGAGAATGTGAGCAGCTTCCAAAAAAGATTCAGACCAAAGAATAGGCCACCAGATTATTTGTTACACAATATGTAAAGGTTCTCAGATATTAGTTTCACAGATTAATCATTTTTTTCGTCATGTTTATCTTCCTTGTGATCATCAGTCTGCTTCTGCTTGTTACTGATATCTTCAACAAGGCTTTTAAGACGAGACAAATGGTGCAAGGCCCTAGATTAGGAAAAACAAGTCTTTCATAACAGTGTACATACAAGCACTTACACTTTAAACAGTCTGGTTTCTCATCAACAGTTTAACACTTTGAATGGTGTTAGATACAGTTCTCATCTCCAAGTCTAACTCTTGGATTCACCCCATCTTAAAGATTATAAAATACATTAAGATTAAAACAAAAAAGCCTTTTCAAAGTGGAAGTTCAAGTATGTGTTCTCAAATGCAGGTCACACAAATAAGTACTGTTTCTACTAAATAATTAAAGCAATAGGTTATTTCACATAGCATACTAAATGCTGCCAAATATGTCAGAACAAAGCTTAGCAATACTAAGAGTTACTGTTTTTTAATTAAAAAAAAAATCTTTTATTTAACATTGCAGTATAGCACTAGACAGCAACAGCGAGATTTGTTCAAGCAAATATGCTATATAATCAAAAGCTGTTTCCCATTCTGTCTTTTCTAAACTTATTATTTCTTCATTCTTACAATTACTTACAATTGTTCACTAGGACTCTGCTGATTTCATATATGGACTATGTATCCTATCAGTTATTGTCCTCCAAACAATAAAAGAGTAAGAAAATATTTTGTCCCACATTATAAACTTCTTGAAGTTTGTATTTTAAAGTCCACCTATATGTAGCAATACCAACGTTATTCTGGTGTCCAGATTTTATTTCAGTATAGAAGACACAAGGTTTCAGAGCAAATCTCTGCAATGATGCAGATAGATAGATAGATATTTAGATATTTCTCTACAGTATCCATGTTTTTAATTATTCTTTACTGGTTTATTCTAACAAAAGTTTTCGGATCACATGACAAGTCTCTTGGCTAATTTATCATTCTTTTTATGAATATCTTTAGGAAAGTGAGTGACAAGTCTGAAAACCAACAGTCACTTACTTCTGAAGAGAATTAGTAACAGGGATCATCTCACTGTTGCACAGTTCTGATTCAGCACCTACTTTTTCGGAAATCTTAAAAAAGAGAACAAAAAAATGTTAATTGATGAAAAGAAAGAGCTTTGCTGTAACTGTAAGCATGGCATTTTTATAGCACATTTCACTGGATTGTGAACAACTCTATTGTACAGTTAAAAAGTATTTCACTTGGGAGGAAACTAAGATCTCTTCTCCCACCTGCTCTGAGTAGGGGCTGCTCTGTGGACACACCAGGTTGCTCAGGACTTTATCCAAACACCTTCGAAGATGGAGAGCACTCAGTGACTCTGAGCAACCAACTCCAGTGCTCAAGGTCCTCACAGGGAAGAGTTTTCTCCTCACATCTAGCCAGAACCTTTTGTTTCAGTTTATATCTGTTCTCTCTCATCCATCTCTCATGTCCCACAGTGAAGTGGCTCTATCTTCTTGATGCCCTCCTCCTAGGCATTCCCAAACCTGCTCTTTTCCAGGCTGAACAAGCCAGCCCCCTAAGCTCCAGCTGCAGCCCAWGGACCACCTCCGTGTCCTCCAGCACTTTATTGATGTGTCCACCCTGAAGTGAGGTCTCAAATGTGGACACTCTCTCACGTCTGGCTTGTAGCTACTGGGACCACTGAGACTTTTCAGCAGAGCTGCTCGCAGCACAGGCAGTCCCAGCTTGCAAGACCTGCTCTTTCTGCCCACATTCAAGACTTCATGTTACTCCTGTTGAATTCCATGAGGTTTCTTTTGGCCCATTYCTCCAGCCCACTTGGTCCATATATACAGATCATTTCATTCACTACCTAGTATAAGCTTTACCAGGTACATTCGATTTAAGAACACAGTGTAAGCAACTTTACAAAAAAAAACTTATAAAATGACAATAAAGTCCCCGAAATCATTTTGAAATTCAAGGACTACAAAATACAGAATCAGTGATTCTGAAGTAGGATGACAGAGCAATTTGGAGTGTCTGATCTTTCTAACTACTGCTGCATACCTCTCAGAGGGAGGGATTAGCAGGGATGTGAGGAGCAGAGAGGTGCCCTGCACRAGAGCAGGGCGCTGCGCGTGGCAGCTGCTGCGGGTCGGAGGGGACGGCGCTGCCCAGGGATGCTGCCACCTCCCGGGCTGCAAACGCTGCCGTCTGCAACAGGGCAGAGCGGCAGGAAGGGCGCGCAGAGAAGCGCAGCAAGGCCACAGCTCTGGCTGTGTAAAACGACCAAAAATACGGGACTGACAATGTCAGCTCCTTGGAATGCTAKGGGAGCACTGCTAGAAGGGGGTTTAACATCTTGCAAGAACAAGTAATGTTTGCTAATGATACACACAGGTTTATTCAGGTAATTGGCATCTACCTAGTAACCATTAAATTCTTAGAAAAACGCAAATTAATTCAAGGAGATAACATTTATGGATACAAATTAATAATATGCTGTTCAACTAGAATACTGACTTCAGTGTTCATCTCCTTGTCTCAGAAAAAAGAGGATAACAGATATAAAGGGTTCATATCATTAAAATGAAAGAGTGAATAATATCAAGTTCACCAAGAAGGTGATTAGTAGGAAAGAATGGGGTAAAAATGAATAATCAAAAGAGAGTAAATCGAATGTCTGATCCAATTCCAAGACAACAGTAGGAATAATAAGAAATATGTAACAAAACTTTCCTCTTGAACTTGACTCACAGCCTACATGGCACCAGCGAGGAATTAGCAGTACACATTAATAACAACATATTAATAACAAAAGCCCTTCTCCCTTTACTTGAGGCAGAAAAAAATATTACTTAAACAAAAATAGGGAGTGTAAAACTAAAATCGTTACTAAGCAAAGCATTTTATAGTTGGATGTGTTTATATTCCTAACCACGATCAAGGGTTGTACTATAGGGTTTAACAATTTAAAGAATTCAACATGCTGAAATACAACCAAATTAGTTTGACTTTCTGGTTTACATATTTCAGTAAGAATGACAGCAATTTCAAAAGCATTCTCTGTTTTAACATTTACGTTAAAGTGCCCATTTTTTTGGGGCACTATCATCAACAAAATACCCAGCTTTACTGACCTTATTTTTGTTTTTTATACAGTCTTCTAGGAATTCATGAACGATAGTTGCCTTGGAGAACTGCAGAATATCCTCCTCGTCCTCAGTGCAYACAGGCCTGGGTGATTTGCTAAAGAAACATTAAGGATGCAATGCGGAATAACAACAGGTTTATAAAATGAAAKAACTGTTTTAGGATATAGCCACTATAATGGAATCAGATACATTTGCCTCAGTGCAACCCCAGCACCTGTCAGCACTTTGGTGCTTTGAGTAAAACCGGAAAACTGTTTTGATTTATTTCTCTAGTTTTGCCAGTATAAAAAAGCAAGTGAACAAAGAAAGGTGATAAAAGGATTTCTTTACACATAGCTATAATTTAGTACACACACGCATATCTAATTCCTGCTATTTCCTGCATACTAATGCCATGAATCCAAAGAAAAATACTTGCCTTATCCTTGTTGACCCTTAATCCTTCTATAGTCTTAAAATTATCCATTTTAATTAAAAACGAGGAGTTTCATGGAAACAGAAATTAATGAAGTCCGATTTCAATGGTGCTGTCCTAGGTGAATATTCTAGTGGCTAGCAGAGAGTTAGAATATTATCCTCTCTCTCAGGATAAGCTTGAATGGTACCTCTTCCATTGTCAAATGAAAAAAGTACTCTTGCCAGAATACTGTATTTTGAGACTTTTATTTGTCTGCTAAATAGTGTTAAAATTAACCAGTGGTCCAAAATCTTTTGGGTAATGGGAAACTCAGAAAGAGGCAATGCAAATACCATCCTCACTTTCATTCTAAATATGGAGTTATAGGAACATCCAGTATTGATTTCTAGCATTCTTTGGACCTATAAAATAACCTTTCACTTACTCAACAGTGGAAATTTCCACTCTCAAGAGTGCTCCAAAACTTCCCAAGACCACACGGCCTTTTTAAAGCACACATTCCACAAATACTAACCAGTGGACTCCTAAAGAAGAATATTTAAGCAAACTTAAATTGTTAGATTTAATAGTTTAGAAGTAATAACTTTCTATGTTAATGATGAAGGATGTAAGAGCCACTATAAAAAGTCAGCAGAAAGTAATACTGATAGCACTCTTCTCAAGCTGGTGAAAAAGGGAAAGCAGTGCACGAATCTCCTGACCTGGAAATAGCACTTCACAGGAATCTAGCTCTAAATCTTTCACATATATACCACAGTACTGCTACTTATAGTCTATATACAAAGGCACTAAAAATATTATGTATTTTCATTAAAAAAAAGTCTGTTTACTTACAAAGCAACTGGAATATTTTCCCATGATCTTTCTGCTTCCAGTATATCTATTGTAGACGGACTATCATCATTTTTCAGGGCATTTGACAAATCATCAGTTGAAGTCTCCAGAGATTTCTCTGCCTTCAAGACTAGTAGCTCGAGTTGGTCTTCTAAAAAACAAAGATACAGTATGTTCAACCCCCTTCAAGCTGACATTATTTCCACACTATGTTCAATTTTACGTAACGCTCAAAGAAAATGAGTAMAGATGAGTTACAAAGCACTGGAAATATTTGACAGATACTGTAGCCCCAACAYAGCTCCTTTGCTTATCTTTGTATGCCAGTATGGCATATAAATCATCTGTACTGAGTGGGATCTGAAAGCTTGTTGACAGAAGGGGGTCTAAAGTACTCAAGCATTTCTTCTCCTAGCTTATTTAATACAAATATCACATGCAGCAGCATTCAAGATTTGTAACAATATTTTTCAAGTGCTTTCATGYTGCAGAAAATACAATTAAGACTATGGCACAAAACAAAGTTAAATACTATATACTGATGCCGCAAATTCCTTGGTTAATTTTCCTGTTATTTTATACAGTTTTTTTCTAACRTGTGCTTTTACAAACACCTGGGAGACAAATCAGGCAAATGTATACAGGTATATTACATATAAACTCACATGCAAAAGTCACACTTAAAAATATGTTGTGAGAAGAACTCA
>NW_020454094.1:282618-305020 GCF_003342845.1 Nothoprocta perdicaria
AACTTCTGGGAAAAGTGGAGAGATCAATAGTTATATATTGCACAACAAAGAAAATATATTTTTAATTTAAAATGGGAATTAGAGAGTGTTAAGATAATTAACACTTTGAGATGCTAATCTCTGGTATCAAAGTAAATCTAGGCAATTTTTAATGATACAAAGATTGCTACTGAACTGCAATGTCCCATTACAAAAAGTGGCTACATAAGAGATTTTTGGATGAAGTTTTTACATAAACAGAAGGCACTGAATAAACCAAATATAAGGGTTACAAATTATCTCCTGCTCACTGTGCAAAACAGGAAAAAGACTGCATGATAAATGATATTTTTTAGTAATGTGGCAGATCAATTTACATTATGTTTAAGAATCACTCTCTTTCAAGCCTACACTTCATATAATTACTTCAGTGCTTGAAATCCTATTAAAATATTTGGAATTACTGTTATCTTACAGTAAGGTGCTAAACATGCTACTGCAATAAATACTCTTTGCTGTAAATAAACGTTTAAGCCTTAATTTAGGTATTCTATGAAAACTGGAAGTATAGCAGCTGTTTGACTTGGTCAGCTTCTAGAAGATGCTTTTAATTGTTTGTCAAAGAAAGGGGTAAACCAATCTACTGTCCAGTGCAGCCCAACTAACACAGATAATGCTGCGACTTAAAACATGAACACCTCTTTAGTTTATTTATACACATCCTCAAAAATTGAGAAACACTTCTTGGGAACACAGTTACCTCTGAATGGCTGTTTTGTGTGTCTTGAAAAGGAGTTACCAAATTGGAAGCAGGAGTCTGGACTGCCACAGCTGCAACTTTCTGCTACTTCGTTATCACCTGTTAGATCCAGACAACCACTGTGTTCAAAAAACCCATTAGAGCCCTCTTTATCCGTGGAGCACCTCTGGTTCAGCATCTCCGAATGGTGTGAAGAGGTTTCACATTGTGTATTAAAAGTTGGTCCACGGCTTTCATTAGCTGAATCAGAAAAAAGCTTAGGACTGCTAAGCCAGACTGGGTAGTGAGAATTTGGAATGCTACTTATCTCTGACACACTTAAGTTGGACTTCCCACTGGTAAGCCACCTTGGGTAATTCTTTCCAGGAAAAGTACTAGAGTTCTCTTCAAAAGAGAAAGTTCTTGGATTTTTTTTCGAAGAGACCAAACTGTACCTATGAGATGCACATGTGCTGTGCTTCTTTCTGCTGAAGTTTGTGTGTAGCTTCTGATTAGCAACAGCTTTGTCATTGTCTTGGAGACAGAATTCCTTTACAGTATCAAAGGATGAGGTGTGGTGTGGGTAGAAAGTTGAGTTTTTAATGGACTGCCTATTCCATCCACTATTTTGACGCCTTGATTTAAAAGGACTGTGCTGGACAAAGGGCTGAGATCCATCTGGTGGGAATGTTAACAGTTCATCTGTTGTGACGCTGATGGAGTCCAGGTCACGCTCGGCCCTCCTTCGACATGCTGACGCCCTAGCAGCCAATCCTGCACGCCCACTGAGGTCCTCCAGGGCTGAAAAATTAACACAGTTTACATCAATTGCTGAATTTAACATGTACAAAAATAATACATTTGTAAGTTCTGAAATGAAGTAACAATTCAAAGTCTGACTGCATTATTTTCCTGCAGGTACTGAAACCAAGTTCTTGCAAGACTGATTCCATTTCTAACCAGAATCATGAGAAAAATTCACCAGTTGAAACTTACTCCTCCTTTCACAGTATTCAAAAAGTAAAGGTTCTAAYATATTCTATTCTTACTGTACTTGTACATGGTCTTAATCTTAAGTGCTCAGCATCCATCCCTTTACCTGATCCTGATGGAACACAAAAAACTTTTTTTTTTTTTTAAAAAAAAAAAAGAGCAACAAGCAAGTATCTTCAAGCTATTCACTTCTCAAAAGCTCCCCTACACTTTCTTATAATCACACTCACATTTGAAAAATATGAAATGTCTATCTGCAATTAGAAAAACAGCTTCCAGAGACGATAATCTTCTCTGATGCATCATGCACAAAAGAAGTGCTTTTCCCAAACTGGAAAGCATTAGAGCATTAGAATCTGAAACCTTGTTTTTTAGCACAAAGATAATTTGTACAACTAATTACTTTGCCTTTAATGTGTATCAGTTTACTACTATAAGACAAATATTTTTTAAATGTTAATTAAACATCTTTATCATTTTGATACATAGTATAATTCTTCTTGGATGGCAATTTAGCTAACATTCTAATGATGAACACTGGAGAAAAAGCAAATTTCTAGAAAATGTAATTATGTAACAGTATAATTTATGTTGGACAATAACATGTGGATTCTACAGTCATATGACAACTCCTCATAGGAACTTCTGACAGCATCATTACTGCTGAGTTATGGGGAGAACCACCTCACTGAAATAAAAACCTCAACTTCCTACAGTCTATTTTTAACTACACATTTGGAACTGTGCGTTTTGCAAATACATCCCTACTACTTCTGTCTTAATAGTCGTAGACCTTCCATGCAGCACAGAGATTGCTCTTCACATATTTAAATACAGCAAATTTACTACAGGAAAAAAAAAAAGACAACTAAAAGCAATAGTGTRTAAGGCAATTAGCCAGCCAGGGGTCTATACACACATTTCATAATCATGCAGAAACGTACATACTATCTAAGACTAGACTTGGATGATTTTCAGAGAAGAATTATGGCATCAAATCCTGGTTTTTACTGAATACATTCTGATTTACAAAAATAGGCTTTCCTCAGCTATTAGCTGGAAGTAATTTTTTTCTCACTTTCACTTCAATACCGTAAGAAAGCTGTATACAATAGACATCTGTAATACACAGAAATAAAGAATGAAGCAAATGAGACTTAACAATAACAGTGAAGCCTCAGCATAATATATGAAAAGATTATGTCTTTCATACAACAATTTCTCTGTCATAATCAGAATGCTTAATTTCGCTTGGACTATCAATCAAATTTAACTAGAGGATGATTTATATTACCAAACCATTCTCTGGATAGCTTTGCTCATGAGATGAGAAAGAGAAAAGTGTGAAGTTAGAGGATAACTACAGGCTAAAGAGGAGAAAAACAAGTAATGCTATCAAAACTGTCCCTGTCAATGCAACCTTGGCGAGTGTCATTCAGCTATGAAATATCTCTGTGCTTAAGGCACTGCTATTTCAGATGTAATGGACAAAGCATCTGCAGCATAAACTAGCTCAGGCACAGTAATCTACTCTCGATCTTCCTATACAAGTTTAAATATTTAATTAAATATCCATTAATTCAAGCCAACTAATAATTGAAAAGCAAATTCAAACCCATTTAAATTTACTCCTAGGCCACATTAGTTTAGATTTCAGACTCAGAACAAAATTTGCTTCTTATTTATTGCTTTATATTGAATGTGCTTTTGACTCTGAAGTGATTTAAGGGAACTCCTTCCATTTATGAGATTCTGATGTTACTTACTCTGGCAAGGGAACTGGGATTTTTGTCAAGACTTAAGTTTAAGTCATTATTTACATTGTTTTTGGCATGTATTCAACTATAGAAAATACGTTTTCTATTCCATACTCTGTAATTTATCATTGCATCCACGAGTGGGTCATGGGCTTTGTGTCTGTCACAAATTTACTAAGCACTTACAAAAAAAAAAAAAAAAAACACAAAGGATGACAAATATTGCTAGCCACAACCAAACACCATTTGCTGTGCCACATATTCTTGCAACCAGCTGTGCAGGAAATACTCCTTGACTAAAACTCAGCTGATACGAGGTTATTGCAACAACATCAGCAACAAAAAGACAATAAGCAGCAAATACGAGGCCTGACTAAAAGACGTACTTGTAGAAGACGTAACATGTCTTTTTTTGGTGCAGTGTTTTGAAAAATGAGGATGCTTGGGTGTGCTTTGATTTATGCAGATTTTTCCAGTGGTTATTTCAGAGGATGTGAGACTTAGATCAAAATCTTCAATATATGCCTCCAGAGCCTCAGATGCAGAGCTGTAAAGCTTGTCCTTATAGTGAATCACACTGCCTGAGTATGAATTATCACTGTCAATGCTGCAGCTTGCTAGAAGGGAAGATACCGTTGAGTCAGGAGAGATGGCCATGGATTCTTTCAAAGGAGCTTGCCATASTTTTTATCCAGATCTTTATTAGAACCTCCACTCATCCTTCTAAGCAGCCTAAATGGAAAAAGAAATAAAACAAGAAAAACATAAATCATCAGTTTAATTGAACTTCCTTCTCATAAGCTGAAAACTATGTGAGATGTATTTTTACGCAAAATTTATTTTTCTGAGAATTACTCTTACTATATGTAAGTTTGATACATACACATGTCACTGCTGGAAAAGTGAAGCGKCAGAAAATAAAGTCTCTAGAAAGAGAAAACATGGAGCTTCTTATACAGTGACACCCTAGTGGTGACAAAAAATGTAACAAGGGAGCAAGAAAATCCAAGAAAATCCCCTTGTCAGTGCAAGAGGAACCTCACTACCCTGTTTTTTKCCAGAATGGCATTTCCCATTAGGAAGTGCTGACATTTCTCACCACATAAGGTTTTGAAAAAAAAATCTAGACTATCATAACTTTTGATTTCAAAAACAGCACAAAGCACTAGTGCCTATGCACAAGGGAAAAAAAAATATAAAAGCAGACACTGCGGGAAGTTGCATAGAACAGAGCAGTAAACCATGATTTTTGCAAATATTGTGTATAACCAGAGTGGGAACACAGACCAAAGAATTTTATGGGATGCACGTGTGGTATATACAGAACATGAGCCACCAGGGCATTTAAAATTGCTCTATTTGTGCAACTGACTGAGAAGCTAAGAAAGGTGGGCTTGTAAAGCCATAAACTGCAAATGGAAGAGCATTAAGTGCAGGTTAGTCCCRGATACCATGGTCAGGGTTTTCAAGGTCACTGAAAGAAACTTGGCAGCTCATTTCCTCCTCGCAGGTAAAATCCCCTGCCTGGAAATAGTCTAAAACAGTGCTCAAGAAAAGACATCATATAACAAGGAAGAAAAAATTATTAGCTTTATTACAGCAGCATCACACGCACACTGTGCAAACAGAATTCTGTATTTATGTGACTCAGTTGTGCAAAGAGCAAAGGAAATAAAACAAAATAACAACATAATAAAATAAGGGACAGCAAACACTCAAACGARGCTGGAGCCGGGCCCCAGGGCGACGGTTATTCACCACAGAGACCCGCCGCGGGGAAGCCCCACAGCCCCGCCGCCGCCATTTCCCGCACACCAGGGAGATAAGGGGAACACCCGAAGCGGCAGGGCCGCTCCCGACACCCCGCCCGGGCTCAGGCCGCCGCTGCCGCCCCGCTGCCCRTCCGCGAAGCGCCGGGCGCCGCCACAGTCACCACCCGCACTTGCCGCGCAGCGGTTTGAAGGCAGCGCGCCGCTCCCCAAAATGGCGGCGCGCCGCGCCTGCCGCGCGGCCTTGTGGGAGTCGTAGTGCGAGCGGGGCGAGCCCCCAGCACCGCGCGAGGCGCCGGGACTACAACTCCCAGCGTGCTGCGCGCGGGCGCTGGAAGGCGGGAGCGTCGCCGCCGTGCTGAGGCGGCCGTGAGGCGGCGCGGTGGCGGCGGCCTCTCGTGGGCGCCYGGCAGCGGTGCTGACCTTAGGCCCGCTGCCCGAGCCGCCCATGACAAGGGAGCTCCCCAGGCGGGTAGCGGCCGCGCCGGCAAGGAGAGGGCGGCGAGGTGAGGGGCGCCGCGCCGGCCYTGGCGGCGGACGGAGGTTGAGGGTGCATGTGGGCAAAATATGAGCAGAAGTGGCTTTAGCGCTAGCTTTAATGTTAATGTTAAATACTCTTAGGCATAAGGTGGGGTGAGCCAGCGTGTCTTCCGAGACGGTGAAAGTCAGTCAGTTTTAAGATACACTCCAAATAGTTGCTTCTCAGAACAAAATATGCATGAAACCCAGCTATTATTTTCTCTCATTAAGTTTTTTTTTTTTTTTTTTTTTTTTTTTTTTTTTTTTTTTTTTAATGCTGTATGATGGATAAAAAGCAGCTGATTTGATAGGAATAGCCAAAGTTCATTGAGGCCGGTGGAAAAGATAAAGGTATAAGCCCTATTTATTTTTCTTTGTCTTAAGCAAATTGTTTTTAAATTTACAGATAAATGGACTATAAGAAAATTACGGATGAAGTTGCAAAAAAACTTTTATCGTACAACCAGGACACTTCAGGATGGAGAGTGATAAAAGTTTCAGTAAGAAAATGTTAATATTATTTTTACTGCATCAATTTTGTTGTTAAAAAGTGCTTACAAATTATTCTTGCTTTAAAAACCAGTTGAATACTTTTTATCAACTCATAACTTAGAATTTTCCTTTTTTTTTTTTCTTTTTTTGAGAAAAATGTTACAGTTGCTTCAAAACCTTCAAAAGAGTATTCAGGAAACCTGTAAGTACTTACATTTTGTTTGTCATTGTAATGTATGTAAGCTTCACTTTTTAACAGTGCTACCCAGGAGCTGACTAGGAAAGCTAATCATATTGTATTTTTCTTAAAATTGTTAAGTTAAATTTTGTTGGCTGTAGAAAAGCTGTTGTTTGTTGTTACACTGTGTAAGCCACAGTGCTAATGTGAAGAAGAGATGGATTTCCCAAATAATTTTCAAAAGTGCTGCGGAGACTAAATTTGAATAACAGTTATTATTGTGGAATAAGTAAATATTGAATCGCAATTTTAGCCTGAACTTGGCAGCTGTTCCTGGCAGGAAGATTCTCTTCAAACCATTGCATTTCCATTTCCCTTTCCACCTCATTATCCTTGTGAAATGACAGTTATCTGCACATGTAAACATGCTTTCTCACTCTCCCTTATCTGTCCTTTTTTTTTTTGCACTTATTTCCAGCATCTGAACCGGAGCACGTTGTATCAGCAGTGAGAGGCTCACGCAGGCCCTGGGGCAGCAGCTTTATCTGTCCTTCTCTTGAGCTATGAATTCTGTGCAGCTTTTCTTAAGGAGATGGATTTGGCCCAAAAGGTGGAGCTAGGTGAGGCAGATGAGTCTGGATGTCCCAGCTTGCTGTCACCAGCAGAGCTGGTGATGCGCCCTGGTATTGCTGCCCTCCCTCCATGCTTCTCCTCTGCCTCTGCAGTCCTGSTTCTGCTTTGTGCTGGGAGCTCAGTGATCCCTTAGTGACCAGAGTGGGGGGAAAAATCATCTGGAAGAGCAGTGTGTGAAAGGAGAAGAAAAAGATGCGCRGATGACATGGCCTAAGCTTCTCTTCTTTTTTAGTTGCCTAATGGTTATTTAGCTATGTAAAACATCAATCAAGACAGATATACAGTAGAGAAAATTTGCATCCAGTCTGTTTTTTTATTATTATTTTAAATGATTATTATGAATATATGTTCCTGAGCAGTGCTATTTTAAATCCAAAAATCTCTCTTTTTTGAGAGTTTCAGCAGCAACAGTATTCATTTYAGAACTTGATGCTGTAACAGTAGCACTCCYGAAGAATTATAATGTAGTACTATAATGAAAAACAGCCATCTCGTTAGAAAATGTGAAGAATACTATCATTTTAATAGAAAWTTGTATAGTTTAGCAGTGGCATTATCTGTTCTCCTACTTCAAATCTTACCCAATACAGGTGAATACAAGTGAACAAGAATCTGRATGCCTAACATTCTTTGCCAAACTTGTTTCCATAGAAGAAAAAGATATGTTATAGTCCCAGTCAGACACATAGTCATTCTTAGCTGTACCAAGTAGATTTGCCTTAGTAAATTCTTTGCAGTTAGAAGAATTGTCGTGGTGAACTCTGCTCTTTYGTTTAGGAAGTCCCAAATCTGCCCTTTTTTTTTTTTTAATCTTTATATGGCACACTGAGAAGGTGAATCAGTCCTTAGYGTGTTTGACATTGGGTGTTTATTAACCAGGTACTGCAGGTGCCAGCTTCCTTTTCAGCAATTGATAGAAGTACTAACCGTTTCCTAGCTAGCTGAGGTCAGTATGTGATCTGGTAGTGAAAGCGAATGCAGATCCTGCCTGCAGGTGGGCCAAGTGCCCTTCCTTTTATTCTAGCACTTATATTTTTCAGAGGCCTTGCGTAGAGGAAACTCTTTGACTAACGTCTCATGCTGAGTTTAGGAGAGAAGATATTACAGGATGAAGGCAAGAACTGCTCACRAGATTGGTAAACACAAGAAGTTCATGGCAGCTGTGGAAATAAAGGGTGTATCCAAATATTCATACACTGATTTTAACTGGCTCTGCCATAGCTTACATCCCCTGTTGTGCAGCAGACACAAACGTGTTTTCCATCATCATCTGTACCTGTTGTGGGTACTGGAGAATCAGGTTTCTGGAGTAGACACATACACCCACGCAGTACTCACTCCATCAGGGCAGTGAATTGCTGCAAACTGGAGAAACATCCATACCTTTACAAGATCCATTGTCCTTGATCTTGCATCTATTTTTTTTTATTATTTATTATTTTATTTCTTTTCCTTTCTCTCCTCCTGACTTACATTCGTACATCATCAGGGGCTGCACATGTGGTTTAACGAAAACATTTGTGAGCACGGTCTCTTCCCAAGCACTTCTGGTTCCTGCAGCATCGTTCGCTGCGAGGGTAATTGCTGCCCGTAGGTGCTTAGCCATGATTCACAGTTTCTCCAGAAACTAGGTGTGAGAACTGGCCGCATTCGTGAGCAGTTGTAAGCACCACAGGAGCTTCCTGCTTCCTTGTTGGGGGCCCTGATTCGCACCCACACTCCTCTTTGAAATTCCTGGAGGATTATGGGCAAAAATTTGAGAAATGACAGAATATACTAGATTACACGTCTTCTCACTGTTTATTGTCAATATCAAAATGGATTTTGAAAGTTTTCATTTGGAAAAAGATAATGGATTAATGGATAAATATTGTTACAGTTATTTGAATGAATACGTTTTTATCTAGTAGTTGACAATAAAAACGTCATTTAAAATGACTGGTGTCAAAAATGTAATATTCTGACAAAAGAGTTAGCCAACTGYTATATATTTGCTGTTGTGTAGCTCTTTTTCTAATTCGGAAATGGGAATTAATAATTTGTTTTTGTTTTTCATAAAACCTAGATACCGAGGAGAAGGGATAATTAAGGAAGTCCCTAGTAAAATTATTCCTTTTATGTATCTTCCTGAATATCGAAACAAGTGGGACAAAGCCTTGCAATCTTACACACTGCTAGAGAAGATTGACCAGGTAATACAATAATTTAACTGAATGATTTTTTAAAAATTCTGCCTTAATTTTTGTACCTCTACTGGTACAGAAAAACTTCAATCTCTAGGATTTCAATATGAACTATATTCTAATTTGGTAAAAACTTTTAATTTCTAAACGTGCTAGCTGGTGTGAGGCAGGTATGATTTGTGCTTCTCCTTTTAGGAGTTWAGTATTTAGTATAAAATAAATAACCTGAGCATGTCAAGAATTCAGTGGATGGAAAGCATCTGAAGTCTCCATTGAGTCTCCTATCAAGGATGAGACAAAATCAGAGCCAAGCTCAGAGAAAACACCTCTCAGAGTTAGTGTGGCTAACACAAAATAAATAAATAAAACAAAACTTTTCTGTCTTGTTAGGCCAGAGTAGGCATTTGAGTAAGTTAAATATACAATTATCTCTACTCTGAAAAATGCAAATAGCTTCAAGACTACTTTATTGTATTTGTGTGGAAAAAAATAGTAAGTTTTATGTGAACACAACTACTGCAGACAGGAATTAGATTGTACTCTAGGGAATCTGCAGATCAAATCCTTCTTAATTTATGTTAGTATTATAGATGCTATAGTTGGATACTGTTTTGCATTCTGCTAGATGTTGAGCTATTTTAGATATACTGAAGTCAGGGATAGCATGGAAATTGAATTGATACTGTACTAGTGCAGTGAAATATTGCATATTCAGAATTCCAGATATTTTTGGCTTTTCCCAGGCCTTCTGAAAAACAGGACCTTGAAACACCCATAAAAAGTACCAGCCTGTAGCTAACCATTTGAAAGAGATGGCCCAGCAGGTGTTTGAGAAAAGTCTGAGGGCCTATTGCACCAGTGCAAATGACTCAGATGTGTGACAGCACTCCCTACATTGAGAAAGCAAAAATATTCCCCTTTTCTGCAAGGCTTTCACTTCTCTCTGTCCTGGATCTGCCAGTTTGTCAGATTTGTATAGATTTTCAGTTTGTATAGTGCTGCCCTAGTAACTAAAACTTGGCTTCTTACCTGTTCAACAAGTGACATTTATTTATTTGTAGGATACCGGTATATATCACAGTGTAACACATAGTTATGGCATGGGACTGATCTCATCACGAGATTTTGTTGACTTGGTGCATGTTAAACCCTATCCTGGTGGCATCCTTACAACTAACTGTAAGTTTTACCTAACTACTGCATGTTTATGTATTTTTGCTGCAGTCTGGAAATTTTTATATAAATTGTTACTCAATTAGTCCAGTGGCTCAGTCACAGTATAGAGTACTTGCTCCATGTGTGGTTGTGCCAAATTAAATATTAACAAACTGATTTTAAAAACATTTTCATACTGCAGCTGCTGAAATTGATCTTCAGAAAAATAACTGTGTTCTTGTTTATTCTGCTAATACAGTAAGGTATTAACGTGTCTGCTTACAAACTGACTGCTTTGTTCAGAACTAAACCACCACAGCTCAGCACTAGTTATATGCAAACACATCTCAATGATAATACTTTTGGGCATACCTGTCCAAACATCTGTAGAAATTTCTACATATATTGAATTATTTACATAAGTATTTAATGTTGTTTGGGCATTTGCCTACAGAATACCACTACTAAACATCCTGCTGATCATGTCGTGAGCTTTTTTTTTCTTGTATCTAAAAAAAATCTTGAGTCACATTTTATACATGTAAAATAACTAATCTGATGCTACTTTTTTAATTATTATTATTGTGTGGCAATACAGCTGTGAGTGTGGAATATTCAGGATGCCCTCCTTCTCCTTCTTGTGTCCGTGGCTATAACAATCCTTGTGGGTATGTGTGTTCCCCCCTGCCAGAGTAAGTATTTACATTCACCTTACTTTATTATCTTTGATTATTCAGTTACCATTTCTATGCAAAACTTAACAAAAGTCATACCAAAGCTTTTTTTTAATTGAGCTAGTTATAGTCCAGGGAAACTTCAGTGTTTCCTGGAGGTCAATTTTCTGGCTYAGACAATCTCCTTTTGAAGCTATTTAAGGAACCTCTTGAGATGCATAATAGCCAAAGTTCACATCGTAGGAACTTTATCCGTAATTTATCCTTTCATATGAGTAATGAGACTTGAGAGATGGACATTCATAACTGGTATTTCAGTAAGTTTAGAAGCAAGAGCAGTGAGTGCTAATTGAAGGCTTCCGTTCTTTTCATCCTAGGAACCCAGAGCATTCCAAGTTAGTTGTATTTATTCAGCCAGAATTAGGCGGAATGCTTCCCTACTCTGTGGTGGAGACAGCAATACCTACTACTCTCGTAAATTTAATCACTGAAACAAGAGCTGGACTAAAAGGCTTGAAAGACCATAATTAAATGTAAGTGAAAATTAATATGCACTTATGCCATGTGCATCTTTGATCTGGATTAACTTTTAATAGAGGATGTAGTTTAGTATTTTAATTGTGGTTTATGTGGAAATGTGTAAAGCTTATCTGTTATATATTAAATTATGAATGCTATTTTTTTTCTGCTCATGGGAGTCATGTCAGAATTTCTACTGAAGTGCCATCAAAACTACAGGGCGTAGCTTTCAATGTAATCCAGTGATGTTTTGTATCTTTTTTGCACTATATATTTAATTACATGTGAATATGGTGGTGTAAACTATAGAAACGTTAAAATATAGTTAACAAAAATATTTTACCATAGCTTTAAACACATTTTGATAATTTTTTACCATCAAAGTATGTACTTTTGACTGACATAAGCAAATTTCCTGCATACTAGAGATTTTAAATATGTTTATTTCTACAACTGTCTAACAGCAATTTGCAACTCTTTCAGTGTTTTGGAATTAAGCATCCAAGAGCTGCCTTACAAACTCAATTTTATGGCATCTCATTAAAAGCTGCTCTGTAAGTCAGTCGTGTCTTTTCATGGATCCTGAACACCAAACCCACAGGCACTTTTTATATGCTGCACACTGTCCAGGAATAGCCTGGCGACATATTTTATATGCATGAATATTATATCATAACTTTTATATTTATTTCAGCCTTAGCCCTTTCTAATTCTTCTAGTTACCAGTTAATGACAGGAAATAGTGACAAATCTGACAAAGTTTAAGAGTCACAGAAGCAAAGGTGTAAGCTAAAAGAATAGTGTGTACCCAGATTTTAGCTTTAGAGCTGCCTGCCCTCCCACATTGCTAGCAACACCAAACAATCAGTGCTGGGGTCCATTGTTAACCATGAGTACACAATGGCATTTTTTCGAAACCAAACTAGTATTTTAGGACGATGTAAGATTTACSAAATTGTGCTTACAAAATAAGGGGCAAATCTAAAAGTCTCCAAGACAAGCAAGATGGGCTAATTACTCCTTCAGGAAACACTAGCAGTCATTATGTCAGATTACCAAAATATATTTTTAATATTCACATCTTTACAATCTACATTGTTTTCCATAAAGTGAACTGTCTTCAGTGCCCATTCTTTAGTGCCCTTTTATTCTGAAAGTGTTTCATTGTGGTTTAAAATATCGTAGTAAATTGTTAGACTGTGACAGACATGATGCTGTATTCTTTCTTCCTCTGTTTGTTTTAGGCTTGTCAGGGTGTTTACCCATAAACATTTTGGATGTAAGTTCTTGATTCTTCCATTCAGCTAACAGTTCTGATTGCACAGTTGCAGGGAGTTCAAAAAAAGTCTCTGGATCAACATGAAGAGGAAATGCAATTCCCTCTCTGCTCTTACAGCCTTCAGCCTCAGAGGTCGTTCCAAAGGCTTGCTCATCTGTACCTGAGTCAGGGGTAGGCACAACAGTTTGGCTGGCTCCAGCTTCCAGAGCCAGTAAGTCTCTCTCTCTGAAACTCGCAGGGTCCTTAGGCTTTTCTTCCATATCAGCATTTGGCAGTGTATTTCCAGGATGCTTGGAAGAACAGCCGGCACGGGAGCTGTGTGTCAAAAGGGTTTCAGAGTCAGGAGCCCCTGTGAAGTGTATACTGCACCCTGGAGCGTTCATGTCATTACTTACTCTTTTAGAAGTTGGAGAAACGCTATTTAGCTCTTTTGGAAAACACAGTGACGGCTGACCGAAAGCATTCTCTGAAGGGATCACTTTTCCTGTTCTTYCAGAAATAATTTCTTTCTTAATGTCTTCTGGAAGTTCCCTAAAGACTTCCTGGTCAATGTCACCAGACAAATGAAATGTTTCAGCCTTTCTTTTACAGCTTTGCTTTTCTTCTGAAAAACCTGTAATATGCATTGCTGTATTTCCAGTTCTCTTGAAGTTCTCATTCCAAGAGCTTGCCTCTCCTTGTGAGACATTATCCTGTTCCTGGGGTATAATAGGCACATTTGAAAAAACAAAAAACACATAAGCACCTGCTGTATGCATCAGTGACTAAATAGTATTTTACTAACAGTGACTTCTTCAAATCATTCCTTAATAGACCATGATCTTTTCTCCTTATGAGCAGCAACGTTTTTTTTCTATTTTTTTTCAAACAATCTTAATACACATAAGTATCCTCCTCTAATTTTGAAAGAGCAAGTATTTTTGTTACTTTCTACTGTTTAAAATATTTGTGGAAAGTTGGAATATGCCTTAACAATAAGGACATGAAATTTATCAGCATGCAGAATATGTCAGGACAAAACTAGTACATTTATCATATAAAGCACAAATCTTGTGGAAACATGGCTAAATGTTTCCCCAGACAATCCCTATACGGTCCAGTGTTCAGCGCTGTGAGGGACATCTCTGTTTAATGTACAGCAGGAATCCCCAGCTCAGCAGATGAGAAGCCAGGACTGTTGCCCAAGAGGAGTGAATCTTTGATTGATTTCTAGTCTGAACAGGGAGACTTAAGAACACACAGAAAGTGGGATGATCAGATCACTCTAAATGTATTTTTATAATAGCAACAAGATAGATTACAAACATCAGTGAGCTATTATCTAAGGTAAAAATTGAAGTTTATATTTAAATCAATTGCACCAAAATCTGATCTGCATATTGCTACTACATACACATTAGCTGCAGGATTTTCATGTAAAATATGGAAAGATTCACTGTCTGAGTGGCCTGTTGTTTCACAAATGCTCAACAGATGGTGGATCTTAGTGGAATGAACAGCCAAATTTGGGGATTAGTTTTGGGAGACATAGRTTGGGATTTTTCCCTCAGCAAATTCTGTCCTCTTCAGTGTAAAGGGTCAACAGCCTAGCTGCCTGTCCTCTTTAATCTGCTCTGATTAAAACAGATTTAATAATAACTAATGAAAGGAAATAACATGTAACATTTGCTCAGAAGATTCCAAAGGAATCTTTCCTTTTACTATAAAAATGCAATTTGTGATCCTAAAGCTTCCAAAGCATTAAGGTTTAAATCTCTATATACACACAGAAATATCATCTCAGAGCTTACTTAACCAGAAAGAATTTTCTCAGTATCTTTCAACTTACCTGGATGTTTTTACCAGAGGCTGAAAGTGGGGACACCTCTTTTAGATAAAAACCAATTGATCCTTTCTTACTGCTAGGAAGATCTTTGAGGTTGGAGAAGCAGACATTCAAAAGAGTGAGATGAAACGGCAGCTCTACATTTATCATCTTGTGGAAGAGCTTCATTAGGATATCAGCCAATGGGGGTATTATACTGCTGCTTTCTAATGCAAACAGTTGAAAAAAGAAATGTATGCCATCAAAAGCTTTCTGTAAACAACTGAAGATATGATTTAGGTAGCAAAGTACAAAGGCAAAATATTAGGCACTCTTAATTTTACATTCTGACCTTTCATTATTTAGCATGTAGACAAAAATAGGGATCAATAGTAACCTAGGAAGTTAAAAATAAGATGCTATTCTTAACGTGAAAGTATTTAGTATTTACGCTACCATATACATGCAGGAGGCAACGCTTATTCATCCGAGAAGATAAATTCCTCTAATATTAAACTCTAAAAATCTGCTCAAGCTTTCCAAGATAGTCTATTAAAATAAAAGTCCAAGAGATTTCTCCCTAATCACAATGTCACAGATGATTTAGATTTTGGCCTGTCATGTATGCCCTGACCTCAATGTGAAGTGCTTTCCTCCCCCTAAAATGCTGAATCTTGCCCCAGGAAGGTAGCTAGACATTAGCACTTAGGTTAGAAGAAGAGTTACAGAATTCTTGCCAAGCTGAGTAGCGTTGAGAAATGATCTAGTGCTAATGAAAAAGGCCTTTGTGGAGCTACGTGTTCATTACATCAACATTGGCAATATCAGTGCATTTTACTGGCATTTGCATGACTGTAGGAGACAACAATAATTTTCAGCCACTTGCAACATAGCAGGAATCTACAAACAATTTAGAAGAAAAAAGCTGCATAGAATCTCAATGGATAATCTGGGACTGTGAGAGGTAATTTGGGGATTCATAAAGCAACTCAGGAAACAGCGATTCTGTATGTCATTGTAACAGTGATTCAGATTTATCTCCTCGCCCCCTGTTTTGAATTAAGTGTCAAAGTAATTGCAATCACTGCTTAGGTTAAAAGATTAAGTTTGAGAAAGAAGAAAAGCTGTACGTTATTCATTTTTAAAAGTACCTCAAAAAGAGACATTTTATACAGTTTCCATTACAGATTCCATTTATCTGGGAATGTAACTCAAATCCATACCAAAGACAAGCAGGTAGTTAATGCAGTAAGCAGGGCCCCCCACCCACCTTCCACTTTAATGCTCCTAATCCAGCAAGGCTGAGTTAAAACTTGACAGTAACACAGAAATCCACTGTAGGAAGAACTTCTATATATTTTTAGTGCATCTCATCAACATATGTCCATTACAAGTAAGTGAAAAGCTTCCAACTATCAGGTCTAAAAAATGTTATGTTGAAAGTAAATAATGGAATGTTTCAGCAAAACAGATTTTCTTCTCAGTCCAGTTGGTATGTACTACTCTGACAGTCATAAAGCACTGGAGTAGATTCATTAGCTCTTCTCAAAACATTGTCTCTACTTCTAGGTTTGTTCTAATGCTCATACCTGACCACAGCACCGCTTAACCAATATTTAAAATACAATTTTCAGTCAAGTTAAAAGGTAGCAGCGCAAAGTGAGTACTTTCAGGAATTCAAGGCTTACCTCTTCCAAATTTCTGAATGAGATGAGGTGGAATAGGACACTGACGGCTCTCCCGATTAAACCACTTATTAGTTGAAGAGAACTGGCGGATGGTCAGTCTTATTGTGTGTGGTTTTCTTCCATCTTTGTGTATTCTAGAGAATATTAACAGGCACAAAGCAGTAAGCATTCCGCAAATATTTTTCAGGGGGACAAGGAAACTGTCACAACATCTAGTTTAAGTTACAAGGCCATTTAATGTAAACATTACGGATCTCTCTTGATTCCTAAACTGATCACTGTGGATTATATGAGGAACTTTTGGTCCCAGCTGTATCCTGTATAATCCAGTATCTGTAACTATGAAAATGAAATGAAAATACTTTCCAGACTAACATGAAAAAAAAMCAAAAAACATCTGCTTAATGGGAGACAAGTGGTAAAAATAAGGGACTGAAATTAGAGGAACTCACACACTGAAAAAGAAATATTTAGGATTTTTCCACAGAAAATAAGGGAGATGAGGGAACATGCACTAAAATACTGTGATACATCATCAGAACAATGGAAGAGAATCAGCAAATGGAAAAACATACAAATGTTTGTCAAGGAAGCTGCATGGGAATGGCACGGCTGGCAGCCAGCCGGGGGAGGAGGATGCGAAAGGCAGTTTTAAGAGGAAATTAAGGCAACACAGGAGGAAATCCATGACTTGAGACAAGACCAAAGCAAAGGGGAAGAGCAGCTGGAAAGGCAGGTGCTGCCCCCTTCAAGGGCATTTTGCTGGAAGAAATATTACAGAGTATATAGTATACCTTACATACACTCAAAGTCCTTTCACAACACACAGTCAGTCAGCAAAAGAGTTACTGAAGACAGTCACCTGTCTAAGAGGTTAGCAAGCAGTTCTTCAATTTTCTCTTTAACTTGCACTTCTGATGAACATTTTTTAAAAGAATCTTCTTCACTAAGGGACTGGAAAAAAAGTCTTTTCAATTTTATAATCAGTTAAAATTCTCATCAAATCAAGTATGCAGAATGAAATTTAAGATGCCTTTGATAGTCGGAGCTCAACTGATTTTAAGGTGCATTATACTTTAATTTTTTCCTAAGTTGTACTAGGTAATATACAGACATGTAGGAATTGTTATATTGAAGTAGCCCTGTAAGTGGAAATTATTTCAGTGAGTCTAGTGAAGCTGTATAAGAATCAAAGCAAATTTTTCTCTTCTAAAAAACACTTCCGAACAAGACTTGTACCTGAGGAGGGCCTGATGGAGTCACCGGGGAGTCATCCTCTCCATAGCTGAGTTTTTGGATACGCTGAGCAGTAGAAACACCAAATTCCTTCTCTAACACAGCAGGTGGAACCGCTTGGAGATCACACACACTTTTAAGACCCAGCATTTCAAGGCGTTTACTGGTTTTATAGCCAATGCCTAAATAAAATGTACATTAAGTACATTATCGTTAGAAACTGTCAGACCGATGAACCCAAACATGCACCTCTCCTGCTGTTAAAAGCATCCAGTAGCACAGGGGGGAAATAAAGGCAAGGGAGAATCTGCCATTGGGAAAGACACAATGGGACAGAACAAAGAACTCCCGAAGTCTGTAGTCTAGATCATTATTTCTTGGCCAAGAGCATGGTGTCAGCATAGAGTAACTAGAAAAGTGTTTGCTCAGAAAATTGTGTCAGCCTCCAACAGACTCTTTTAATAACCCTAAACAGACTTTTTGGTCATCAAATTAAAAGAGAAAGCTGCATATATAAAATCTAATACCAGCTGCAGTGCTCGAGCTTCCATAAAAATAAACTGGAAATTAAATATTTTTCAATCCTAAATGAATTCTGTAATGCTTCATTTTCAGTTGTGTCACAGAACTGAACTGCTTTAGCCAAGTAAAATCCAGAACAGTGTAAGAAATGAGGAAGAAAAAAGGAAAAAAAAAGACAACAAAGCCCTAATCACACCTCCCCATCCTGCCACTCCCTTTCAGGGACTAGACTGCAACGTTATTTCGGCTACAGCTTTTGCAGTATTATTTTTCTCCTACTGCTGAGGGCTCTCCGTGTGCTCTCATGCTCACTGTACCAGCCTCTTACCGGGCACTTTGTTGATGTGCTCAAGGCTGCGCATCAGATCCTGGGAGCTTTCAGGCAGCAGAAGGGTTTGTTGGTTGGGTTTGAAGGTGCCAGACACCAGCTTGGCCAGCACTTTGTTGGCAGCCACCCCGGCGCAGCCCGTGAGGCCCAGCCTGGCGTGCAGAGCTTCCCTCAGCTCTCCTGCCRCCTGGGAGCCAAGGACTAGTCTCACGTGCACTGGGTCCTGGAAATCGATAGCTGCAAAGGAGAAAGGGGGTGGGGCTCGGAATGGAAGTAGTCTCTCTGCTAAGTTTCTGTAAGACATAGAGGTTTTTTGCAAAACTGATTAAAATCAAGTGCAGTCCCATGGGTCAGATGCTACTGCCATGGCTTCAGCATCCAAGCTTAAACTCACTTGCAGAAACCCGGTAAAAAGAGAAAAATGCTGTTTTTCAAAAGCAGGGGTATATTCTTCAAGAATAAATAATGTTTAAGGAGCATTTCAATTATCAAATATATCTGTACATATCAAAGGCAAGTTTTACATTAGATTCTTGCATGAATGTAACCAAGTCAGAGGTTACAATTTCAATCCCTATTGAAAATGCTCAAAATAGCTCAAAGTAACATTAAATCCAGGAAAGAACAATTGCTTTCTTCCCTAATATAAAGGATGAGATTTTCCCAACTGGCAGTAAAGTTCAAACTCAGCAAAAATTCTAAATGTCTTAGTACATTAAAAATATCTTAAAGGAAAAAAAAAAAAAAAAAGACTGTAGCAAGCTGTGCCCCTGAATCATTGTGCGCACTCCTCTGCTGCACACTTGCTTTTCCTGCAAAATAATCACTACATTGATTCCCCTTTGTGATTCCCAAGCCCTGAGAACAAGCCTAGAGTAACTGAAGTTGCCAAGTGCTCAGCTTTAGACAACAATGGGAAACAGACAGATGCTTTGGGCTGAACTGCACAAGAATTTAAATTATTTTCCAGTAGGAAGAAGGCTCAACTCACCTTGGTCGTTGTATACATGGCCAGACACACATACTCTGGAGCATCCACTTTGCTGTAGCTGTTTTAGTCTTTTCTCTACAATCTCTGTGATATCCACAAAGTTTTCATCAAACCCAAGCCTTTCCACCAGTGGACAAAATTCTTCCAACAGATCTAGGAGCAGAAGAAAATAACCACAGATAATTCATACACAACCTAAAACTGAGGTTTCATTTTTGCAGCAGCCCACGGCAGACTCCCCACAGATGCAAGGAGGACTCTTGCATCAGTAGAGGTGAATAGGTGTCCCCTTCTGGATACAAGAAACCCAAACACAAGACAACAAAAAATAATATTACTGCACATGCATGTATGTACACAGAATTTAACAGAGAGTCTTTGTCCTCTACTGAATAATGGTTAGTTTGTACCTGTAACCTTGTACGACATCTCCCTGTACTGAGTTAGATCCTCTCCATTAACCAGTATCAGCTGAGGAACCTTCTCTTTAGCATCCCTGACAAGCATCATTTTCTTAACTCCAAGTTTTCTGGCTTCATAGTTACACGTAACTACACAGTATTTCTGTTGTACACCTGAAAAATAATGGTTATATGATTTTAAAAATTTAGGTTTTGTGGTATTTCACAGAAGTCCTCAGTATTCCACACCACTGCCAAAATCTGCAACGCACACGCTTTGATCAGAACACAGTGTTATGAAAAAAAAAGCAAGCAAACAAAAACATTACTCTTACTTGAGAAGACCAAGAGAGAGATCTCCGAGATGATGATGGTGAGTGAAATGTTCTCACTGATGGCGAGAACCTTTTAGCTTTTTTTTTTTTTCCCATTTTACTGTCATGCTCAATTCGGGGCCTTTTGAGACAACTGTGTCTGGAAAATTGCTCCTTATAAAACAGTCAATTTAGGGAGTACTTTCTCCGCTCATCCTGAACACTGACTGCGTTGCATTTATTCCCAGCTTCTGAATGGAATAAAGTACCTTCCGAGGGTGACTGCGTCATAAGAACAGACTCATGTGTGAGCTGAGCCCTCTCTTTGCTCATGCACAGCATCAACCATCCCCAGTGCCAACGCTGAGACGCTGGCAAGCGCCCGCCCTCCTCCTCAGGAGGATTCACCAGTCTCAGGTGGCATCGTCCAGGCTGCCCCTCGCTCACTGCGGATGTGGTTAAGGCCACGGTGCTGCTGGAACACACATAATGCCCAAAGCAACTCGTACCCAAAGGCTTGTCTCGCAGCTCGGGATTCCGGATCATTTCCACTTGTGCGTAAAAGCAGTCCAGGTCAATGTGAACGATCACTCTGCACGCCGTCATTGCCGCCGCAACGCATTTACCTGCTGCAAGGAAAGGAAATAAAAATTACACATGATGTAACAAAGCTTAAAAAAAACCCTCTATACCAGCAAATAGATACTACAGCAAGTTTTACATTAATTGTAGCGCTACAGTAATTCTAGAATTTATGATCCTCAGCAAGTCAGCATTCTCATAATCATTTTCCCCTATTTTCACACAGCCACCTGGATTTCCTTTCCCCTTGAACCATTTTAGAGCATCATTTTACTGACACAAATCCTTCYACAGTGGAGTACCGAGACCTTTTTTTAATATATTTCTAGAAAATGTTTCTTTTCTCCTAAAGCTGCCTTAGCTGTGAACATGYTTCACTGACAGGGACGACTCTTCCACCTCTTTCAGAGCGTACCCTTCACAAAGCTTCAGCCTGGGGAGCCTTTCAGGTGAATTACCAAAGTGCTTCCCAAAGTTTGAGATATTGAGGCTCTCCCAAAGGCAGCCAGCGAAGATTGCAATGTATCAGCTGGCAAACAGCAAGCCCTGCTTTCTATGGGGGGGAAATGGTTTTTATTATTTATTTAAAGAAGTGAAAGAACTTCCATTCGAAGTTGATGCTGTCCAAATATTAGACTTGGCGTCTTTTTTTAGACTTTGGGCCATTTCTAAATACTGTTTTTTCCTCCCTCTAAATTCCCACTTAAGTTAGCTGAGCCAGGCAGGGAAGAGAGGCGATTATCGGCAGGATCATGAAGCCAAAAGGACTGTTTTTAGGTACCAAAGGGAGCTGCAGAGCCCCGGGCAGCCAGGCAAGCCCAGCTCCATGCACACAGGCCGCGGCGAGCAGCCCTCCCGCCCCCGCGGCTTTCCAGCGGCTCCCCTTCCCTCCTGCGCAACTCCCGCTAAGCTGCAACGCCCCCAAACGCGCAACTGCGGGCGTTAAAACGGCGCCTTCCGCGGCTCCTCTACCGGGCCCGTGCCCGGCGAGCGGCGGCTGCGGAGGCGGGACGGGGCGAGCGGGGTCGCCCCGGGACGGGGCCATCGTCCCCCCGGCCGCCATTCCCTCCGGGACGGGGCCACCGTCTCCCCGCTCGCCCCGGGACGGGCCGCGGGCTCCGCGGCCGCCATTGCTCCCTGTGCCCCTCGGCGGCCGCGCTCACTCGGGGCGGGCGCGGCGGCCGCGCCGCCCGGCTGCGGGCAAAGCCAGTTCTCCTCCTCCTCCTCCTCCTCCTCCTCGTCGTCGTCGTCGTCGCTGCGCCCCGTGGGCGGCGGGAAGGGCCCCTCCATGCCGCCGCGGGGCTGACTCATGGCCGCAGCGCCGCTCCCCGGGCCGCGCGGCGCCTCCGCCCCCGCGGCTCAGCTCGGCGCCGGCTCCGCGGCCGCTGCCCGGGCTCGGCGCTCCTTGCGGCAAGGGGCCGTTCGCGATGGGGACGAGGCTCCCCGCTGCTGGAAACAAACGTCCGGAGCCGCTCGGGAGGCGCCGAGCGGAGCTGGGGCGCGGGAGGAGGCGGCTCCCCCGGGCGYTCGTAACGAGCAGGCACCGTGGAAAAGAGAAAAAAAAATAATAATACAAAAAGCAGGAAGCAGATAACGAGGGGATGGAGTTTTGTGAGGCGGTCCCTTCCTGGTGGGTCCTAACGCTGCAGCACGCCCGAAAAAAAAAA
>NW_020454094.1:305639-474848 GCF_003342845.1 Nothoprocta perdicaria
GCCGGGGCGGGCGGCCCCGCGGGGCGGCCGGGGAGCCGCTGCCCCCCGCCGGGCCCCGCGTGGGAGCCGGGGGGTCGGTCCGTGCCCCCGTCAGGGGATGGAGGGGTCGGGAGGGGTCGGTCCCTTCTGTCAAGGGATGGGGGTTCGAGGGGAGATCGGTCCCTTCCCTCCTGTCACCGTATGGAGGGGCTTGGGGGGGGGGGTGTCGGTCCTTTCCCGCCTGTCAATGGATTTGGGGGGTTGAGGGGACCGGTCCCCCCCCCGTCAGGGTCCATTTTGGGGTCCCCGGTGCCGGGCAGGGCCCGCGGGTGGCACTCGGAGGCCGCGGCCGTCGCCGGCACGGTGCCGCTCTGGGCCAGCGCTGGGTGCGGGAAGGGGAGCGCTCCCTCTCGCATCGCAGCGCAGCTGAGGGAGGCCACAACCGCCTGCTTTTGTGCCGCCCGCCCCCCAAAACGGAAAGAAAAATACCCGTAAAATTTCTTTTCTCCACATAGAAATAAAATAAACTCTGCCGCCTCGCTCTTAAGCCGCGCTTCTGTCAGTCCAGCCTGCTGCACCCCAGAGGAAGCTCTTTTGCAACGGCTAACCTCTTACCCACAGCTCCTCTATTTATAGCTCCATAGGCATCTGCTGCACCACACCTGAAAGCTGCGCCGCGCGAGCCGAGCCGAGCGRAGCGAAGCGGAGCCGAGYGGCGGCCTCGTGCCGTCCCCRGCGCGGGCCCAGCCCTTCCGCTGCCCACAGGGAGCTCCCGCTCGCTCCCGGTACCCCCGAATGGAAAAGTCGCTTTCCGTCCGTGYGGAAAATGGCATCACTTGACCCATGGCTCGTTGCTAAACAAAAGCTGAGCATCTGGCAAAGCGGTGCCTGCATGCGGAGGAGAAACGCTGAGTTTCTCCAGGCTTTTGAGCGAGTCCCATTGGAAAGTTTTGTATTTTTTACTTTTTTAGGCAAGTTCTATTTATCGCTGTTTTTGTTTTGCCGCCTTTGTCTGACTCGCACTGCCAAGCGTGTGCTAATGCTGCGGCAGATGATTGGGCAGCAGCTGGCATCACTGGCTACGTCTCCGCATCTGCCTTGCCTTGCTTCAGTGCTGCCTTACGAAGCCTGTCGGAACGATTAAACTCGACTCTGCGATTTGCATCCTCCGTTCTGGACAGGTCCCGGTTTGCTGCAAATTGTTGGGCTGAATTTCCCGCCTAGGTTGATTGTTCTCAGCTCTTAATATCAGCCAGACTCACTGCTGAATTTAATAGGATATTGTTAATGCAGGAAAAACTCAGTAACTCCAGGGGTTGCTCAAAAAGGCCTATTTTGGAAACACTCAATTTAGGCACATATCTGTCCCATCAAAATGTGGGAATGTCAGTATTTTGCATATTTTAGGTTCTTAATTAAAATATAAAAATACGCAGAAAATGCAGTAAGTTCAGGTGCTGCCAGGTTTTAGTTCTCGTTGTGCAAAGAATGGTACRTAACCTCATTAAGTTCATTAAGGCACCTTACTCAGCTCCCTGAAAACCTGCCACCTCTCYTTTTATGATTTCTTAAGGCTAGAGAAAAGCAAGGGGTTGGAGAGAACTTCATTTACTGTGATGTTCTAAATAATGATCAGTAATTAAGAGGAACTCTTGCAAGATTAATAATTGTTGCAATCTACCTGACTTGCATTTTGGAGCTCTTTTTTTTTTTTTCTTTCTTTTTTTAATCAGGATTGCTTTATGGAATTTTAGCCTATCGTGGTCTAGGAAGATGTGAATCATGTAGAGTAAGGCACTTCTAGCAGTTTCTGGTAGGATATCATTTGCCCTTTCTTCAGATGTAATCATCGGTCTTACTGACCTTCCTCATTATCATATAAAAGCTATTAAAACATGGGTGGGGTGGAAATACTTTACGAATACTAYAGTAGATCAAAACAGCTTTTGAGGTTAGCCCCTTATGTATAATGATCTGTGCCTTCATCCTTCAGATTTTGCTGCTGCTGCCAAAAATCCTTTTAAGAACGTCTTTAACACACTTTTTGTTTAAGAGGCAGGACTGTAATCGGCTCATCACTGACTCCAGAATTCTGCCTTTTTCATGTGGGAAAGTGGTAGGAATAAATGTTTCAGATTTTAGGACGCCTTCCAGCATGGTTAGCAGTGCTGCAGATCTTGTGCCAAACAACCGCAAAATTGAAACTAAAAACTTACCAGGCAACTCATCGCTCAGAGTCTGTTGATTTCGCTACAGATTACAGGCTTGCAAAAATAAGTAGTCATTTATGTGACTATAACATAACTTCTGTTCAGTCACAGGGCTACTTCTGCTCAACAAAAGCGAAACAAATAAAAAAATGTTTTTATGGCTTCGGGCAGCACTGGCACMGGAAATTTATTTATTTTTCCTTTCCATTCTGTTATAGCTATGAGGCAGATTTCAGCATTGCTATATTTAAAACAAATGAAAATCTATTTTGATTCAGTAAGTAGAGCAGGCCAAACACATTCAAAAGACTTACGTAGCTCTAGCTTTTTAAAATAATTATAAATAAATAAATAAATGTCAATAAACCCTGTGTTGCTAAAATCTGTAACAGGGCACACAATGGGATCTGGATGGTATGCCCAAAGCAAACTAACATTCCTTATAAACTGACATAGTAGGGAATTGGCATAACCTTTTGAAAAGTAATAATAGTCTTTTTTTTTTGGCAATTGTAGGACAAAGATAAAAAAATGTGCATTGCATTTTAAGCGTATACATTTTCAGAATAGTTCACTGAAACCTCCAATTCTTTGATTTCATGTTAGCAATCAGAAGGAGTATTTTCTGAGTGTCTTGATTTGAGGACAGCAGGCTTGCAGAGGTGACAGCGGGGCCAGGCTTGGCTTGCAGAACCCTCATAAACGGTGATGGAGAAAAAYCTTACTCTTATAGCTGGGTKTGAGGGAGGAAAAATATAGTTGGAGTATAAACTCTCTTGATCTAGGCAGTGTTGTGTTAAAAACAGGATCCTGAGAGGAGCACAAAGGCMGCGCCGGCAGGGCTCTTGGAAGAGGCGCTCGGTTTAGGCCTTAATCCACCCATTGGAGCCCTCCCTGCGAGGTTTTCCGTGCAGCACACACTGCGTGGCTGCTCCCGGAGCTGGAGGGGTATCCTGACGAGTACGGCTGCTCCGCATCGAAACCAGCAATGCTCTCTGTTACGGTGATGTTACAGTCCGGAGGAAGAGGATGCTGGCGCTGACACGACATAGTGTTCCCTGGGGTTGCTCTGAAATACTGCCGTGGCTCCGCATGATCCTTTCTAGCCTAGAGATGTGGATTCTCTTGATGACCATCGTGTCCCTACAGAAAAGGGAAGGCTCAGCTTGCAGCCCCGGTGAGCTGGGAAGCGGTTCTCGTTCAGCCTCTTTGTAGGCTGTCCTTTATAACGACACTCCCTGCTCGCAGTCGGGTGATCTAGAGCGTTCTGTCACTTTCTGTAAGTGCAATGTTGCACAGTAATGCGGGAAGGCRATGTCTTGCCTGTAAGGGAATTCATCCAGATTTTCCTTTAAATCAAGGCCCTGTGCATGTAGGAAACTCACTTCCAATTTGTCTTAATGGTTCTCTTAATGTAATCAAAAAATATCCGCAGAGTTGTTTCTGCCTTAAGAAAATGCTTCTCTATGAACATGACTCTACTAGAAATAACATTTCTGTAAGTCTAAGACGGTGATTATTATTTTTTTAATGTTCTATTTATTCAGGGCACTATAAGGTAGGGGGTGCTGCTGTCCCATGGAAAGGCTCCATAGCGCTTCAAAAGCTCTGCAAAAATCGGAGCAAGGAACTTCTAACACAGGCAGCTGAGTTCCTGCTTTAGCAACCTTGTCTTTCTATGGTAAAATTTCCTAGTGCACATCCCAGCATTTCCTAAACTCTGCCATGAAGTTACTTCTTTCAGAACAGCAGCAACTTAATACTCTGTTTGGATGCCTGTGTTCTTCGTGGGAAAAAGGCAAACAAGAATTCCTGTGCCTTTTCCAGGCAGGATTTAAAAAGCCAAGTAGTTTGACACCACTTTCAATGGATTCTAATAGGCTCTTAAGTTTGCCTACAGAAGCTTTTCCAGTCTAGGTATAGCCATGGGGCAAACAGACATCCCTTTGAAGTTTGTCTTGTGGTTTGACAATAAGATAAGTGCYAGAGAGCTCCCAATGACAGTAGGATTAGTTTAATTCTGTAATTCTGTGCCTCTTTTTTTTTTTTGGCCCATGTTATACATAGGCATATTGCTTTTTCTTTATTATTTTTTTTTTCCGAGGGCAATTAAAGTATTGGAGAAGTTATAGAAGTGAAGTCTAAAAGTCTAAATCTTGGAAATCTGTTTTGGGTTCTGTGCAAGAAAAATACAGCCAGCATTAGCTACTTATTAATTTATTAGTGCTGCTCCCATTATATTTTTCCTGCAGTGCACCCAGTTTATGGGATGACCTGAATTCAKCAGAAGTTTGAGCTACCATCATGTTCTCTTAGTGTCTTCTGGAAGTTGGTATCTTTTCTCCTTCGCTGCTCATAGTTACACTGCTTTCTAAGCTTACAGGAAAACCAAAGCAAGGATGATGATGGTAAGGAATGAGTTTCCCGAAAGTTCAGTGGGTTTTTGGTGGTTTGTTTTTGTAGCTTTTCTCTGCTCATCTTTAGCTTTTAGTTTTAGTTTAGTTTAGTTTTGGGTATCTTTTTTATTGCTTTTTGAAAGGAGAAACGACAACTTCACATCAGTCCCATTAGAAACCTAGTGCAGTACAGACTCTGTGCTCCTTGCCCATGGACATCCACACCAGACAGACCAGAGTTAGGCCCGGAGCAAAGCTCTCGGGTTCCTGTCCCGGCAGAGGTGCTCGAGCCCTTTCAGTGCGCACGTCGCCTGCCAGGCTGGGGGCATCTTTTCCAACCAAGAAAGGACATTTTTGGCAGCGCATTCTTGCTGACGCAGAAGAGCCCAGCCTTGTACAGCGGGAGCTCTATTCCACGAGGACCTAATGAAGGCGTCCTCTGTCTCAGTAAGGCACCTCTTCAGACTGAGACTTTCAGGAAAATGGAGCTAAAATATTTTCAGAAATAAAAGATAAAGGTCTGGAAAATAACCTTTTAAGGTTCGCCYGCCTCAGTTGCTGTTGGTGAGTTAGCGTGACAATACAAACCATGTGCTACGGTGGTATTTAAAAAAAAGGTTGTTGCAAAGGAAATCAGATAATCAGGTTCTGAGTTTACACCAGTCATGTAGCGACTTCTGGACTGAGTCTTTGAACATATTTGAGTATTTGCAGTCCTTTYCTTTGAGAAAGGATCTCTTACAGTGGCTGTAGCCCAACTTTTATTTCCTAGTTGAATAAATCTACCACGTGCCCTAGAGGTCAGCTCCATAGCAGGCTTCAACGAGCAAGAGGCTGGTGTTAGGCTTGCTTAAACATAAGATCAAACAACTAATTTTACTGTGGGCTTTCTCTGGTCTGATTTCCTGTTGCATCGTGAAGTACTCAGATGTATGTTCAGTGTCCTCGCTTTCCTGGCCTTCATTCCCATTCCGAGGAGGAGGGTGATTTACAGAAATGCTTTGCCCCGCTTTATCTCTGTTAAGTAGCCAAATTAATGTGTTTTGAACCAGGGCTGCCTTTCCCGGGTGGTTAGTGCCCTTCCTCCTCCCTTGGTACCTGCCTTGGCAGCATCCCTGCAGCTCAGCAGGCTGGGCCCCTGGAGACAGAACTGTGCAACTGCTGGAAACCTCTGGAAAACTGGTGGGAATGAGTGCTTAAACTGACCCCGAGAGAGGAAGAAGTGCAAAGTTACAGGAATACATCTTGTTTTTAGCAGCCATGAGATCACCTCTTTCTTCAGCTGCTTCTTAGTTTGGTCATTATGGGTCAAATTTGGCCACGCGGTTAAATGAGTCAAAACATTTGGTTAAAAAGGCCATTGCTGCAAAACGGAGCTGCTTAAAAAAAAAAAAAAAAAAAGGAAACCCTAAGTATCTGCCTACATTAAGATTACTGTTTTCACAAGCCGAGCTGCTATCTTGCCCTTAAACCTGGGCATTTAGAGCTGGAAGAGGAGGACAGATAGGGAAGTACAAGCACGTTTGCTGTACAGGGAAGTTTAAGGTAGCCTCCTTGTACTACTGTTAATTAATGTGCCCTCCTCTTCTGCTGGAAACAGCTGAAAAAGTGTTTTTATTAACAAAGTTCTGGACGGCTCATTATATAACATAAGCACTTTCAGCCTCCAAGAACTTCCATTTTTTTAGCATGTGAGTACACATGCTATCCTGTACAATRTGATTTGAAGCTTGATAGTATTTTTGAGTGAATAGTTTTTAGGTTTGGTGCAGATACTTTTGTGCTGTCATATATACTACATTTCTACTTGGGGAAAATATGGAAACTTCTAACTAAAGTTAGTTCTTTTTTAAAAAACTACAGAATGTTAACTGTGTTACACGTGTTTAGGTAAGGTTAAACACTTTTTAGTGTTTATCAGAATAACAGTTGTACAATCCATTGTGTAAGATATAATTGGAGATATTTCTGTGTGATTCTACATTTATCTTGCAATTTTAAGTTGTCTCAATGTTGGGTCATGCTCTAATTTAGTCAGCCCAGAGGCTCCCATGTCACAGCCCCCTCAAAGGCCCCTTTCACTGCCTTCTTGGTGCATGAAAGAAGTCAGTGTGGAATTCAGGAATGCCCAGAACATGGGAATGAGGGCAACTTTTACTGGTTTCCTCCATATCTATGTAATTTCTCCTTGGAATAATGTACTGATCCATATTGCTGACTTTTCTAGCACTGTAAAGTTTAGAATGTGTGAACTCAAAAATCCCTTTTAACAATCTTTTAGAGCAGGGGTGAGTTTGAAGTCTGAGACGTCTTCAGCATCCTTTTCACTTTGACTTCTAAGGTGTCTCCTTCATCCGGAGCCTCTTCTCAGTGAACAAAGTGTAAGAACCTGCCCTTCTACCCTTCTTTCCTACAGAAAACCAAGTTTAAACCGCTGTTTGGTTTTAACCCCTGTTGTATAAAAAAAAAAAAAAAAAAAGAAAAAAAAAGTCAGAAAAGTGCTATTTCTCAGAAGTGCTGCATGGAGGCATGCTGGTTTAAATGGGCTCTGTAACGTCACCTTTCCCTTAGTGCATACGACTGGTTTCCTAACTGTTCAAATAAAGTCTCTGCACATAACCCCTCTATTTGACTGTTACGCAGTGACTTTTACTCTGCGGGTAAGAGAGGTGAGGAGACTTTGCAGCAAGGGCAGGGTGGAGATTAAAGATAAATCTTTGGATGATTCTGAAATTAAGCTTTTTATTATCTCGACAGCCTACATTTTCAAAGTAGAAAAAATGCAAATGCTGCTTCCTTGAAGCCAGAGGAAAACCAAGAGGTGTTTGTTTGCCTGCGACCGAGGTGGAACCATAAGGCTTGCACCCCACCATTTGCCTCCATCCCTTATTTCTACRTCAAATGAACCCGCAGAAACCTCACGATGCCTCACAGTGAGGGAGAGGGAGGTCAGGGGTAGAGGGAATTAGTTGGAATGCTCAGTAGACTGCAGTAGATTTTAGGAGTTTGCACCAAAATCATGTCCTGAGTTAATTAGGAGGAATGCTGCTCAGGCTGCCGGGCCTTGGTGAACCGCACTTTCTCCTGGTGTCATTAGATACCATTGAAGCTGGAGAAAGAATGGGAAATATGAAGTGGTTAAGGTATGGTATGAGGAGGAAAAGCAGTAGGTATTTGTCAAATAACAGCTTCTTGGTTGTAGGAAGTTCCTCATGGAGCTGCACAAATGGTTTTCTTAGAAATGATCTGATAGTAATAAAAATTACCTTGGTTGAACAAGTGGTGTGTGCTGTACACCATGAGCGAGTTTCCTATCTAGGACATCATCAGAACAAGTGAGTATCAGAAAATGATCAGGAKGAACTGGATAACTCTGAAAAACAAGGAAATATTTCACGTGAAACTAAAAGGGAGTTGGAGGAGGCCATGGAGACCTGTGCTCCTAAGGGCCAAGAACAGGAGGTGCTGGAGATGGTTGAGCGGCTGGAAGGAACCGATATGTTGGCCATGCTGTGGATGGGACCTGTTTCTGGGGACAGGGAAGCACCGATGTCCCTGGTGCTGCCCTGGGCCGGGAACACTTGGAAAAGAGCTGGATCAGTGTGAACAGACAGTAACAAAGCGAAGGCTGGACTSATCCCCAAGGGATCCGTGGCGGACATTGGGAAGCAAAGCTGGGAGATTTCTCTCTGTAAACACAGCTCCCTTTTTAACCCATTCTTATCATGTCTAGGCAAGGCCTGGCTGCAGCAAGTCCATCTCATTCTTCATGGTGTGGGCAAACAGGAAAGCAAAAGCCAAGGATAGATTCCCAAGACACTTCATTTAAAAAAAAAAAGATCTTTTTTGTGGCGCTGGCCAGTTTGTAAAAAGTTTTCTTTTCAAAGTCTGTGCTCTTTAGCGTGGCTTTTCAAAATCTTTTATTTTGTTAATCTTATCCTAAAACCGAGCTTCTTATTAACCTCAAATTCAAGGAGGAAATAGATTATTTTGCTGATGGATTGCAGCCTGCCACTTCTACTAACTTCACCATTGATTTAAGTGGTAGATCTTATGCTATGAATTGAAATAGCCTTTAATGCCACCCCTGCCAATGATCCATGTGGAAACAAATTAGCAATATTGGATCACATTCTTCTGTTTACTTTTAGAGTGAAAAAAATGTTAAAAACATAAATATTAGAATTAAAAGGATGTATTAATGAAGTTTGCTTGTGAATTGTGTTTTCAGAGTTCTACCCGAAGGCTTTTTAGTGAAGCTAGGCTGGTAGCTGCCCCCTGCTGCAACTCCAGGTGCATGTGAGGCATCTCCACAAGGAAGCTGGCGAGGAAAACTGATAAGAAGAGAGTCTGTTAGTTCCTTCCAGAGCAAAAGAAGGTGGCGATGCAGGAAAATGAAAGGATGAAATGCATGGTACAAAAAYTAGTATAGAGGAGAAGATGTATTTGTCGCACTTTTATATCCTTCTGTGCTTACTTAGCTATTGGCTAACACAACTGAATGTATACATGTTTTAATTAAACAMAAGGTTTTGGAACAGAGAACGTAAACAGTGAGTGGAGGGCTTGCGTGAAGTCGGTGTTTCGTGTCCCCAGGAAGGTTGGGAAGGCAGCTCGCAACGGGAGCTTCCCTCAGGAAATCCAGCCGTCCCACTCTGCCGCTGGAAAACGGGGACATTTGGGTGGGCAGCCAGTGCTGTGTGAAGGTTATTTTTTTCTCTGAAGAGGCAGCACAGACAACAGACATGATTATTTCAGTGGGAAATTGAGCTGCCACGCGAGGGACTCGCGCTGTCTCTGGCCCTAAGTGCCGGGTTTTCCCTGCTGTTAGCAAGCTAAGGCACTCATTTCCACTGTTTAAACTCCAGTGTGTTGTGCTTAGTTTGGCATATAACATAGCTTCAGTTCTGTGCCTAATGAGACGTGGAACAGGGCTSGGGGGAGAGCTAGGGGTTTTTCCCCTTCCCACACCCGTCCTCCAGGAGGTTGGCTTCGATTGCAATCTGCTTTAAGACGATTTTTTTTTTTTCTCTCCCACCCTTTACCTCTTGCAAATTATCTTTCTGTATTTCTGGATTCATTTAAATAACTTTTTAAACTGTTTGCCTTAATGAGGTGTTTTTCCCAGAATCCAATACATATTCTTCTGTGTGGAAGTTCTTGCCTTGAGGTATTTGTGCATTTGAAAAAAAACACTTTGGAGAAGTGAAGAAGACAAAAATCTTTAGTATCYTTCTGCATGAAGGAAGTGGCCTAAAAATGCCATGAGCCCAGTTAATCTTGCAGGGTTCAGCATGCTGGAAACTTGTGACGTTTGGCTGAATTTGTTGGAGAGAAATTTGCATTAGACATTCAAGGGCCTGATGACCCCGGGCTGAATCTCCTGACCTCGGTGCTGCGAGGCCATCATCAGCTGCTGTTGCAGTCTGAGAGTTTTACGGAGCATTTCTTGGCTCCTGGTTTCCTGCCACACTTTTGGCAGGAGGCAGCACCGGTGCCMCTTGCAGTGGTAGCTGCATAGGGAGCGCATAGGAAGCTCTGGAATATGGAGACCAGCAGAAATACCCCTTTCTTAGGATAACCATAAATTGGATATTTATCGGCATTACTCAAACGCAAAGCTGGGAATTTGGGGCAAGCGGCAACAGTTCCAAGTGAAGCTGGTTTGGGTAAATGCTGTGTAACTGATGTCCTGTGTTGTGCTAGGACCTRCCATTCCCACGCACAGTTGCAGCTTTGGCCCTGCTTCCTATTTTGCATCCTCCTGCTTGCTGCTTGCTTGCCTGTTGCTCAGTTACTTTTCTGGCTTTGCTCACCAGTGTCAGTGACTGAATAGGTAAGTGCTGCTGCGTCACGCCGAGCGCCGGCCCTGCGCTGCTGCCACGGCCAGCCTGTCCCAGAGCTGGAGAGTTGCTGTTGAATCCTGCTGGACCTTGGCCAGCCCTCAGGTCACACTCTGCCTTTGGTCCCTACACTCTGTGCAGAGAGGTCCCTTGCTCATGCACAGTCTGACACCCCGTTGCACACTGCTTATATTGAGTTTAGCTTAGATGACTGCCAAGGCAGCTTTCCTGGTGTCCATCAACCTGAGGCCTAAGTTAAATCTTAGGCCAAGGATGGGACTGGATGTGCAGAGATTGGGCAGATACCATTAATGAATACAAGCATGAACATGCCACATGGAATAAAGATACGGAAACTTCATAGATATTTGACCAGGTATAAAGCCTSTTATAAGAAGTCAAAGTTGTATCCTGTTGTACAACAAAACATACTAAAGTGTTTTCTTCTTTTTAGTCCAAGTGGTAAGAAGTTCAGAAGCAAGCCTCAGTTGGCAAGATACCTGGGAAACACTGTTGATCTCAGCAGTTTTGACTTCAGAACGGGAAAGATGATGCCCAGTAAATTGCAGAAGAACAAACAGAGACTAAGGAATGATTCTCTCAATCAAAATAAGGTTTGTTAGTAAATACTGTGTTTAAGGATATCCTAAAAAATCCTTTCCTATAGTTCATTTAGCAATTTCTTTTCTGCTTAAAGCAGCCTGCTTCTGAGATGTACATGTGTGTTTAATTTTTAGTAGTGGTAGATGCAAATTTTTAAATAGAGGGAATGCTCTGCTACTACAAAGAAAAGATTGAGGTGAGGTTAAATATGAAAAAAAAAGAGTAATTCAGGAGTTGGCTTGTGACTAAAGAGAACAAACCTCATTGCTAGTCATCTACCTGAATAATATTCTTCTAATGAGGAGAGTTATGACTCTTAGCACCCGTAGATTCTCCGTGCAAGTTTTGAAGTTATTATGTTCATCTTCCTGTTCTGAGCTGAAATAGTTCACATTTTTAATATGTGCCAGGAAGCTTGTTTTCTGAGGCAACTGTATTTGTACAAATCTGGGTGTCTGTGTATAGCTATACAGCTAAACAAGGCCAGGTACTTTTTCTGTGTTTATTTGAAAACTGGGCCTTTCTTAATCGACGTAATTCTTATTTATTTATTTTTAAACAACACGGTAGCTTTCCAAGTGCTGAAGAATACAGCAGCTATACGATAGCTTAAAGGTAGAGGCTTAAGTAAATAAAATAAATAAAATAATTGGTGCACCATGTAGATGAGCAGTGAATTTAGCTGATGCTCAGATACTGCACTGCAGGTCGCAATGTAGATATCTGCTACAGCAATTCTCAGAAGTTGGAAGGTTTTTTCTGTAACAGCTTTCAGCGTTTCCTCTTGACGTGTTTTATTCCGAGGGACTTCACGTACCTCACAGGAGTGTGTGGCAACACCTAACGAGTTACAGCCCTGTCTCGTGTCCTGGTGTTTTTGTCGTCTGCCGTTTCGCATGTGTGAACCACACATTTCATGCCGATTTCTTTTTATTTCAAGCATGCCTTTATTATTGTTTTCCCCCACCAGCATGCGGCTCTCAGATAGTGGGAGTATCTGAGGTAGCCTGAAGGTTTTGATTAGACGTTTTGCATATGTAGAAATTAAGAAGCTTGCTATATAAAATGTAGATRGAACTATGCTCACTTCATGTTACTATAATTTTAGCTTACTTGTATATTGCTAAGAGTAACTACATTAAATGTAAGATTAGGATCTAAATTAATGCTGTTTGTTTTTCTTCTTTTTTTAATAAAAAAATGTTATTCCTGCGTGATATAATCTGTATCTCATGGGCTGTTAAGAATTTCTTCAGTGTTCCTGTGTTAGTCAAAAATAGGATCTCGACTTAACCCTGAGTTTTAGGTTTTCTTCCTCAGATGTTGGAAGGGGCTGGTTGTGGTTGCCTTGCAGCTGTGCTGCTCGAGGGGCCTCGCGGCGCGACTTGCACAGGCAGGTTTGTGTATAAACTTGCTCCTATTTACCCGGTTGTTTGTTTTTATACCAACAATTTACCACAAATGCTGCCGAATTCTTTGGCACCCCTGGTGCTTGAAGAACAAGTGCTGAGCCCTCTTCCACAGACGTGTCCAGGCAGTTAGGCTGGGGCACGTGGAGGACGCAGGGCCGTCCTGCTAACTGTGCTCACATCGCGAGCAGCCTGCAACTCGGTGTCTTCCATGACTTAATAATGTCCCCAACTTTCAGCTCATATGAGCATTTGATATGCTCATAAATGCCTTTGCTTTGCAACATGAGTGTACAACAATATCCATGAATTCTAGGAAAATCTTGCTCTCCCCTATGAGCATGACATGTTCTTCCTYGCCTTTCAGTACTGGCAGCAGCGGTGGTAGCTTGATCTGCTGCAGAGCCACAGGAGGAGTTTTGCTTCCTCGTATTCCTCATTGCTCTCAGTGTACACATTTTTACATTTCACTTGCAAATTAAGTTATTTGAATTATTTGAAGTGCTTTTGAAGAGACAATGAAATAAGATGGAAAAGGACTCCAGCAGAATCAGCAGGCTGCCATGCTGATAAAAATATGCCCCACAGTTTTTCTCTTGAAAGGAAACCATAGTAGAGCCTAATGATTAAACAAACTGCCTGGTTATAAGTTACTTCTTAGATTATGGGGTTTGCAAGATCTGGAAATATGTTATTTTTAAATGTCTTCTGTAGTGTCTGGAGCACATGGGTGCTTCTGGAAATAYGTCTTTGGAAAGACAGCAAACCAAAAGATTTTTGGGAAACTTTTTGTGGAGCTTAATAATGAGTAAAACCGAGCAGGGAGCACTGATATTCCTACTAGCTGATATATTGCCCTAGTTCCCTGAACAGGAGGAGATTTTGTTTTGCCATTGTGATCAAGCCCAGCATGGCTTTGTTTCTGCAGGCTGCAGTTCTGTAGCCATGGCTATAAGGTGGACTTAACCGCCAGCTTAAATGAGCCAGTCAAAATATGCAGTCAGTGCCCTCCATCCGAAATACTCGGGGCATCTCTCAACACACAGTTCAGGAGWGGGGTTTTGTAGATATATTAGTTATTTCTTCTATTAGGACATAACCGTGAGAAGCTTTTCCCTTGTGAATGAATCTTGCACATAGGCTGGGTTCTGGTTTGCTGAAGAAAAAAAGAAAAACCGACCTTATCTGAATATTAGTCACTTCCTGCACCATGTGATATTTTTTCCCCCCCCCGTACATGTGAGGATCCGCAGGCTGCTAGAAATGAGTTAAACAGGTTTCTGTAGCAAAATGTCCTTTTCTGTGGTTCTAAACTCTGTGCCACAACTGGGAGACTCCATTTATTTAGAAGGAATTCAGAAAGCCCAGACGCAATTGTGATTAGTAAGGAAAAAAGTCATAATAAGAGCATGATTACAGTGCTTAGGAATGGGTCTATTTTTAGTTTAAACAATTTATCCTATTTACCAGTTTCTAGTATGGGCCTTTGATTTAGGACGTCTGTGGACGTCTAGGTAACTGTCATGGCATTGCCAAAGTTCTGGATAATCTTTGCTTGGCAGTTGCTTGTAACTATGGACCTTTATTTTCTGCATAGATTATAACTCATCAGGATTTTGCTTAATTGTAAAGGCTAAGGAGCTCTTTAATGTAGCTAAATTTGCTTAAGCATCCGCAATGCCTAAGGGGGCCTGCCTCCTTTATTATATTTTATCTTTATTGGAGGGGATGTTATTGTATTTGGGGTACAGGGATACAGGTTTACAGGGGAAAACATTTGTTTTTCTATTTGTTTTACACACTAGGTAAAACAAAGTTAAACAACTCTTTAAGTTAGATTTCAGACCAAATGAAATCTTGAAATGTTTTTCATGAACTGGAATCTCGGGCCTTTGTTCTCGATGTTTCCGGAATCACATTTGCCCCCCGTATTGCAGACGGCTGTTGGAGGTATTTTTGTTTGTTCTTTTTTTTTTTTTTTTTTTTTTTTTTATTTTTTTTTTTTTTTTTTTTTTTTTTTTTTTTTTTTTTTTTTTTTTTTAAATGTTATTTTTATTTTCAGTTTTAATAGCTCTTTTACCACTATTACTGAGGCTGCTGCAGAAAATATCCCGGAGGCAGGAACTTCAAAGTCTGAAATGCTGCTTTGAACTTGATGTCACAGGATCAGGGAATGCAAAGYTCGCAGGATAGGTGAAGTCTAGCAAGGTCCTGGTGCAGATGATATTATCTGCTGTGATGGCATCTGATTTATGGTTCTTGGGGCAAGTTTAAGGGCATGCTGTTGCTGTCTGGTGGATGGTTCTGTGTACTTTGCTCCCCAGGCTGCTTCATTATATTAAAAAAATAAGTTTTTTTTTTTTTAAAAAAAGGTCCAACATTAGACTTTTTCATTGTTAATGGGAAAGAAAGTCCATAGTCTTTATCAGTATCTCAAAAGCCTCTCCATTGGGAAAAGGTGCCTGCAAGCACTTGTGTTGCTGAATAAACATCTCTGTGTCCCGGAGAAGGGACCAAACTGGAGGGTTTGGACCCCTTTGCAAGACTGTGCGAGTTGGAGCCCATATATTCTGTTTCAAAGGCATTTAAAGAGAAGATTAGGTGAACTGCTTTTGGGTATTCCTTATGCAAGGTGAAGTTCAGGGGTCAGAAAGTTCCAGAAAACTAATTATGTGTGAAGGGAGCTGGAACCTCAGCAAGCTCGGGGTGAGTTGAAATGTGGGGGCTGCAGGAAGGTTGCCTGCAATGCTGACACGCAAGACAACGTGCAGGATCAGAATGGTGGCTTTCCATCGAAGTTGGCTTCACCAGAGGATCTAAAGCAGGGCATAGTGTTAGAAATGATGGGTTTCTCAGGAAAACTTCCATTGAAATTTGAGATTTTAGGCTTATTATATTTTTAATGAGAACCGCGCTACCTGGAAAGGACAAGAGAGAGGGGAAAAAGAAAAAAAAGATGGAAAAAAAAAAAGAGAAAAAACAAGGAAAAAGAAAAGGAAGAAAGGGATCCATAAAAAGGGATCCATAAAATCACGTCTTGGGTTGGTCGAGAAAGCTGCTGCTTTGGCCTGTCCCAGGTGAGGGGCAGGTGGGCGCTGCACAAGGATCCCCTCCGTGCTGCAGGGCTCCSGCGCAGAGCAGCGTGCCGTTTGGGTCGTGCTGTGCTGTAGCTGGGAACGTGCCCCGGGTGCTTGACAAATCAGCTCCCTTGCCTTCTGCATGCAGGACTTAGGCCTAAAATATTACAACCATCCTCTCGTTTAGGTTACGTTTTAAGGTGCCCAGATAAATATGAAGTATTATTCTGCTGCTCCTTCCTATCGATTAAATGCATTGGAATTATGTGGAGAAAAACCTTATTTTTTCTACCGGGGAGAATTTAGTCGCTCAGTGTCATCTTGGAGAGGCTCCATGAAGCGGCCCTCCCGCTTGCCTTTCCCCATGCTCAACAGATGAGTGAAATGGGAGCGAGATGGGAGTCGCTGATACGACAGCCCTTGTGATTTGCGAGGAAACGGCCTGTGGTTTTCTGCTCGTTTTGCTGAGAGTTGCTTTCTGCAGCGTGCAGAGGTGATACTCTCTTTATTGCTAGTTCCTCGRCCAGTCATTGCATGAATACAGAAAGGCTGGCTTCACACTTGCTAGCTCATCTGCGACACCTTGCCCTGACAGAGATATGCTAAAATATGGGGCATTCAGTTAATGCAGAACTACCCTGTTAGCTGCCTGGGAAAGCCCTAAAAGAGGGATACCTCCCTTGGAAATAAGAATTTAATCTGGGGCTGCGGACAGAAAGATTATTGCTTAACAAGCCTGAGCCCCTAGCCAATTGTTTTATTTCATTTTTATACAGCTYATTAGAGAATAACCATCTAATTAAAATTACATGTAATTCCAGTATGTTCAGCTTAGGAACGGAGGGTTTCTAAGCAAGCGTGAGCTGCCTGCTTCCTACCACGTTCTGCTTCATGAAGCTGTGCAGGCCAAGTGATGCGGTCTCAACASCGGGATTGCAAGAGGGAGATTTAGCGGCACGAAAGGCGGGTGCCCAAAGGTGCCCAGGGGCTGGGCTGGCGGCGGGGCTGCGCCTGCTGCCCTGCTCTCACACAGCACCCGTGCTGTAGCTGGAGCCGCAGATTTCTTCCTATCGGGGCCTTTTATGCTGTATTTCTGTCTTGCTGCATCAGCCCTGGGAAAATTCTCTTCCCAAAGGATTCTGCAGGTGCTGCCCTTGGGGCTGGTGCCGTGCAGAGGGTTCGGGCGCTGGCAGTAGCTGCAGCTCGGGCTTGCTGCAAACCCCGCAGCCCAGGTGATTTCCACGTGAGTGTGCCCGTCTGGGGTGAACGTGAGCGTGCCACCCAGCTCCAGAGCTCTGGGGGTGCTTTTGGTACCAGAAATGTGGTGCGTTGTAATACGACCTTCCTCTGTCATTAAATATCCAATACATCTCTTCTGAGGAAGCTGATGGCCCTTTTGCCGGGGACTGTGTGTCTTTATGACACGTTTTGCTAGCAGTGGATGGAGGAAGAAGTCTGAAGTGTTTGTGGTGTTAAATATTGAGRAATACCTTAAAGTGCTTGGTCGGGGGATGTTCTTTCATTACTGAAGCTATACAAATTGTTTAGGAAGCACCCGGATTAATAAAGTTTGCCGTTTTACAGACCTGTGCTACGTGTATCTATATTCCTTAGTCTTACATGTCAGTGTCTCTGATTTCCTGCTTCGAATCCCACATTCCCTGGAAGGAGAGAGCCTGCAAGGYGCTGCTTGGGGGGAAGTGAGTGTGCACTGACTGTGGGCTCTCTGCACAGGAAAACAGGTCTCTTTTCCACGGATTCTCCCCTACACTCCGTCCTCTCCCTGCTCCCATCTCTGCTTGAATAGCAGCTTTCACAGAACCCTTTCCAAAGCTTAACAAGTTTGGTTGGTATTGGACACAAAGCTCCAAAGCTGCACAGAGGCAAAGCGGGACAAAATAGGCACACAGCAGAATTAGCTGTGATTGATTACATCTAGTAAGACTTTCAAATAAATTACATTGAAAAACTGTCCTGCTGTCCCTCGTATTAGAATAAATCTGATGTTATGGCTTAGATTTACCTTTTTCCAACCMGGCCGTTAGTGTAGCCTTCCTGCTTTGAACCTGAGTGACAGTTCGTGTCTTCAAAAATCATTCTATATGAAGAAAATTTAGATAAATAGCTGTTGTCTTCGTTCTGTGTCCCCCTTCTCTCACACTGTTTGTGCATGGGTTTCTATAACACATGCCTATCTCTTCTTCCCTTGTCCCTCTGTGAACCTCAGATACTTTCCCCAGCAGTTAATTAGAAAAATACATGGGTCTTCAGTGGATTTTCCATGATTTGAAGGTTGTTCAGKATTGTATCTACGCAGATGACGTGTATGTGAGCACAAGCTTCTGGCTTGGTGGTTTGTCACAAAATATATTAGTAAAGTGCTACCTATGATGACGTGGGATGATGGTGAATCATCAATTCACAAACCTAACTAGTCTAGCTCTTCCAGTAGAATTTGTTGGAGTAGAATAATAAATATCTTAATTGAAAGCTCTTTGATATCAGAATCACTTAGGAAGTTGATGACAAAAGCTATTTAGGAAGTTGCTGGCCTTTAAGACTTGGAACTCTGTAAATATAAACTGTTCACTGTGTTTTCATGGAGCTTCAGAGATCCATTTTGCCACCAGTTGGTGTCTCTTTTCAGAATTATTCACTTGCATAAATAAGATGTATTTTAGCAAAAGGAAAGGTGAGCTTTCAAGCAGGCTGATTCTTCAGAGAGTAGTTGATGAAAGATGGTGAAAATATCTGGAGGCAGTTAAACTTTATACTTTTTTTTTAGAAAAGATGACTACAAAGGTTAGTTGAACGTAACACTTAAAGGAGATCTTTCCTCAAAAATAGAAAAAAAAGGCTTTTCTGTCGTTTGCAAGTCAATGGATTATTTGTGTGTGTGTGTATAAAACTTGTTGATTCCTTCTTTTTCTTTCAACAGGGAAAACCAGACTTAAATACAACTTTGCCGATCAGGCAAACAGCGTCGATTTTCAAGCAACCAGTCACCAAAGTTACCAATCATCCCAGTAACAAAGTGAGGTCTGATCCGCAGCGAGTGACGGAGCAGCCCCGGCAGGTAAGAGGCGCTGCTGCCATCCCTGCTGTTCACAAAGCTGAAACAAGCTGAGAAGCTGCTTGCTTTTGGCTGTGCTTCAATTGCAAATGAGAACCTCGAAGATAATTTCTAGAAATGTGTTGTAATAAATACGTCTTTTTTTTCTAAATACAGATATAACAGTTTGCTCATATGGGGATTTTTTTCTAATCCAAAACTTCCTTCTAATTTGATTGTCACATACCCACTGAAGCACAGCTATATGTTCTACTGTCACTGCAGGACATCCAATACAGGATTTTTTTTTTCATGTGCAGCTTCTTCATGGAAGTTGCTATAAAATACATGGTTTGCGTCAAGAAATTGCATCAATAAATGTGATCTCTCTTAAATACTGATATAGAAGACCTTTGTGTGAATACATTTTTTTGCTTTAAATCCCTCTTTTCTTACTGTACTGTCCCTGTAAATGCAAAACACAATAACATAAACTCACTTTACACAAGATCTGCTTTAGATGCTTSTCTTTATATATCATGGACTGACCACCTCTGTATACTGTGCCTTTTGCTTTATATMTGGAGGGAGCAGAGAAGAAAAGGAAACCAGGTGACTGAAGGAATGCTGTGTTACCCAATGGAGTGTGTGTTGGATTGAGTCATTGTTTTTATGTCTAACTTGTCTCTTTGAGTCACTACAGTGTTACTACCATCAAATTGAAATACTTATTTTCCTAGGAATGCAAGGTGAGAAGAAAGTACAGAAGCATGTTCATAGTTTTATACACTCGTATGTCACTAACTTTTAACAAGATTTCCTTTGAAACCCAGGCTGTCTGTAATGTTGCACTTTCAAACATCTTGAATACTGTTCTTGTAAGCGATAACATAAGGAATTTAGACTCTGCATCCTCTAAATTCAGGTGAGAAAGAAAAAGAAGAAATATCGAGCCATATTGGATCATCTTGTTGAGATGTCTTTTAGCAAGATTTGAAGGCCTCAGCTAACCTCACTGTTGGTCCCGTGAAGTTCAGCAGGGGCCATGTAAGTGTATCACATTCAGATCTAAAAGATGCAAAGTTGCATGTGCCTATTGATTCTCTTCACATTCTTTGGGTTTTCCTTTTAAATTACTAGACTTTGGATGTCAGGGCTTTCCCTTCAGTCCTGYGTGCTGAACCAGTAAGAATCGGTAAATAATGTGAAAGATTAGGCACCTTTGTGACAGGAGAAGTGGATGTCTGGCAGTTCATGTCTTGATGGATTCCAAACCCTTCCTTCCTTCCTTGACTGTTTCCTCCCCCTTTAGTTTTCCCTAGAATCTCCCTACAAAAACCTAGTGACTGAAATCTGCTGGAACACATCCCTTGTCTCTTGAGAATTCACCATCCACCTGCATAAAAACTTCCTGATAGGCAGTTTTAAAGTCCACCTGAGTTAAATCCTTTCCTTCTTAAGGTACCACTAATAGATTAAGCTGCAGCAAGATCCTAAAGTAACCATCATAATGCTGAGCACTGCCTCAGCATTCTTTTCCAATCAAATTCCATTCTCCACATTTGTACCAGCACATCTTTGGGAGAGGAAACTTAAAATGCTAATCTTAGTCTGTGTTGACATACATCATTGGGAAGAGATGGTGCTTCTGTTAGTTTTGAATGTAAAAAGTGAACTTAGATTTCTAACAGCAAAACAAAGCTTAGTGCGTCTTCCTCTGTGCCTTCCTTCAGGTTAGGGTGCTCCTTTGAGCTCTTTGAGCAAGTCTGAATGGTCTTGGCCACAGGCTTGGTGGGAGACCTGGGGAACAGGGTGAAGAGTTGGTTGCAACCGTTTGTATATGAACTTCTTGTGAGTTTTCAGTTAAATTTCCATTGAAAACCTGTAGTGAGGTTTAATGTCCCTGCTCTCAGTTACGGCAGTGAATTGCAAGCATTTACAGATTTCTTACATTGGTAGATATCTTAAACTACTTCAAATGGTCTTGCATCTTTACACATGAGTTTCCATTGTACAGTTATAGATATTTCTAATAAAATATGGAGAGAGCTCAAATTGTTGGTCATGCGTGCACCCTTCATACATCTGCGACCACACAGGGACAGCAGGTTTGAGAGCAGCATGAAGTTCATTCAGGCTTTTTTCTCTATGTGGAGTGCCAATGTTATCAACCTACGTGGTCTTTGCTTGCTTCTCAGAGTGCTTCATGCACTTCTCAGAGTGCATCATGATCTGATGAGATAAAATAAAGAAGCAGGGGTGAGGGTTGAAGGTGCTGAAAACTCCATTTATTTATAATAAAGCCTCATCCTGCAGAACACTCGTTACTTGAGATAGAGAAGATTCAGTCTTGCAAATATCCCTTCCAGATAAAAACTGTGTTTTCCTCACATGCGTAGTCCCACACATATCACTGCCTCCCACGCCTGGCCTCGTCAGGTCTACGTCCTCCCCGTGCATCCCTGTGAAGATAATATCCACAGTGGCTGTTCAAGTGAATACAGAAACATTAACTATAAAGCCTACCTCTCTATAAAACTTACTCAGTTACTACTCCCTATTTCTTCAATCCTTGGCCCAAACCCCTAAAGGAATTCTTCTGATATTTCTAGATACCCATCTCTAAAAGCTTTATCTACGTATATCTGTTGTATCTCCCTTTCCAAGACACAGTCTAAGCAGAATTTGCTGACAGTTCTCTCTAGCCCGTCTCCTTATACAGAGATCAAAATAAAGCAATATGGTAGTTCCCTTGGCAGGCAGGAGCTTTCTCATGATCTGAGGCTGAGAAGACATGCTTAATGCTGCTGGCGGGCACACATTTGGCAGCAACTCCTTCTTAAACAGTAAATCCCATAGTAGTTACTGGAAAGGAAAACTAATAGCAGTCTGCTTATGGTTAGGATTTGGGTGAACCTGGCAAGTAGAGCAGCAGATCTTTGTGGCAGCTCCTGGGTCCCTGTTTTCATTGTGAAGTTGCACACAAGCATCCTCCTGAGGTTGCCTAAGCCTTTTTCAAATAATGGCTCTGCAARGCTGAATCTTTGAAGCTTTCAGAGCCTTTCCTAGTGGGTTTGTGGATTCCTGATGGACGGGGTGGAGCTCTTCATCCAGGAGAGAATGAAAATGTTTTGGAAACTTGGTAGCATCCGAGCTTGGGCCGTGTCTGTGTGCTTGCCTGCACTGAGGGCTCTTCTGGAACACGCTAGAGTTTTCTTACGTATCAAACTTCATCATCTTCCAAGTAGCTCTTTTTCAAAAAAAAAAAAAAAAAATAGAGATTTGTCAAACCTATATCTAAGCCACATGATGTTAATATCTGTAATTCCTGAAGAGTAAATAGTTGTCTAAGAGTAAATAGTTGTCTCAAATACAATGTTCTGTGAAGTACATCCACATTCCCTTGGAAGTGTCATCCCCTGCAGAATATGCTGGCTCTCCATAAATTCATTTTTGATGTTTTTTTTCTGACTATTTCTGTGGTTCTGGCCCGTTTTCTCCCTTGCAGGTTCTGCCAGCAGGTCGTTAGAAGAAATCTGACACTAGGGAATAACAGGGATTATTAGTGCACTTCGGAAGGAAAACCAAATAAATAAATAAATAAATAACTGTGTAATACCTGAGAGCTCTGACTCCTGAGGACTTGATTAATCTCGAGTTAACTCTGTTGTATACTGTTAGGGATCATTTGAAATCACAAAAAARCTCTGTCATACTACTGAATTTAGAAGTGTTTAACTCAGTATCTGCCTGATGCATTTAGCTAAAAGCATTCCCAGAAAATGCCTTCACTGTTGAAAGGAAAAGCAGCCTACTCTTTGAGGGTCATTTGGAGGAAATCAGGTGTTCATTAAATTATCAATTATGTCACCTGCTACTTCCAGTTCTGTTGCAGACAACTTTTAAAACCACCTTAGGATAAACCAGAGCTGCAGCATCCATCTGTAAGCCAAAAGTACACCTTAAAATTGGCTTAAAAATCTCTTTTACAGTTACTGTCACATACATTTTTAGTGAGTTTGTATCATAATTGATGATTAAATAGGATGATAAATCACCAACCAGTGCTGACCATAGTCATTTTTTCATAAGATGGATGCAGTCTTAAAAGCCTAATTTACAAAAAAATTACTAGATGTCATTTGCTATAAGTCTTCTTGCTAATGGTTCTTAACAAGGTAGAACGTCACTATCCRCACTTCATGCTTTGTCAAATAAATGCCTTTTTATTTCCTGTGGATGAAATTTTAAGGGACTGGAGTCTAAAATTAGACTGCATTGGAACACTTTAGAGAAAGCCCTTTGGTTAATATATATTAGAATTATGAACAAGTGAAATGGAAGGAATCTGATGAGTCTGTTAATTTCCATCTCCCTCTCCCAGGCAAATTCAGGAATAGTGAAATTTTAGTCGTCGATTGCAGATTCAGCAGAGCCGAGCAATTCATTAGATGTAAAAAGAGGAAAGAAATTTTCCAGTTTAACAGAGAAATTCTTGTTCATTTTACAGTCATCCATGGGCACTTTGAAAAGAACTCAGTTTAATCTTATTTCCCAATTTAACTGCCTTCGATACTGAACACTTGAATAATCTCTCAAATGATAACTCTGGCTGTTCTGGTTGCATTTAGCCTATGCAGAAGATTTTCAAAATAGCAAAATCCCAGGCTGGCTGCATCTGTAGAGGAATCCATGTATGTGGACTGTATTTTCTATAGACAAGATGAAGTTTTATTCAGCTTGCATTAGATATAACCTGGCATGCACCTGCAAGCAGCATGGAAATCAATATAGTCCCAGGGAGCTGGGAARATACCCAGGCTCTACCTGGGATTGAGACTGTGCTGTTAAAATTGCCATTTCCATCATACTTCCAGCAGCCTTTTTGGATGACTAGTGTAAAATAAGAGTAGATAACTGTAACTCTCGGGGTAGGAATTTATGTGCAGTCAGGTACCTCACTGCATTGACATTGAGAAAACTTCAGTGCTTTGGAAATAGAAAAAATAGGATTTTGTAAATATATGAGGTTCTTAAATGATTTACATATAAGTCAGCCACATAATAAGAATGCTTGAATGCTAAGGACATGTGTGCATTTCTTTTAAAAATAGCAGAATTGGAACATTCCCTTTCAGTAAAATTGTCCCGAAGGCTTCCCTCGCTTGAGCAACTGCAAAATTGATTTTATTTCTCCSAGGGAAAGGTGCAGCACCTAATCTGTTTGTAGTGGGTGGCTCTTGCAATGGAGAGGCTGATCTATCATTTCTTTGCTTTCTCAGTGAGAAATAATAGTTTCTTACGCGCCTGTGTTCTCGCAGAGATTACGGTTTTGRTTATAGCTGCCCATTCGTCATGAATAGTTTCTTTGGAAAAAAAGAAACAATTATGGAGGAAGCAATATTTTATATTTCTCCAAACAAAGAATTCCCGCAGTCCAGCTGCAGCAGAGCTCTGCCCTTATGGAATCCCAGAACAGCCAGGAAGTGCCAGATCTGTCCCACCCTGCTGCCCTTGACCCTCCTTTCCCATGCGGCCTTTTCTGCCACAGGAAAAAAATACGGAGTTGCTCCAAGACACTGGCCTTGCGTGATAAGGGATCTATTTCTTGCTGCACAAGATTGTTGCATGACAGATCGCTTTTGGCACAAGGCATATTGCTTCATTTCCTAGGATAATGGAGCACTTGGCTACCACGTCCTTCTGAGGTTGCAACGTCCAAGCATCAAAAATTGAGGGTTTGGTATTTTAGGCTCTTTCCAGTTTGCATTCCTTAACTGCTCATCTTCAAGCACAACTGAAACTGTGCTAATTTTTGTTCTCCAACAGGATGAATATCCATAATCTGAGAACGGTTACTCATTTTGTGTTAGTAAAGAAATATTGCATTGTAACAATGGTGAATCCTGTTCTTCTCTCATTCCTTCCTATCCCAGTCCCATCAAGATTCTCTTTCCTGGGTAACAGGGATGGGTCTGGTACCACTTCTTCCCTGGAGACATGGACCTTGCTATTCTGGCTGTGCTGGTGGGACCCGGTCTTGGGGAGGCACCAGGAGCTGCACTGCAGGGGTTAAGGTGCTCTGCAGGGAACTGCAGCTCAGCCAAGCCCAAGATCTGGACAGCTCRTTTCATTGTATGAGGAAATGTCTAATTGTGAGATGGTGGCGGGTTATCATGCAAAGGTAGCACACAGAATCGGAGGTGGGAAGGGACCTCTGGAGATCRTCTAGTTCAACCTCCCTGTTCAAGCCGGGACACCTAGAGCATCTTGTCCAGGACCTTCGTCCTGTCACTGGGCATCACTGAGAAGAGCCTGGCCCTGTCTCCTTGACACCCACCCTTACTATATTTACACACATTGAGGAGATCCCTCTCTGCCATCTCTTCCTCACACTAAACAGGCCCAGCTCTCTCATCTCCTCATAGGAGAGATGTTCATTCCCTGAATCATCTTTGCAGCTTTGTGCTGGACTCTCCAGTGGCTCTGTGTCCCTTTTGTACTGGTGGGTCTAGAACGGGACACAGATGTGGCCTTCCCAGAGGCGAGCAGAGGGGCAGCATCACTTCCCTCGACATTCCTGCTGGCAATGCTCTTCTTCATGCACCCCAGGACACCACTAGCCTCCTTGGCCACAAGGGCACATTGGAGGCTCATGGTCCCCCTGATACTCACCAAGATGCCCCAGTCCTTCTCTGCAGAGCTGCTCTCCAGCACGTCAGCCCCAGCGTGTGCTGGTGCAGGGGTTTGTTCCTCACCATGTGTAGGACCCTGTGCTTGCCCTTGCTGATCTTCATGAGGTTCCTCTCCACCTGTCTCTGCAGCCGCTCCTCCCTGGCCAGAATCCTCAACACTTGCTCCATCCCTTCACCCAGCTTACCGGTGATGACACTGGAAAATATTGGGGATACTTTTAGCCCTGGGAGATGCTTTTGGCTGCACGTTCCCAACTAGACTGTGCACTGCTGATSTCAACCCTCTGAGCCATTCGGGCAGGTCTCAGTCCAGCTCGCTGCTCCTCCAGTGCCTCCTGAGCTGGCCTGCAAGGACCTTCTCGGGGACAGTGTCGGTGCTGACGACACTGACAACATCCACCGCTCCTCCCTGCTCTGCCCGGCCCGTCATTCCAGCACAGAAGTCTCAATGCTCCTTTTGCTGGTTATGTTGTTGCACCCAAGGATTTCTTTAGCGGCCCAGGCAGCCCAGAGGCACTGCCACTTCATCCATGGAGCAGTAAGGACTTAGAGCACAACTCAGGTGCTTCCTGGGAATGGCATCCTAGCGATATTGGTAAAAAGCAGATGATTGGAGGTACTAAGTATTTAGCATTTTAAAGATGAAGATCTTTAAGATGAAGGAGATGTCTCTGAAAGGGTTGTTCAACTAACAATAAAGCTAAAACCTGACTTGCAATGGTGAAGAGGAATTCTAGCTATGAGTGAGGAGTAAGTTTACAGAAACCATTTTAAATTGAAGTGGTCTTAGTACAATGAGACATGAGTGGCAGCATACATGCTCCAAAAGCTCCCCAAGGCATGGAGAAGTCAAGAACGTGACAAGGGATGTAGAGTTCTGCAAACAGCTGCAGCTTGAATGACGCTCCGAGGGCTTTCTGAGCTGCACGGATTGAGATGTGGTTACCAATGTGTCCTACAMATGTGTCCAGATAAGAGCACTTAAATAAGTAGTTCTCTATAAAAAGACATAGTAATCTATCAGCTAACACAGCTGGCATTCACCCTATTGATTTATTAACTCTACAGACATGTTGTAGAGATGATTGCATTTCTCTTGCCGTTCTTACCTGCTTTCTTTCCAGTCAGTAGTACTCTTAGTGCTGAAGTGCACATTCTTTGTTGCTTTTTCCTTGCCTTTACTGCCTCTGTCACTGAAAAAAAAAAGCCTTTCTCAGAATACGAATCACTGACGTTCAGTTTTAATGAGGTGTGACTGGTGATACAGTCCCCACAAAGCGCCAGGGAGGAAACTCTGCTTGTTTCACTTCAGGTTTTAGAACAGAACATGGCATTTGAAAGCCCTGCCTTGAACTCTTAAACTCTTTTGAGTTCCCAGCTCAATTAGTGTAGCTGCTTGCCTTGTAGCTCTTTTTTTCTTTGTCTTTTTTTTTTTTTTCCCGTATCAGATTTGGGAGACATGGAAAGAAACAGTTTTTTCCTTTTCCTCATGCACATGCTGCAGAGAAGTCTAACTATTTCAGAATACTCTATCTAAAGGAAATTGTGTGGCTATGTTCTCGTTTCTCTTCTTGCTAAGGTTATTTCTTAAATGTAGCTTGGAAAATGGGAAACATTTTTAACTAGCTTTCCTTGCTGTCTTGCTAGCTAGAAAGGTCTATTTAAAAAAAAAATGAAAGTTGCCAAACTGCRGCTGAACTTCTTAAAGCAAATCTTCAGAGAAGTTCTGTAGAAATGGAAAGGGAATTCTGCATTGTTAAACAAAAATCTTTTAGATCATGTTGCCAATTACTAAATCAAGGAATAAGAAGTGAACATTTGAGTTTGCACATCCTCCTAAAAGCGGTGAGGTTTTGTCTTATTTCCACCTAAGTCTAGAGACACCTACACAGCTTAGCATGGGGCTGGACTGTTGGGCCTGGGTAGGTCTTGAGGTGGTTGAGCTGTTCACTAACGTTARTATTGGTGCAGCTGTACTGCAGAAATGTGCAGAGCTGGCTCCAACATCTCAACGTCCCCTGGCGACCCAGAGGCCACCAGCAGAGACCACCCCACCTTTTTGGTAGCGTGTACAGCCACCAGGCTGCTTGTTCTGGAAGCAGCTCCACGCTCTGTCTGCTTCGTTCCTATGATCGTGAATTTTGTTACCACCAGGAACTGACTGTTTTTCCGTTCTAATGAGCAATCCTGTTCTCTGTTTTTCAGCTTTTCTGGGAGAAGAGGCTACAAGGCCTCAGCGCGTCCGATGTCAGTGAGCAAATCATAAAATCCATGGAGCTACCTAAAGGTCTTCAAGGTATCCTGTTCATTTGCTGCAGCTATCCCAGATCTGCAGAGTAATTTCTGCTTAAAAAGGACAGACTTTTTGATGCGCTTGGAAAGCTTTTAAGATTACAGTCAGATTTAGTGAACTCCAAATTTTGAATGTGTTTGCTGACAGAATGCCTCAGTTCCRAAACTATTTATTTTTAATTGATTTATGTAGTTAACAGAAACCATGCTTCGGAATTGTGCTCTTGTGGGKGAAAGTGGACCTAAAATATCATCAAGTTGTAGTCCAAAATTAACATTTTTGTTTTACTGCTTTGGAGATTGTCATAGGAATYTGAGTGTTGCAAAAACTGTCATTGTTTGTTTTTCAGAATTCATTTAACATCTTTAAAGCATAAAAGCAAAGGCTATTGAAATATTAGTATGTATTAGTATAGATTAATCTAATTAAATTGCTTATAAATTATTTCAATATGTGATAAATTTATGATATGGTCATCTTTATTGAAAATTTAAGGATATTGTAATTGTTATTGTATTTTAAAGAAATTAGCCAGTTTTAGAAAGAGGATCATTTGTGAAATGCTAAGTTGGTCTGAAATGCTGATTATGTTTTTCCAAGACCATTTTCCAAGAACTTGTTTTTAACTGTTTAGATGCTATAGCCAGATCTCCAGGGGCAGGAATATCATCAGTGTATATAACTTGAGGTAGAGGCACGAGCTCTGCGCCGATAGCTGTGTGTGGGCTGGGGATGTTAATGCTAATGTTCAATTGTGCTTGTTCCAGGCGTGGGCCCGGGTAACAACGACGATACCCTGTTGTCAGCTGTCGCCAGTGCCTTGCACACCAGCTCGGCACCTATCACGGGACAGCTCTCTGCAGCTGTAGAAAAGAACCCAGCTGTTTGGCTTAATACATCTCAACCCCTCTGCAAAGCTTTCATAGTCACAGATGATGATATTAGGTAAGTTTTATAATCTCTGCTCAAACAACGAGCCAGTTCAACTGAAGCGCATTCCTTGCTGGCTCTGCAGTCCTGGAGATAAGGGAATAAAATGGGAATGTGTTTCTTGAACATATTGATTAGCTCAGTAACTTGAAAATCTGAGTTTTCTCTTTCCCATAAATATATTAATTGCAAATATTCCGTAAGACAAAAGTCATAACCCACATTGTCCCTCCTAAGGGAATGCCCCACCACTAAGCTAGAGCTGTTACAAATGTTTCTCCCTTCCCCATAAGGTATTTTTTTCAGGTTAATTTGTTGATCTCAATTTAAAAGAGAAGTTTTGGCAAGAGAGAGTAAGAGTATTCCCTGCAGCATGTAGATTTGTGGCTAGGTCACCCTGTTGAGATGGGAGATTGGGATATGGTAGGAAGAGCACCGATGGCTCTGCCCATGTGGACAAGGTTTTTGTTTATTTGTTTTCATAGCTGCACTGTTACTTTTCTTTTCAATGAAAGACTGGTGCTTTGGTTGCTGAAGGCAGAGCCTGCAGTGCTGCACTCCAGGACAGGGCTGGAGTGAAGAGCATTCTCCTGCTGCACTGGCTGATTGCTGAAATGTGGCAACACGGAGTACACAACCCTGGCTTCCTTTATTTTCCTTTCTTGAACTCTTGCTTAGCTTGCATAAGCGTGTGGGATGAACATTAACTGTAGTGTCACATTTTCAGTAGTTAATTCTAGGTTGCATTGGGAATCTGGGGACCATCTTGCCACCGAATGGAATTCACAAGGCACCAAAGTCGACTGCTGTCACTTTCTTTTCTAAGCCATAGATGACTGGCTGTTTTTTTTTGCAGAGTGTAAGATTATCTTATTTCCAGTGCTGTGTTTCGGGATTTGTTGTCCTTTAATTTCTTAAACATCAATGTGGACTGCTTGCACAAGTTAAGCTCTTCTGTGTTTGTTCCTGCAAGTTAGAGAGTTGGATGAGGAATATTATTTATTGGTAGCAGAACTCTGTTGTCTTTGTGTCTTTCAACTTGATACTGGAGTGTTAGCACTGACAGCTCAGGAAGGACCCAGGTCCTGAGCTGGAACAGCACTAAGAATAAGCTGCAAGTTGGGTGTCTCTTCTGCTTGTTGGCCGTGCAGGTAGCTTGCTGCAAATGGATTCCACGTTCATAAAAGCCTCACCCGTCTTTCGTGTTAAGACCATCCAGAAAACACACTGCATGAGAAGGCAGAATCAGAGCATGGAAGCTGTTGTTAGTGAGGAGAGCGGTGCGGTTGCGTCCCGAGCTTAGGCAGTGGTGAGGAGAAGTGGGGATACCTGGCCAGCTGCGAGAGAGCACGGATTCCTTTGTGCTGCAGAGTCCTCAGGAGAGGTTGCAGCAGCTGTTTACGTCTGATAGAAGAGCTCTCAGCTTGAGTCGTGCTTAACTTAAAAGTGTTCCTGGTTAAAATGGAAATTGTTCTCTTTTGGTTCAGCAAGTCTGCTGAAAAAATAATAAATATCCTCCTATAAATACATGATGAATTAGATACCACATTTCCTTATCACAGGAAAAAACACCTTTCTTCTCAGTAGTTCAGGGCTTCCTAGTGTTAGTCCTGTGACAAGCAGGTAAGCAAAATGGGGSTGGTGTGGTCCCCAGTGCTCTCCACATCCAGATCTTGGTCTCTTAGGAATGATCTTGGAATTCTCTATTAAATGAATCTTTCARGTTATTTATCTGGACACTGCTGATTTACAGCTTCTGCTTGTAGCTTCTTTTCTGACCAAAACCCCTCTAGCCATTTTCTTCTTTGGAACTGCATGGCTGAGTTTTCTCCATTTTTGTAAAAGTCTAGTTTGACTTCCTTTGGGTATCTGTTGGATAAATGCCTTAATCCCTTTTTCTCATCTCTTTTGGGATGAACTGTGTAGCACTATCTCTTGAAAATGATGAAAAGATGGATTTTTTTTTTTCTAGTTGTACTTAGGTCGATACTTTGTAGCATAGTCTATTATTTTTTAAAAATGTCTCTGTCTTTAGTGGAATATTCTAAAGGTTAGAGTTTTCAGGGTGATTTCTTTTCCTAACGTGTGAAAKTCCTTTCTGAAAATCATCGCTTCTAGTTTTCAACAGCTCTTCTCCTGCTCAGTCTAGGTTCTTTGCCGCCAGCTTGGTGTTACCCAGTAGGTTCTGTTCTGAACTTTCTCATTTGTCTTGACAGTTGCCCTTCTGAAATCCCTTGGAAATGGGGCTTTGGATTTTTCTTAGAAGCAGCCAAACATATTAAATTTATCTATTTATGAATTTATTAAATCGTAACAATTAATGTACTGTGTCTGGCAATGTCACACACAGCACAATAATGGATAAGAGAAAGTTACCTGTTGATCTGCCCCAAAGCCAAATTATATTTACCATGAGACAGGAGTGGGCAGGAATTTGGGTTTATAGCTCTCTGAGTGTGCTTTSCATGGGGTTAAGAACATCCTCTTCCCCAACTGTGTGAACCTTAATGCAAACCAGTCAGCTGTAGCTTCGTGCCTCACAGTATTCCTCAATATCCTACCCAAATCTCACTTCAGTATGACAGCCCAAGGCCACGAGAACAAGTAAGTGCTGAAGGAAGAAAATGAGACATCAAGGATGTTTCCACAGCCTGAGCTGTCCTCGGGATTAAGAAACTTGTAAGGTAAAATGATCACACCGTGCTTTGTTGCAGAGAGGAAAGAACTAAATAATCCCTCCCTGTCTTAGCTATGTGATAAACTTTCTGACCCCAGATCCAGGGACAGGTTAGTATGAAGTGTGGGAGGAAGGGGTGTTATCTCTGGGCTTCCTGTAGGGAGGAAGAACTGTGCACAGATGGGGACAAGCTGGTTCTCTGGATGTTTACTGCTATTCCAACAGCCATCCTGAATGTAGATACCCTTGTGTTCCTGCTGCAGCTAAATGCTTTCACTGGAACTAGATGCAGTTTTTCATTTGGATGACAGGCTAGATAGAGCCAGTACATAGAGATGTTAATCCAGTGCCTCTTCAGTAGGTTTAACAGTAGAGGAGCTGGAGATGCCAGAGGGCAGGCTTCCAGTCCCCTGGCTTGATTGCCTGCAGGTGTGTGGCATCACACCTCCCCAAGGCACACATGCCTCACCTCGGGGTGCGTGCTGAGAGGAGAGCAAGCAGAGCAGAGAGAGACTTGGTCCCAAGTCCCAAGGAAATAAGGAATGGAAAGCTACAYGCAGGCTCGTTGCATAAAGCAGTTTTCCACTTGAGGTATGGTCAGGATTGGGATTCGGGATGTGGCTGTGCTACCAGCAACATGGCTTTGGATTCAGCCCGCTCGCGAGGCGCAGGATGAGGACGGGGTTTTGCAGGGAGGAAGGCTGAAAAGAGCCAGGGAGCCTCTTGTTACCAGGTGATGCAGACGGGAGATGGGATGGAGCAGCACCTGCCGTGGCCAACACGGTGCCAGGGAGGCCGGAGCCCCAGTGGAGGCCCCAGCGGAGGGAGGCTGCTCGCCGGGCCCAGCTCCCGTTTCCCCCTGCCTCATTTTGCAGCAGGAAAACACACACCRACAGGGATTGCTCTTAACCTGCTCCAAATTAGTTTTACTTAATAATGTCATGGTGAATTAGCATAAGAAATCAAATTAATCAAGTGTAATGGAGACGCTCTAAGCCTCAGAGTTTTGCTTGGCGTTAAGCATGAGCACTTTTTTATTRGCCAGGGGTTTCTGCCGTTGCTTCTTAAATATTTGCTCCTGGTCGTTCATGTGCTTTAAAAGTAATATTGCCTGTATAAACAGAGCTTTGTTTTTAATATTTACGAAATTGCTTTGCTAGCAGATGAGACACTGCGGGCCTGGGAGTGCTTTGAGTTACTTAATGGTTATTGCTCCYGCAGAGATCAGCTAGCCGGCTGACAATTCAAAATACAGGTGACCAGGAAATCCTGATTTTGCRAAGTGAGAGCTGGCCCAAACCTTCTGTAGTGAAGACCACACTGGAAAAAAAATAATAGATAGAAAACCTGGGCCCTCAATAGCAGAAGCTCTTCTGAGTTATAGGAAGCTGCCTCTCACCCCTTTGTATTGCGAGTTTTAAATACCACCGTTGTCACGTCCAGTCTGAGATGATAGGAAAGGGCTCGGTACAAGTTAGGGTGACAGCTCCTGAGCTTTAGCATGGGTTTTTCAAAACTTCATCAACTTGGTTAAGTATCGSTTAAAAGAAGGTTTCACTTAAAGTAGCCTATTGAGGTGCTGTGGGTTATGACTGTTTCATGCCAGAGTCCTCCGAGTTGGTCTATAAGATAATTTGCTGACMTTTCTGTTAGATTCTGTGTTTGGAGAGCAGCCTCCTTGAAGACCAAGGAAGGAAAACGTTCCAGCACCAACAAGACTTGCATCTTCTCCAAAACGGGAGGACATAAAATACACTTAAACTGTATTTCCATGATCTTGACCATTTCACAGTCTCTCCCACTGAGACTRTTACAGCTTTTATCASTTTTTTTTTTTCATGCATCTTATCTGTAATCTTGGAATTATTTTTGTTCAATAGCAAATTGTGAAGACAATGCTGCTTTTGTGAAGGTGTAGTCACTCTTAAGCATATACTTTGTCTTAAGGTTTCTTTTTCTGAAAAAAAAAATAAAGCATAGTTTGATAGAACAAGTGGGTTTTTTTCACGTAAAAACAGTGCTTCTCATGCCAAATTTCTGTTCTGCTCTGGAAACATTTGAAAACTATATTTTACCTTCCAAAGCAAATATTGAGTGAAAATATCTTAATTGTGTCTGGATGCCTGAATTAAGGAGTTTCAATTAACTTTCTGGAGGAAAACAAACATTTGTTTCATCAGAAGTGGCTGCTGTCCAAAAGGCATCGCTGATCAGTGGATGAGACTGAAGGGATGGGTAGGAGTCTAGAAATAAACAGTGAAACTCCTTGAGGACCTTCCCCAGGGTGTGCGGTCTGGGGCACTTGTGGAGACTCCTCCCTAAGGGGCCTCCTTTTGCTGGGAAAGAGCAGAATTTCCTCGGATGTGCTCTGCGGTGCTCAAAATGATGGCACTTCCTTTTCAGCAATGCTCCCTAAAATCTCTCTGTCCTCAGCTCAAAAAGGAAGAAGAAAGCAAAAAGCCACCCTTCAAAGACTGCCCAGTTCAGTGCTGCTCTGATGGCTCTGTTGTGTCGGWTCAAGGGGGCTGGGAGGACGTGGGGAGCATGTGTGGAGTTCAGTCCTCGTGTCTCGGGAGGAAAACCTGCACGTGCACCTGCGTGTGCAGCGGCAGCAGGCTGAAGAGCTAAGAAATCAAGGTTTTACCCGAAAGAGGGGTTGAGGAGCCCATCCTGACTCGTTGTTTATACAGGTATTGTGTCCTAGTCTGCTAATGTCCTTGAAGGACTGACGTTTCTGTCCCTTATTCCCTTGCTCCCTTCAGAAAGCAAGAGGAGCGGGTGCAGCAGGTGCGGAAGAAGCTGGAGGAGGCGCTGATGGCCGATATTTTGTCACGAGCAGCCGACACGACAAAAGATATAGACGTAGAAATGGATAACGGCGACGAAGCATAAAGAGAAATCAGGTGAGTCGGGGCTGGGGGCGCTGCCCAGGACCTCGCTGAGGAGCAGCCCTGTGTCCCACCGGCACCTACCTGAGCTGACAGTACCTGGCGCRGCAAGGAACATGTCACCACGAAGGGGAAAGAGGGGTGGGCTTCATCCTTTGGGATAAGGACCCGCTCTCCATAAACCATGCCCCAGCAGGTGTGTTTTCTGGCACGTGCTACTTGATGTGAAACTGAGCAATCTGGGGTTCTCTGGTGTAAACCCGTTTTTATTCCTTGAATTTTAGTTGCATAACAACTTCCTGAAAAGTTCCAATTGGATAACTGGGATTTAAATTTATTTAAAATTATTTAAAATTTATTTTCCAAAGCGTCCTCTTGATTTTCATGGTTTTGATCTGTTGATCTGCGAAGCATTTCTGTTAGAATCTTTTTTTTTTTAAATTATGTGCAGAGGGATGACAGTTCATCCTCTTGTTTCCATCGAGCTAGCAGTGCTTACCTGTGAAAACTCCCAGCTTGGAGATCTGACCTTTTCATGAGGAGTAAGCAGAAATTTTAACAACTAAGCATTCTGTCTGGAAATGGTGTTGGCTCTGAGCCCTCCAATTTTAAAGGATTTCATTTCTTTTCTTTTGAATCTGGAGCTGCTCTCCACGAGGGAAAAGAATATATGTATTTCCCATTTGACAGATATGAAGAAGTTAACTTTTATACAACTGCAAAGGCTGGCTTGTTTCTTAATGATTAGAAACAAAATCTATTTGCACTTTACCCGCCAGCTGCTTAATACTCATGTTTCTAATACAAGTAATTTGTATTTCTTTCTGTATTGGTGCAACGTAAGCAGAAATCTGATCTTTATATTGTAAGCGAGAGCTGTTTTCCAGTGTYGCTTAGTCTACTTAACAATCTAATAATCTGGATGTTTTCCAGGCTACTGGAGTTTTATTTTAAATTGCAGATATTTACGAATAAGCTTTTAATCCTTGAGTATTTCTCATATAAAAGTCTAATTATTTGTATTTTTGAATGAGGTCAGGCAAGAGCGTTGACTTAAGACGTGAAATTTCAAACCCTCGCTATTTTAGGATCAAATCGTCAATTTGAAGATTTTAATTTAGCATGAAATCATTATTTTGTAATGGAGTCATAAACCTATTTATAGAAGTGGTTGTTTTTGCACTGCTGCTGTAGTCCTTTGCAGAAATCAATCTGATTATTAGACCCTGAGTGTCATTAACTGGTGAACCCGCTGCCTATTTACATATATATGGCCAATACGTGGGCAGTGCCCTGTGAAACTCCCTTCCCCCCAGTGGTTCTAATTTATAGACTCGAAGAAGACTTTTGAGTAAGTGGATTATAATAGCTTGAAAGCTGCAAATATTTTTCCTAAATAGGAGGGAAATTTTAATATACTGTATACAAGAGAGCTTCAAAGTGATTTAAGAGCCTAATCAAATCCTGCAGGAAGGCCGGGAACAGGGTGCCTTGTGAAAGGGGTGAGATGTTAAGAGCGTGTTCCATGTGTGTGTAGTGCTCAATAAACAAATAATGAGGGATCTGTAGGACTCTTACAACTGAGGAGCTACTTACATCCTATTAATGTTTTTAGTAGCCTCTCGTGGGCTGTTTGTAGCGGCCTCATTACCAGGACCTGAAGCAGGCTGTGGCTGTTTGAACAGGGTTATTCTGTTGACTCAGCCGCCAGCCTTGGCCTTTTGGCAAGGGGAGTGATTCCTTTCTCTCTTGCAGGTACTTCTAACTGACTTGTCCCAGGAGGAAATTCCTAGAAGCCAGAGGCACTTTCTCCTTCGGTCTTTCGTTATAAGAAGAAACGGACCCATGCACATTTATATAGCTTTCTAATAGCATTAAAACCAATGCCTTTTTTAGACTCCTATTTTTGATGTATATATCTTATTTGAAAAGCAACTTTATTTTGTGTCCTATGACTTAAAGTCCTTTTTTAAGTATTGAACAWTACCCTTAATCTAAAGCTGAGCTTTTGATGCCAGGTTGCAAACCTACTGGAATTCTATTGCCTGTACTAAATATTTGTTTTTCCTGTGGTTTTTAGTAAGGATGGATCAGGAGAACAGAACGATTTCCCAATTAAAGATTATTGTGACACAGTGTATATAAACAGATTTTTATACCTATGGGTGAAAACACCTGTACATTCTTCCGTCATCACTGTAAAGATAAATAAATGATTATATTCCAATGAGTTGAAAACTTGTTGTGCTGTGGATGGCGTGTCCCTGTGCTCCCTTAGCCCGAGGCTGGGAAGGCACCCRGCAAAATCGTGATCGAAACGTGCTGCCCGGGATTGGCTTCCTTCTGCTCCACGCTTGAGCAGGATAACAGCAAAGGAGTGGATGTGAACAGAGCAGGGAGCAGCCGGACTCCCTGCTTGGGAACAGAGCAGAGCCTGTTGCCAACAAACCTCTAGGAGGGCAGAAAGAAACGAATTTCWCCGCAAATTGTGGCTCTTTGGCCCGTTTCTTTAAGGTGCTTTTGGGGAATGCTCTTCGGCCGCCCTCCCTAGTGACTCCTCGGGCCGCAGGGTGAGTCTCCGACCCACGATAAATCTTGGGAGAAAGAGTCTGAGCGAAGAGCAGAGAAGAGCCCCAGCCCTTGACACACAGCTCGGCTCAAAGGCGCTGGTGCTGCCGGTCCAGGCTTGTGCTCTGTGTCCCGCTGCCCATCGAGGCGCCCGTGAGCCCAGGTGAGCATCTGAGCGGCTCGCGTTTTAGGGATGGGGACACCAGGCCCTGCCTCCTGCCGTGGCTGCGGATCCCAGTGCCGTGGAACCAGCGCCGAGGGCTCCTCGGCAGGTTCTTCCTGGTGGAGACGTTGTGTGTAAGCACAAAAAGGTTGTAATGATCCACATGGAAAATTTCCAGCTGAGAGCCATGAGACGGAACGCGCAGCAGCCTGTGGAGCGCGTCCGTGCCGCCCCTGCTCCGCCGGGGCACAGGCTGCCCTGTCAGGACCCGCGGCTCCTCCGTGGAACGCACACTCGTGTTTTGGTTGTTGACCATGCCTTGGGTCACTTATTTATTTATTCACTTTAATGTTTGGCTGAGGAACCGCTGTTATCAAGCAGTGCAAAAAGCCTTGGGGGGGAAGTAAAACTGAGAGTGCTGCGTCTTAAAAAGAAGTTTCCAACATTCTGACTCAAAAAAAAAAGGAATGAGGAAGGAATTTCCACTCCTGCTTTCATCACCTTTTCATTACACTTGGTCTGGGGGAAGCCTTCCACCTGTGGGCAGCAACACCACGAAGGGAGGGCTGTAAATGCAGTAGTGGTGGCTCAGTGGTCCCTGGAGCAGCCGGGGACGGAAGGATTTTCTGTTTCCAGCAGCGTTTTTGCTGCCTCGTGGTCTGCAAAGGCRGCAAGAGGGAAAGGTCCCGCCTGCCGCCGGGGTGTGACCTCCTGCTCTGCAGATCTCCCATCCCGCCTGGATGCGACCGGGCRCCCYKTGCTCTGGGTGTCCCTGCTGGAGCAGGGGCTGGAATGGGTGATCTCCAGGGTCCCCTCCAACCTCGGCCATCCCGGGATTCCGGGATGCGGGATGCGGCTCCGCGCATGCGCCCGGCCTGGGCTTTGTCTCCTGAGCGAGGATGAGGTGGGTTCCCTGCGTCCTGTTCACAGGGTTGCTGCTCACAGCTTTGGCTTTAATCTGTACAATTTCTCACACTTATTTTCACAGCAACAAAACCCCCAAATCCCCTCATTTTCCTTTACTCTGACGGTATCTAATTCTAAGCAGGAACGTGGTCCGCTTAGCAGAGCCGGTGCTGTCCGCATCCTTTCCCCAGGAGCGGGTTCCCCTCCCTGCGGGCTGCTTCTGAACGTGGCATTGCCACCCCGACACCCCTGCACCCCACAGCCTCGCGCTCCCTTCCACCCCAAGGAGATAACCCCGAACTCGGGCCTCGGGGGGAGACGGGCCACGATTTGGGGTTGGGATTCCCCCGGCGCTGGAGGTCCCGGGATTCGGGCTGGTTGTGGGAAGGCAGTGGACGTGTGTAGCTTGCTCTGCACCCCATACCTAGATAAAATAAATGGTTTTTTGCTTTCTTTTTTTCCTGCGAGAAAGAAAATAAMTCTAGAAAAAGCAAAGCCACAGACGGAGCCGCTGGCTCAGAGTCCTGTTCCCGCGGCACTTGGTCACTGCGGGAGCTGCGCCGGGAACAGGGATTTTCCACCACTTGTCCATCTCCCTGCCATTACCAGGGTTCGGAGCAACGTTCCAGCCTCCTGCTCTCTCTGCTGCAGCTTTATACTAACAGATAAGTCCGACAAATGATGCTTTTTTGTGTGCCCTTTTTCATATAAAAGCAGGTGTCCAAAGRAGAAGTCACAAATGATTCAGTACCTATTTAAAGGGACTGGGAAGTTCACCCCGGCGAGGGCTCGGAAACCTCTGCTCAAATATGCAAACTGCCAAGTTTTGCAGGCAYTTTGGAGAAGACAATCATAGCGCAAAGCCACGACTTGTAACTCGTTATTCATCTGTTTTCTTTTCGGAGCCTCCGTATCCACTGCAACGAGAACTCCCCAAACAACCCTTAGAGCCGAAGATTTGCTGCTCCCATCTGCAGTGCGGATGGCAGAAACGAGAACTCAGCATCCAGGGTGTTTTGGAAGAAAAGGGGAAACGGGAACAGTGTTCTTGTCTGGGCAAGCTGCTGCTGCTGCCCTTACAGCGGCATCGCTCCCGCTCTGGAACGGCGGCGGGAGGGCAGCTCCAGGACCACGTCAGCCCATGTGAACGCGTCTCCAGGAACATCTCCGTCGCCTCCATCGCAATTCCCTGTGCGGATTACGGGGAGCAAGCGCCTGGCAAAAGGCTGCATTTGCTCCAGGAATGTTTCCTGTCCCTGCTCCGCCGCTGGCTCCGTGCGGGAAGGAAGGAGATGGATCTGGTTGCCCACAAACGTCCCCCAGCTCTGGGGTGACTTGGGCTCTCTCTGAAAGCAAAAATTCCTGCCTCTCACTGCTGACAATCCGTATGGATTTGTTGTCCTCCTGGAGCATTAAATAGGCTGAACGTAAACGAAGGGCTGCAATAAACACTTCTGCTTTTCAGCCCAGCAGGGAGGGGTGGACACCCCACATGCTCACCTGCTGTTTCTTACTGAACCTTTTGGTTAAATAACATGATTTGTGCAGGATAGTTAGTTGCTCTGAGCCTTTAAAGGAGGGATGAGAGATTTGGGAACCACTCGGATTCTTTCTTCCACCTCCTCATGAAGGTTCCCTTGCAAAGGAAAGCCTTGGAAGTGCTTTTTYACTGGATCCAAATAAAGAGGCTAGCCAAGATTTGCATCCCATGGCCGAGTTTTAGGCAGGAATCTCACGGATTGCCCTTTTTGTGCAGCAGACGTGCAGCAAACGTGTGCAGCTCCATCCTTGCTGGAGACCTTCCCGTCCGCCAGGGCAGGTCGTGGTCCTGCAGACCCGGGGGTACCGCGGTCTCCGTGTTTCCAATCATTTTTCCAAGGATAGAAAAACACCCGCTGGCCCAACAAGAAGTTCTGAGCTTACACTCATTTGGATGAGGGTGTTTTTGGTTTTCCTTTGCAAATATTCCCTTGAAGGAGTGTTACAAAGGGCTACAACCAATCTCTACTGCCTCGTTGTGCCTCCAGACCAAAAGGGACATCCCGAGGACCTTTTCCAGCCCTTCTGGTGGCCCTCAGCTCCCGGAGCTCTCCTCCCGGCACCGCTGACCTCCTCCCACCGCCGGCCAAACGCCGGGACCTTCCTGCACCCCGAGGCGAACAGCGGAGCCGGATTCCTCCAAGGAGAGATGCTGGTGCTAAGGACGAGCCCATGGCTTTGTGGTGGATCTGGGGCGCTCGGCCACCAGGCAGCCCCTCTCTTTGCTCACCATTCCTCGCCCTTCTGGGATTCCCTGTTCCCATTCCACCCGCTCATCCCTGCTGAGCTCCAGCAGGGAAGATGCTGGCTTGGAGGCAGGGATGGGGAACGGGACGATGCAGGATGGAGCCTCTGGAGGTCAGTGCAGCTCCAGCGATGGGCGCCGCGCGCGCTCCATCCTCCTGGGATGCAGCCCAGGAGCGCGGGCAGCGCGCGCACCCCGGAGCAGCACCGGGCACCCCTCGGCCAGCACCCTGGAGCTCTTCCCACAGCCCGGGAGCCCGCAGCGCCCCGCAGGAGGCGGGAGACGCGCCGGGATGGAGCAGGAGAAGCGCTCGGATGCGCCCGCGGCTCCAGCTCCTCGCGTAGAGCTCCCCGTGCTGCGCTAGGGTCGCTCGGATCCCCAAGCAGAAACCCCTGGAGAAATGCAAGGCTTTGCACCTGAGAGGTGGACCTCAGAACAGGCGAGAAGCTCCCGTTGAGCCCAGCGGGCGCCGGATTGGGAATGCGTGGGGGTGCCCAGCAGTGCTGGCCTCAACCCATCCCCAAAGAGCCGCATCCCGTGGCCGGCACCATGGGCAGCTTCTCCGCACCTTCCCTTGCCCCTTCCTCTGCTGGCCAAAGTAYAATGCCAACAAAACACAACAGCATCCAGAACATAAAGGCGCTCCTCTTGGATGGTTTATTCCATGAATCCGTGGCTGGACCGGTGGCCAGGATGGGTGCAGTTCCCAGGGTGGGAGCTGGCCTGTTCCATTGGAGCCTCAACACTCCAGTCCTCTCTGGGTATCTGCAAATAGACTCGGCTGCTCTGTGAGCTGAGATGTTGGGACAGAAACGCAAAAAGAAATCGTTCAGCGAAGACCTGCAAGGAAAACATGTTTTACTTGCCAGAGAAGTCAGCTTCCTAATCAAAAAGAGTTTGTTTCCAAGCGGTTTTGCTCTCTGCAAAGTTTAACCACGCTGAATTTGGAGAAGAAAATGCTTTCTGAGGGAGCACTTGAAATACCTCACTTAAAAACAGCAAAATGAAATATTCAGGGTTTCTAATTCTTTCTTCTATTTCTTTTACGCAACAAATAGGATGTTTATTTGACACCCAATATATATGATATTACCCAATATAAAAGATATTTATCAAATTCTTTCCAAATTGATGAAGAACTTCATGCACCTGCATTTTGCAAGGAAAGATTCTTCCACTTTTTTCATCTGTTCATCATGAGATGATAGCTTGACATGAACAAAATACCTTTTTGGGCTGCACTCCTTGTTCTGTGCTCTTGCGCCAGTGTTGTCCATCCCTCCTGCTCTGCCTTCCTGTTTTCCTAAGGCTTACAAGTATTTTGCTTCCCTCAGATCCAGCTAAAACCACCCTGACTGTGTTTCAGAAAGGGCTTTCAACAGCTCCTTGATATCTTTCTGTGCAAAAAAAATGTCATTTCACTCTAGTAAAAGGCTCTTTCGGAAAAACATGACTGAGCTAAGAAGAAATGAAGCCAGAAAATTCTTCAGGTATAGACAAGATAGTTAAGAAAATGCAAACTCACTCCGTGTGGGATTAGGAAGCAATATGCCTTTGCTCGGATGGCTGCAATGCTGGAATATTTGGAGAAAAGGGAAACCAGCCGCAGCAGGAAGAGCCATCAGCAGCGAGGTTGCGCCTATCGCCTTACCCAGTTGCAATGGGGAGATGCTGCTGTTTTGCACCCGTTTCAAAGCCTCTAAAACAGTTTTTGTAGCAAAAAAAGGAAGTAACAGGGCATGTGCTGGTCAGAAATGTTGGGTTTACGATGACATGAGGGCCAACGCAATGCTTCCATAACCTACAACTGCTATTGAAATACCTCCCTAGGGAGCAGGCTGGGGGTGTGTGTGAGGGTGGTGCCCGGCTGCGTTGCGGTGACTCACGCGTTGCCCTCGTTCCCGTGTTTCTGTTCCCGTGGATGTGCGTGCTGCATCCGTGGTCCGCACTGCGGCTGCGGCCGCCACCATCTCCCCCCGGAGCACCCGGCAGCGCCCCGGGACACGGACACGCCGCCGGGCAAAGCCGAGGATGAATTTGGACAGTAGTGAGGAAGGAAACACCTGTCAACAGCTGGTGGACACCAAGGTGCCCATGGGGCCCCTGGTGGCCAAGGAGGCCAGTGGGCTCCTGGCTGCATCGGGAGGACGTTGGCAGCAGGGCAGGGAGGGGATCCTGATCCTGCCCCTCTGCTCAGCGCTGGGGAGGCCAAACCTGGAGCACTGGGGGCAGCTCTGGGCTCCCCGGGACAAGGGGCACGTGGAGCTGCTGGAGAGGGGCCAGGGGCAGTGGGTGCAACCTGATCGAGGTGTCCAAGTACCTGAGGGGAGGATGTAGATGGAGGGAGGAAGGGGCCRAGCTCTTCTCAGTGGTGGCCRRTGCCAGGCCAAGGGGCAGTGGGTGCCAGTTGCAGCGCAGGCAGCTCCATGTGSCCGTGAGGAAGARCTTGTTTGGKGTGAGGGTGCCCAGCCCTGGCCCAGGCTGCCCAGGGAGGCTGCGGAGGCTCCTGCTCTGCAGATCTGCCAACCCGCCGGGATGTGASCGGGTGCCCCGAGCTCTGGGTGTCCCTGCKGGAGCAGGGGCTGCACTGGGGGATCCCTAGAGGTCCCTTCCAACCTCAGCCCTCCTGGGATTCTGGAATTTTATGAAATGGCCCTAGTGCGAGGCTGAGGAATGGGCCATTCCCAGCGCCTTCCCTCTGCAGTTGGRCTGCGGACGGAGATGCAGCCCGGAGAGCTGCGTCCCGAGGACGGAAGGACGCGTTCAATCCAAGCCACGTTGCAGCCTGAGGACAGAATAACGTTTACCACGGTGTAAAAGGGTATAAAATAGATTTCTGATATCCAGCACAGCCCAGAAAATGACCCGTATCCATTAGCTTTTGTACTGGGCGTGCTCAGGAGTCGCTGCACGGCAGAGCCGAGYGCCCCACAGTCACAGGGAATACTATTTCCAAGCACGTGCTAAAACTAGTACGTGTAAACACCTGATCGGAGCGAGGAAGAAGAGAACAGGCAAGTCATTTTGAGGCAGCAAGTTATGTGCRTTGCTGGCTCATTTCAAACTGGAACATTATCCATAAAGCGTGGGTCAGAGGCATGAGAAATATATTTCAGGATGTTCTGGTAGATGATGAACTGCTCACAGGCCCAGCCTCCGTGTCGGACTGCCTCGACACGCAATCACTCTCTGCGCATGGGGCTTAAAACAGAGGTATCGATTGCTGTCTTGGGGCAGAGTTTCGGCCGTGAAGGATTATCCTGACATTAACCTCTGGGAAAAAAATGTCACAAAATAAGGAGCATTTGTCTCTCCCTGCCCACAGYGACCTCTCCCCAAAAGTTTCCAAAAAAGGCAGCATGCGGGAAAACTCCCCAAATCTGCATCCTCTGATGCAATAAAAGCAGTCGAAAAGGATAATTTAGCTCTGCTTCCCTGCACCCGTTCACTAATCCCAGATTATTGTGGAGGGCCGTACCTGTCTTTCCTGGGTATTTACCCGTTCCGCAGGGAGAAGCCTCTCAGCCAAGGAGCGTGCTCCAAGGATGCTGGTGGAGCTTCCCTGGAGTTCCTCCAGCTTCCCTGGAGTTCCTCCACACCTGCAGCTCTGAACAAGTAACGTGGGTCCAAAGAGCTCTCCTGGTGTGGGAAATGCCGTCTTGGACATGCTGGGAAAGCTGAGGATCCGGTCTGGGCATCACCATGGTGGAGCCAGGCTGTGATGGCCTTTGGATGGTGTCAACCTCCTCTGGAGGGTCTGCCCCTTCCTATGGAGCTGTGTCCACGCTGCACAAATGCATCGAGTAGAACCTGGAAACGGCTCGACCTGCTGGGAAGTTGGCCAACAGACCCAAGATGGACTAATTATTCCAGAAGATCTTCCAAGAGGAAGAGGTTCTTCCATGGAGAGGTTCTTCTCCATGCGGAAATTTGTTCCAGATCGCAATGCTTACGTTTTTTTTCCATCCACCTCCAGATGGGAAAAATTCAGGATTTGGGATTTTGAGAGTTCATGCAGGGTAGACACCAAAATAATGATCTGGGAACAATTATTCCAATGCTGATAGATTCCCAACTCCTTGGGGAAATTTCCAAGGGCAAAAAGGCACCAAGATCGTGTGAGTGCTGCCTGGGTCGGTGCAAAATGCCACCCACCTGCTGCCGTCGTGCTCCTCATTGCAGAGCACAGGGCTCCATGAYCCATGTCCAGCGCAAATATAGCATGCAATTTTTTTAATAGGAAAATGGAGTAAAAATGATCATATTATGTAAAGAGCAAAATCAGGTGAAATATGTAAGTAAAAAAAGGGAAGGAAATAAACAGAGGGTTTGGGGACAGACAAAATTTATCACCACATTTAGAATCAGTCAATATTGTCAATGTTTTATATTTCCATGAAAAATAACATTTTTTTCCCCAATATCTCTTCTTCTATGACTATCAAGCAAGCTGTAATTACTGTAATAAATTATGTTGGGTTTGATCCTAGTGTTTGTTCAGTCCTCACAGCTACGCTCCTTCAATTGGAAACTATTTGCTCCCAGCACATAGCAATGTGAAATGTTCACTCGTATGGGGATATCCTATAGATTTTTTATGATGACTACAGTTGGTTGATCAATAAAGGTGAACACATCTTTTTTTTTGGTAAAATTATGGTGTAAAATGCAACTTCTAAAATGATACTGAAATTTTTATTTTCTGCAGGAAACCAGACAGAGTTTGGCATTGGTTTGACACTGACCACAACTTTCTGCCCTTCTAGTTGTCATCAACTTTTGGAGAGATATGTGTTCAGTTTATCAGATTCTTTGGTTATATTTTTGAAAATATGTTTTGCAAAGCATGTATTTTCCTATGCCAAACTGCGTATTCAGAAGGATGGATAAAGTGGGTCCTAGTTCCTTTCACACGAACCAAGGGCTTCAGGGCTGCTGGACAAGAGCATCTTCTGATGGACCTATCACCACGTCGCTCTCCCCATGTCCTTGTGGCACAGCCCACGAAGACTGCACCCTAACCACGACAGCAACCTCAATGGGACAGAACATTTTTCTCTGACAAGGTGTCTAAAGTCATCTGAACTTTACAGAAGTCTAAATGCTCTTTCCAGTTTAATACAATATGGTTTTTCCATAAAAATAGTTGATGATTCACTGCATGTACCTCCTCAAATATCACATAATCATGTAATCAGCGTGGAAGAAATAAGAACATGGGTTGGATTTTGTATTTTGTAGGGGGCATCAGATATAATTTCGGTACTTTATAACTTTCCCCTCCGCTGCAGCAAATTCAGCTGGTCTTCTGAACTTGAGACTAAAGCAGCACTGCTTTACTCCTTCCTGACGTTGGGCTCAGGACTTTTGTGACTGTCTGGAGAACACTAAAGGTCACATTAATAATTGGAAAGTGTACTGTTATTAATTATGGTATCCTCTTGTTGAACAAGGAAAAAGGTCATTTTTTTTCCAGTTAGGGAGAGTTTTAGACTACAGATGGATGAAAAATGGAAGTATTAATATAGAYAAAAAAATAGAAATTCTAAACAGAGTATCTCATACAATTAATTATATGGAAGGCAAGTAAAGAAGTGACTACATGGAGCATATGAAAACTCGGGGAGAGACCGTTTATGGATTAATCACCTGTACTGCAGGGTCGTGTATTTTTGTGGGAAGGACACGGCAGGTCACATTGGCAGGAGACCCACGGGCTTCTTGACCTGCAGCTGAACACCAAGCCCAGAGCATCTTTTGGGTGGCAACCAGTCCTTTCCCCTTGCTCCTCATATTTACTTTTTTTCCCCCATTTATATATATCTTTCATATCTGCAGTTCTCAGGATGACCCCATTTAGTTCCAAAATCCGGGCTGACTGCCTTAGTCTCTTTGGTCCTACGGTCTTACCTTGGTCTCTTCAATCCCAAGGAGTTCTGGCTGGAAAAATATATCAGACTCATTTTGGGAAGTCTCTACCATTCTTTTTCATTATTAACGTCCATGGCGTGCCTGGAAAGAGTCTTCCAAAGGCCCCAAAGGATGGACAATGAATGCAAGTCCTGACACCCTGGTCAGGTTGTGGTTGGTTTATATCCATGCGGGATACCCCTCTTCTGAGGTCTTAACAGCCATGGAAAATCCACGGCAGAGCCCCACAAGAGCCTCCCCACCAGCACCAGCAAAGGCTGCTGCTCGCCACCCACGTTTGAATTCAGACCCTGCATGGTCTAGACTTGCTGCCGCGCTTAGCGCGCTCCTTGGTCCCGCAGCGCTCCCGGCTCCCTTCAGCAGCCCTGGCCTCAGCCCACTCTCGGATTCGCTTTCGGAACCAGCCTTTGTGTGCGGGCCATGCATCTCCTGCCTTGCTTCCCAGGAAAAACACAGCAGGAAGAACCRCTTTCCTGCAGCTGCCCCTCACCTTGAGCTTTCGGAGGGCAAGCTGGGTTCACGGGGCCACGTGCTGGCAGGATCTGCCCACAGACATCAACGGGCAGGATCTGTCCCTAAATTAGTGAGCAGGAAAATAACTGCGCCAGAGGGTTTTATTAATGACCCTTTAGGTATCTTGTTCTTTTCAATTTTATGCCTGGAGTTCACGACCGGGAAAGTTATGGGGCAATAACCACGGAATTATTAAAAATGAAGGCAGCTTGTGTGATGGATTTATTTTACAGGGTAGCTTAGGGACAGGAGAACCTTACAGTTTTATAAGGTTATAGGTTGTAAAGTGCTTTGGAACTTTCCCGAAACTTTTAATGTTTCATAAAAGGAAAGAAGGCAAGTGAAAAAAAAAAGTCTCTTTCCAGAAATGTGAGTATCTACATGAAGGGCTGGACACGTTCAGCAGCAAAGAAAGAAAGGAAGGAATAATAGAAAGAAGAAAAGGGGAGTCTTGTCTGCAACAGGAGCAAGATGAGTCCTGTCTCACGGCCTTTGGTTACCACTATCCTTCAGGKCCTACCCCAGTATCTTTAGTGTGCTATCTGGCTGGATATTGGACTCTTTTGTAAGGAAGAGACCTTAGGAAATGGCACCAGCTCAGGTTGTCTGTCTGATATTCCAGCACCGACTCCTATACAACAACTCCAGAGCTCTGTCCGACCTTGTTGGGAGCCACCAGGCTGCAGAGATCAAATTCTCCAGCTCTCAATGCAACTATTCACACCATGCTGAAGCTTGACTCCCCAGGGGCAGCCTCAATTTCTGCTTTTTTGCCTCTCTCCCATTTGTAAAGTGTAAATGCTTTAGGCTTTTTTCATCCTCACCAACTTATCTCCCAGTAATCGTGTTCCCCTTGAGTTCTGCCCCTCTTCCATTCTCAGACCACATTACCCAGTTTGTCCCTTTAGGCACCTAAATTCACCAGAGCCATTGGAAAATGTAAACGTTTGAACACAGGAGTTTCCTGGAGAAATGCCCAAGTTCAGTGCTTTTCTCCAGACAGGCTTTTCTGGATTTGTGCTTGCACAAGCCACCACTTGGAGGGAGATCAGGGCTACCCTTGGCTTCAYGGCAAGGGGACAGAGGTAGCAGAGGGCTTCACAACCACTTTTTCCAAGTAAGAGTTCTTCCTTGTGCTCTTCTGAGATGCTTTGCAATCTACCTGGAGCTTGTGAAAGTGTCTGGAGATACTTTCTGCCRGAGGTTCAACTCTTGACAGGTGGTTGCTCTTGAAAAACATGACCCAGGCCAATGGCTGGAGCTCCTACAGCTCTTTTTTGACCTGTGCTGAGGATCTCTTGCAAAAAAGCTTATTTTCCTGGCTTTTGGGGTAGCTGGGAGACATTCAGTGGCTAACACACATCCTGTCCTCGATGTGCTCGTGTTCCCTACCCGCAGCAATATAGAAGAATGTCCCTCCTCCGGGCAGGAGYGGGTCCTGCTGCAGCTCCTCACGCCGACGATGCTTTCACAGGCAACTGGGCTGCCCTTTCCAAACTGGTGTCCGTCCAGATCAGGCATGGCAAAATGGTGGGGAGGGCGATCAGAAGAAGACAGATGCATCTTCTCCCTTGGAAGGAGAAGAAAGACTTGAGCTAAATTGTAATCAGGGACTTTTTTTTTTTACAAGTAAGAAACTTGTCCAGAAGAAAAAGGAAAAGGGCCCAGAGAAGCCACAAGAAAGCAAAGCAGAGGTGAGGGTGTGAGGAGCAGAGGTGCCTGCAAGTGCTTTTGTGGCAGAAAACCAGGAGCTGTGAGCACCAGCAACAGGGAATACAGAAGGACCTGGTGTCACTGGGTGCCTTTGGACATGACAAAACGAAAAGAGATGGAAAATCTGGGGAAAAAAAGCCCAGGAGCTCCCAGGCAGGACTGCAGCTAGTGAGCGAGCGCGCTGCTTGTTAAGATAGAGGCAAGAAGCTATTTTCTGATGTGAGGATTGCTTACCTCCTGCACGGTTTGCAAGGTTTTCCACGCCACTCGGGTCTCTTAGAGTGCCACGGTGCCCTCTGCATTATTGTCCGTACCGTATAACCCCGTTGGGGCTTGCATTGCCCCTTGGGCACAACCCCTTTCCCTGCTGCGTGCTTTATATCCTCTCGAATCGCCCGTTCCTCCTCACTGCACCTCTGCAATCCAAGGCACCGAGCGGGCTCCGGCTGTTGCTCGCACGGCGTTTCTTTCACTCCTTGCTTCCTTTGCTGCTGGCTTCTCCATTCCCTGCAAAAAAAAAAAAAAAAAAAAAAAGAAAAAAATAAAGATTTAAATGCCAAAGGTGAAAACCAGCAATTGACTTAAACACAGGTCAAGCCTTTGTGGTAATTATTTGCTGTTTCAAGTAGGGGTTTGGAGGTGTTAAACAAAAGTGTAAGCTGCAGTTGAGAGATAAATGAGGTACGCTTGCAAGTTGCTGAGTTTATTATAACATGCTTTTAAATAAAAATCCTTTATTTTTCTCTCAGTTTCCAAGTTGGACAACCTCGCATCTTTACATCCCTCTCACTTTACTCTTTTTCTGAAAGCACACAGTTGCTTTCAGTGGACTTCCACCAGTGTGAGGGGAGAAATTCTTCCCTAAAACCAGGAGTATTATGAACCATAAAATGTAATATTCCGCTGCGGTAGCTCCTATATGCACATTTGCTTTATTTCCTCCCAAGAGATGTTTGGGAGACGGGAGTCACACATAAAAATGGGGGTCTCTGATACGGAGAGTTCCTCAAGATTGCAGTTCTACCCTCTAAATTTTCCTACCCRGGTCACTATAATTGGATACAGGACTGAAAGACGCATATATTTAAAATACTCATTATTTGCTTCTGTCACAGTTGGACCATGATTCACTTAGACATAAATAATTTCTTGATATTTTTGTTCTTAGGTTTACGATTTCAACAGTGATAAGCACATCTGGACTGACAGATGAAGCCTGGCAGAAGGTGGTGAATCTGAAGGAGAAATTTGTTTGGGTTTATGCTACTCGGAGGCCATTTAATGGTGACCTTGAATTGGCTCCATACCTGTGATTTTACCAAGTGATCCCAAGTGATTTTATCCCTTGGGAGTGAACACAGGTTTTCTCATAGGGATTACATACCAAGCTGGCCAAAGAAGATGCAGTAGAGATTACAATAGGGCATTCAAGAGATTTTGGGAGGAGATATCAAATATTTGGTTCAATTACATTTGCTCAAGCCCTCGGACAGTAGACCTTAGCACAGAGCTTAGCCTGTTCCACACTTTGGAAATTTTCCTTAGTGTTTCCCTTCAATAATGCGTGCAGCTTTGCAAGGCTGCTGCGGGACTGCAGAACYAGAATACAAGTAAGGGCTGGTGCCAGCACAATTAATAGGAGGCATTTTCAATAAATTTTACTTAAAGTCAACCTTAAGCAATAAATTAAAGGCATGAGACCCAGCCACAGCAATTTACTTTGTATCCCCTGTGTTTTGTGGCTTCCTTGAGGCATCTTAATTGTCCTGGTATTGAGTAGCAGTGATTAGCAACGTCTCTTGAGCAGAGAGGCACGCAGCACTTCACAATTTCTGCAAATTCAGGCTTTTTTGGGTAAGCCAGAACCCCGCCACCACGATCGGACTCCGCGAAAGGGCAATCAAAGAGCAGCAGAAAAACTGGCACGGGGAATTTCACTATCCTCAAGTTGGCTTGAATTATTGATGGGGAATAATAATGTCGGCATTAGCTGCACCAGGGTGAGAGATCTCGCCGTGGAGGGGAATGAAGATGTGGATTTTCTTTAATGCGCCAGGAAGTATACATTATTAACCAATGTATGAACACATAAAAGTTGGCTAATAAGGACAGCAGCACAGTGCTGGTGTCATATAGTTCTCAGCCCCCTGACCTGGTCTTTCTAATGCAGTTTCTTCCCATTTGATGCACTATTAGGCCACATCATAGTGCAAAATGATGAGGAACACGAAGCAGAGGAAGAAACGGCAGCTCCAAGACTGCGTCGCACCTAGTGCCCTTAAGAGCCCGGTGGGCATAAATGGCTATTCCCAAGGGAAAACATAAGCAAGCGGCTCTTAAAACAGAGATACAGGAAAACACCTTGTGGTCTTTAAGGGAAAATCCAACTTTTTGCAACAGGTAATGCGAGAATGGGCCTCATTGCCAGGGTGGAGCGTAGCTGGAGGCAGAGACGGGAGAGGTGAAGGGCTTTCCACTCCGTTTCCGTGCGTGTGGCCACGTCCTTTGTACGGGAACAGCAGGAACTGAGGCAGCGCAACCTCGGGGCTGTAAAACACCGTTCTGCAGCAAGTGCCAATCAACGAAGAAGCAATTGCATAGTCTTAATTTCCTGTATTTTGTGGGAATAGGTGAAATCTATAATATTGTTTGAATGTAGATTTTATGGCTTAGTTTCTTATTGCTTTTGTACTAGGAAAGAAAAAAAAAAAGCTTGTATGCATGAAAATCGACATAATAAACCGTTATTGCCGCACAAGAGACATTACGGTCTCCTGGAATAGCAGAAATACATTAAAAATGTATTTAGATGCATTTAAACATGCATATTATTTCGCAGATGAGYGTAATGGTTCCTTAGGAGCTATTAGGTTTTAGTATGCAAAAAACATATTTATTTGTACGACTTTGAAAGAAAATTATTTAACAGAAATGACAGTAAGAGGCCCCTCCAGGTTTCATTGTATAAATCTGAATTCAGGCATTTGGATTATTAATCCGATAAAGTGTCATGGACCTAAATGAGTCATTAGACAGGTATTTGGTATCACTTTATTAATAAACTCATAAATAGTCCATTATTATTAATTGGATTTTCTTATTATGAATTGGTCCAAATTTGCAAGGTAAACGCTGCAAGGTGTGTGCCCCAAGGAGCACCTGAAAAACCAGGAAATTCAGGAAAAGAGAGMTGCTCCAGTGACCACAGTGCATCCAGCAGCCATCAAAGTCTCTGTCCTTACACTCAGCTCCACTCCAAGCATTTTCAGTTGGGATGAGCATAGTTTAATGCCTAGATGTTAAAAACAGACATTTTATAAAATGAAAAYGCCACGGTTGCATGGAGACTGAACTTGCTTGCAAACAACTCCATGCAGGGACCAGGCGAAGCTGGAGGTGATTGATCTCCACACTATTGGGGTAAGCGAGAGTTTTATTTTGTCCTTAGCCAAATAAAGCCAGGCCCAAATYTGCAGGGAGTCAGTGGGCTGGGGTTTTGGACAAAGAAGAAGGTAAGAAGCAGCATGAAGGAAAAGACCCACCTTCTTCACACATGGAAACCAAGTCCATGAGGCAGGATGGCGCAGAGCCCCTGGCTGGGGGCTGTCAACCATCCAAGAGCCAACAAAGTGACCAGCCTTTCTCCACACTACAAGAAACCATGTGCTTCTGAAAAGAAACAAACACCGGCACAGCTTGAAGAAAGAGCGRAAACATTGAGTTTTCTGCTGGTCAACATGGCTTAAAGAGGATTGCTTCATTCTTAGTTTGTTGGGGGCCGATCAAAGGAGGCTTCCAGCAGCAAGAGCCATGGAAGCTCTAAGGAAAGGGCAGTATATTGGGGAATTTGAACTATTTGGAAAGGCAAAACAAGTGCAACATGCTCCTCCTGTAGGACCGAGGTGGAGTGTACAGCTGTGCCACCGACCTGAGGACAGGAATTTAATTTTTGAGAATGGGAAAAGACCTTTTGCAGGTGGAGCTGAGGGCAGTTCTGCTCCATGCAGTCGCATGCTGCGGGCTGCTCTGTAATCCTGCTGGCAAATCCTGATTAACAAATCAACAAAATCCTCACACAGTTTCGGAGGATGTGAGATAAGGTCTTCAAGCTAGGCCAGAGGAAAGGGTCCAGGTGTTTAAGGTGGACTGATTTGGAGCCAAGATGCCTGGGTCCACAGCAACACTGAAGCTTTGGGGCCAGCTGCTATGCATGCCTTGAGGAATGTTTATCAACATGAACTTTTATTCGCATAAATTCCTTGGATTTCTTTCAGCTGACCCAAATTTGCTAATCCTGGTGTCTAAGCATATGTTAACAAATCAAACTCTTTGAAAAGAAGAAAAAACATCTTTTTTATTGGTCACCTAGCTGGTGACCAATCTCCTTACGTCCTTTCTTGCCTTGTAGCCTCTCTTGAGTCAGTTCTATAAAATACTATAATAATAAAGAAAGGAACAGGGCCAGCCAGGAATTTCTATGGCTGAGCTGTAAACTTCTCAAAGCAGGAGTGTATCATGCAACGTCCTACCCGTGCAACTGGTGTGAAACGGCGGAGAAAGGTAAAGGTTTTGGGCACTGAGCCAGGACGCAGAGCGAGAAGCGACGTGTGCTCTGCGTTCCTGCAGCAGCGCAGGAAGAGGAGATTACGGGGCTGTTTGTTCGCAGGAGCGGATAAAGGTGACTGCTTTTATCAAAAAGGAGAATAAATAGGGAGGGGAAAGAAAAGTGATGGTTTTGCACGCTGGGAAAGTTGGATTTCTCCACAAATTGCTGCATTTTGACAGCTCCCATCCCCCGTACGTGTAGAGATGTCACGTAAGAACCTGGTTATCTCCGTTTCCCCTCGCCTCTCTGCTTTTTGTTTAATGCTTCCCTCCTTGCAGCGACTCCCCTTTATCCGGGAAGGGCTGGGATGGGGTGCCCGTCAGGAAGCAGATGCTCTCGCCCGCATCCCGGTGCAGGCTGGATCGCAGCAGAACAAACCAGCTCGCTGCAAGCTTGAAAATGATGCTTAATCCCGCGTGACTTCTCGGGCCCAAACAAAAGCATTCCAATCCTACATGAGCCAGACCCCACGGGGATCAGCGGTTCTTATCAGTCTATTCGAGCCATTTGCCTCAGGCAGCAGAGCTGATTTTTATGGTTGTTTATTTTTATTTCCACGCAGCTCAAAGCAGAGCGGCGCAGGACTGGTAGYGTGGCCACGTTCCCGTGGTGCCGCAGAGCTCCTTAGCCATCCCGCCCAATTTTCCCAGGGTGTTTCCTCGCAAGCCGCCTCTCACGTTGCCTGGGAGCAGCCAGCTCCAGCCCTGAGAAGCTCCAGCCCTGCTTCCAGCGGCTGGAAAGGGCAGCAGTTCTGCCAGAGCTGGAGCCAAGCGTGTGCTGAGCCAGCGTGGCAAAAAGCTTGTGCTTCTGCTCCTGCAATTTCCATATTCAGACCTGCCTCGGGCCCTGGCTTTACGTTCATAATTGTATTTGAGTCTTCTTAGGTTTTTCCACTCCTGTTGCTGGGTAGATGATACAAAAGCTAGAATCAACGTATGATTTAGGTTGGAAGGGACCTCTGGAGTCTCTGGTTCAATTGCATGCTTAGAGAGGGTGCAGCTAGATCAGAGTCTTGGCCAGCCAAGTTCTAAGTTTCTCCAAAGCAGGAGAGTCCACAACTGCTCTGGTCAAGGCTTCAGTCTTTAACCATCTTCTTGGTGATTTGTTTTCCCTTTCAACACAGAGAATTCCGATTAAATAAAATGTGTGTCCATTGCCTCACCCGTGATGACTGCATGTCTCTGAGAAGAGCCCAGTTCTGTCTTCTCTAATGTCTCTCATTAGGCAACTGATGGCAGCAAGGAGGTCTCTCCACAACCTTTTCCCTAAGGCTGAACACACACAGCTCTCAGCCTCCCATACACCATATCCTCTGGTCCATGAACATCTTCAAGGCCTCCATGGGATTCACATCTCAATGCCAATGTCCATCTTCTAGTGAGGACCCATGAGCTGACACAGGTGTGTTCACTCAAGTACAAAGGGAGGATAAAATCCCTAGCTAATTCAGCCCCAAAATGTTGCTTCCTTGGGCAACGACTCCGCCTGCTCTCAGYCAGCACACAGGTCATGTCTGCAAAGCTGCTGGACAGCCACCCAGTGCCCAAACCGGACCTTTGCATGGGGTTATTCCAGTGGGATCTGGACTTTGCATTTGCCGTTGCAGAAGGTCATGATGTCCAAATCAGCCACAATCTGAGCAGCTACATTGCAGGTTTGGTGGCATGAATAGATCTTAARTAGCGGCAATAACAGCACACTGCAGCTAGGGCAAGCAAGAAGGACATGCAAGAACCTGTAGCTTGCAGCCAAGTTTTCCTTGCAGAAGGTGCCTGTAGGACTTGCAGGCAAGTTTGACCATTGCAGCCTGCTGTCTGCAGAGTGGAAGTTCTCAAGGTAGTTCCTAGCTGAGCTGCATTGCTGTCACCAGACAGCAATCTATACCTAGGCAAACTCATCTGGGCAGGACCCATGCACCAAAGCCTCTCTGTGCAGCCGAGAAGCTTTGAGGCCACGTGCTGCGTGGACATCCTCATCCTCCTGCCTCGGAAGGTCCCTGCAGGCCAGGGCCTCCATGCAGAGGTCCATGGAAGAGCTCTTCACACTGCAGGCTCTCTTGACCGCAGATAACCGAGGAGTTCAGTCTCCAGGCCCATGGGGCTGGCATCTTTCACCAGTACTGAAAGTTAATTATCTCTTTGCTTTTCTTCCACAAAGTCTTTATGGCTCAGCTCTCAAAAGAGAAAGTGTGGTGGTTTTTTTTTTATTTTATTTTATTTTTTTTTATTTTTATTCCTCTGATGTGCCACCTTTTCAGTGCCAATTAAATAACATCCAGCATGCAGGCAATAACATATTTTCTGCAGTAGAAAAACAGCAGCAATGAAACACTAAATGCAGAGCTGCTAGCAGAACAGCGCACTAGTCTGGTTGAAAGCCACCAGAGATATTTATGTGCCAGCAACAGCTTCTCGGAGACTCATTTCTTTAAGGCTGACAGCAAGCATTAATTGCAATTCTTTCAAAGAAAAGCAGCACCTCTTGAGCTGGAGCCAACACAGGTTGGTGGATGCTGGAGCATCGGGAGATTTCTTTTCCTGCTTAGTTGAACTCCTCCAGTTGTCCAACGGTCTGCCTTCCTCAACGTTTTCTGACGTGCCCCTTGGCCTGGTGAGAGCTCTGGGGAAGGATTTGCTTCCCACCATGGCTTCCTAAGGTGGTGGGGCCTGTGGGATCTCAACAGCGCTCTGCAGGGACTCGGACTCCGGGTTGTCCATGTAAGTGGTTAAACAGGGGCGTGGTGGAAGCCGTGTCTGCCTGGCACCTTTGACTTCATGGGATCCTGTGTTTGCATGTGAGGTAGATATGGGCTTGGGATTTCCAGTATTTCYTTGGGCATGCCCTAAATTCCTGGCRGTTACAGTTTTTGCTCTCATTCAGTGAGAAGTTCCAAAAGGCTGGATTGCAAATCGCAGAACTATCTAATTCTTAATGCTATGCAGAGCTATCTAATTCTTAATGCTGTCCCCACCTGCAAGGCAGAGGGATCCCAGCCTCGAGGTTGTCTTCTGCTCTTCCTGGGAGCAGGCCCTAGACACCAAATGCTAGTTTGTGCGGCAGTAGAATCATCATCTTTCTAAATATGTGATTTTTGAGAATCATTGCCAGGACCAAGAAACAAATATATAGAAAAAAGTATAACAATAATGCTAACTACCAAAGTGCTGCAAAAATACGGATACCTTTGGAGCAGGTACAAGTTTGGCCTGATGGGATGAGGAGAGTATCTTTCTTCCTTAACCAGTGCAATTCCTATCAATGGAATTGATAGGATATCCAGAACCTGAATTATTTGCATTGGGTAGCAACACCTTCAAATGTTCTCTTAAAGAAAATATTTAAATGCAAAGTATTAAGGGGATGCTGCACTTGGACACAATCCGTATGTGACATGTTGCTTCAAAGACCATATAGACTTGGACAGAATAAACTAATGGAACCTGCTTAGTGTGAGGACCACAGGTCTCTCTTTTATCCAGGGTCTATGAAGGACAAAATAGATGATCCAAATGCTGATTTCTGACAAATGTATACTAAAAGAGCCGGCAATTTTGGCTTCCATCCCAAGTTATTGGATTTTGCTTATATAGAGGGCTCCCTAATCTTATTTGCATTAAGCTTATTTTAAACCAAGGCATAAGTGTTATTTAAAAACCAACCCAAATCCCACTAACTCCCAACCTCTCACTCCTGTCCATGGAGTAAACATATTTCATAGCAGTTCTTTCATGAAATGGGCTGTCTGTAACRTTGCCCTCGTATTGCACTTTCTGTTACTGTCACATATTAATGCTTGATGCTAGTGCTTTGAAAACAAAACGATAAAATGTTTATGCAACATCCAGTCTGCACAATTTATAACACAATATCTTGCTTTGAACATTTATATTTTGACTACAATATTTTCTTTAGATTTACAACTCCAGAAAATTCTATTTTTGTATAAAACGATATGAAAGTTCAAGCTTCTTGGTAGAAAAAGCTTATAATTGTCTGCTCTACRTTCAGCACTAAGGCTAGCAATTAAAAAAAGACATTATCCATTCCAGCTTGGATTTCCGAAGCCAGACATTACTTTGCAAATCCTATCCTCGCACACCAAAAACGCAAGGCAGCTCTTATTTGTCAGCTTGCCAGTACATCATGTTCTGCGCTCGCGCTTATTTTCTCCGCCTTTGTGCTACGCTGGATGCTGTGCTCTGATCTGGAAGAGACGGTGCCCCAGTCAACAAATCAATATGTTGATTTCCCTGTTTCCTTGGGTACCCTCAGCAAGCTCTGCTGCAAATTACAGCTTTCCCCTGCTTTTCACTGGGGCGCCTGGCTATTTTTCCCCTGGYTGCATTTTCCCCGCGGTGCAAGCCCGTGGGGCAGCCGCTTCCAATTCCCGCTCGCTGCACAAGGCRAGGAGGAAGTTGCAGGGTGCAAAGTTGCTGGGGTGAGAACAAAAATCCCCAAGCTTTGCATTTTGCGCAGTTTTTCCGATGCTCTCCGATGTCCTTTGTTGTATATTAATGGACTTCAACTTTGAATATCTCTTTCTCTGTCTGTTCCAGGGAAAAATAAAAATGACTTGTCTCAATTCTGAAGCAAAATGCTCTTTTGGTCGTGTTTCCTTTCGCTCAGAGCTCCCATCAGCCAGGCGTGCTCTATCTCGTTTTCTCTCGTTAAACTAGATTAGGTCCCACAGCCTCTCGCTGGGGCTTTATTTACTTTCCCAAGCAAGGCTTAGGAGGTCTGCTGAAGTTAGGCAAATGCTTTCAGGGAGGTATTCCAAATCCCATTRTTTTTTTTTCTTAAAAAGCAAGTTGCACTTCTGCAAATAATAAAGTGCTCAACAAGAAAAAGTCTTGAATGGACCACTCTGCAGCGCATCTCTGCAAAGAGCCAGGTACCACGTGTGAAATTCGCATGAACCAAGGTGAAAATTGCATTTTTGGTAATTAAATTTTACAGTCTGAAAATAAATCTTTATTTAAGGTGGGATTTTGAGCYTGGAATACAGTAGGTGTTTGGCAGCTGCACGGCATAGCAATGCTTGAGCTTTGATACCCTGTGATGGAGGCACCGCATCCTGCACCCTGCCCAAGCCGCTCCTCCTATCCCCTTAAATCCTCCTTACCGGTTCAAATCCCACTGTTGTTGTACTGTTATTTATGAGCGCTTAGTTTAAAGAAGCTTGGTGCCTAACCTGCATTTTGATATCTATATAATTGGAGACATGTTAAATGTAATAACCATTTATCATTTCGCAAGTAGAACCAAGTGAATAATTTTAAAGGAGYGTGAAGTCGATAAATCTAGCTCCCTTTGCTGTATATGGGGAATGTGCCAAATAGAGCATGTCCTCAGTTCYATACATTTGTCAAATCCTTTTCCTTACATGCTTTTAATATCGCTTCCACATCCCTTGCCGAAGGATCGGTTATGAAGAGGCCATCACAGCTCTTCAGTGCTCGGATTGAGCTGGATCAGCTGGCTGATTTTTAGCGACCATGGTAATTTATCATCAGCTAAAAGGAAGAGTCGTAGAGGAGCTTGAGCCTTCCCTTTGGGCAAGCCAAACCTCGTGTGGTACCTTGGGAAACTCCAATATCTAYGTCCTAGTGCCTCAAAAAAGTTGTAAAGTCTCTTACTTGACCTGAGGAGTCATGGCAGGTATGTGGGCTGAAAATTCATTTTCCTAGGCATTTGGAAGGGTAAAAATGAACTGTGTTGGTCATGGACAAATGAATTGGTCATGGACACGTGCAGCATCAGCACTGCTGAACTCCATTCGTTTCCAGTTACAAAAGAATGGAAAAATTTCCCTGTTCTTTATGCTTCTGTTAACTTAAATATGTAAATTTACAAATAAAATCTGAGTCAGAAGTCCCAGTCCACCCTAACTTGTAAAGCAGGAAAAGATTTTAAGCAGTGTCTTTAATTATTCATATAATATGTTGATAACCAGACTTCAACTAATTAAGCTCTCTAAATAAGAGAGCCCACATTCCCTAAATACCTGTTTTTACTCTTGGATCTCGCACAGGTAACAAATGAAATGCAAAAGTAATGCACAATTCAGCAAAGACACTTCTAGCCCAGGAGCTTTCCTCAGGGCATTCGAATGATATAATTTATAAGCAGTTTTTGTAGAGATAAAAATAGCCAAAGAAAAAGAAAAGGAAGAAAAAAAGTCCAGCAAATACTTGCTTGACCAAGAAGAGCTGATTCAAGGATATTTTATCTCTAAAACTCCTACTTGCCACCCCAAAACTCTCCTAAAACTCCCTTGTCCGATGGTGCTGCACCAACTCTCTCCTCCTCCTGGCTTTCCCTACCTGAATCCCAAGGATTTGTTCCCTGATAGTTCTGCTCTGCGCCTGACATCCCTCCTCCAACAACCTGAGCGCCTTCATGGAAGGCTTGGTGGAAAAGTGCTGCAGCAAAGGTAGTTTTCCATGCTGGAAAAATGGCCATGGTGACAGTGGAGCAGCCCCAGCATCTTCACACCATCCCCTGCCCCCCAAAACACCAACTGCAGCAAGCTGAAGAAGGCAGTTTCCACAGAGCAAGGTCACAAAATACTTCTCCGTTTCCTCCAGACCATTAACATCACCCTGGGAGCCTCAAGGAGCGATGCAAAACTCCCCCTATTAATGTTTTATACCGTCCTGCTCAACATCGAGCTGACAGAAGTCACCATTTTTCACCATTTACGTACGGAGCCTTCTTTCTAATTTGGAATAATGTAACTTTCGAGTCCATTTATTTTGTATGATTTATTAAGAAAGTACATCAGTATCACCAAACTAATTATCATAGGCAAATGACTTGTCATAAAATTAATGTACCTAGCGAAAAAGTTAATAGTTATTATTTAAATTCATTGATTTCTCTTCTTTGTCTGTAATTACTTCCAGATATATGAATGAATACAATTAATATGGAAAAGTTGAAAATGAAAATGAATTTGTTTCAGACTTTTCCCCTGCACAACATCCCTTTATCTTGCAGCCTCCATTCTAAGGTAATGGACTGCAGGAGATCCCACTTCTATAATTATCTTTTTTTYCCCTTTTCTTTCTATCTAATAGGAAATTGCATCTCAAAACCTGCAGAATATCCAATATTTGAGTAACTGGGAAGGCTGCTTGGAGGAAAGTTCTTTTAACAAAATTTTTAAAGGAGGAGGGGAGATCTTTCAAATACTGCGATGAGATGAAATTCTAGGAGATTTATCAGCTTTCCAGCAGGAACTACTCTCCCTTTCCTGGGATAGAATCCCAGGAAAATCCCATTTATTTCATTACTCTCAGATAAAGCTTTCCGTAAGGAAGCTCTTTGTTGGGAATGATTTACTYGGCCGCAGGCACCTTGCCAATAGGAGGATATATGGGTTCATATCAGAGTAAAATGTGACCCATGACGTAGCTGGATTGTAAATGCAAGTAAAATATTAATAATCACAGCTCCAAATATAGAGTGGCACTTCTGGAGAGCTGTCCATGCGCCAGTCAAACGCCGGATTCCTTCCCCAATAAATCTCCTTGAGGGACCTGCCTCTGTGTAGTCACTCACGGACGTTCAACCTGGAAATATGCCTCAGGATGCGAGGGCAAAACCCTTGGCGAAGGTGGTGATAAAGTGTGCCTGGTTTGTACAGCTGCCTGAGCTCCTGCCCTGCGCGCGCCGCAAGATTTACAGCATCATCACCATCTGCATCCTGTAACTAAGAAACAAATCACTCTAAAATATTATTCCACAAAAAAAAAAAAAAAAAAAAAAAAAAAAAACCTCAGTCCAACATTACTGCGAGGTTGAGCTTAAGAATTTAAGTGCTCAAAAGCTGATGTGTTTGCTCAAGTGGACAGGCTCATATCCATGATCTGCAGTTTTACTAGCTCTTCAAATAAACGTGTGATGGCTGAAATGGATTGATGGCCACTTACGCCAGCCAGCTAATTTCGGGGAATGTTGGGGGAATAACCATCTCTAGAAGCAGATCTGGGCACCTCCAGTGTGAAGAACGAGGCCGCTGGAGCTAAAATGCTGCAAACCCAGCAGCTGCTGCAACATTTTCCTTTCAAAAGAAGGTGAAGTTTGCAAGTTCTCCATGGTGGAAGTAGGACAGCAAACTTTCTGAGCTGCTCTGTGCAAATCTCACAAGTTTTWTGATGCCACAAAGAGGCGGCTATATAAAGGTTTTATTCTCCATAATCATTTACCTCTGTAAATGACTCATGTTCTGGCACCCAGTTGAATCAGCAACATCTCTGCTGGCAGCATTAGACTCTGGTCCCAGCGCATAACGACAACAAATGAACAAAACTGCCAACGGCTTCCAAGTGTAAAAGATAAGGACGTTGGTTATTAAAATGAATAACTAAGAGAGGTAGAACGGCTTAATTAGTCATCACGCTTCACTGCGTTGGAAACTCGTGTTTGATTTAATTTAGGACTTGTGGCATTTCGAATCACTTGCGCTGGCGCATGAGGAGCACGCAGCAGCAGAACGCGGCTGCAGTGTCTCCCCAGGTAGGACGTGGCCCGAGGGTCCCCATCCAAGCAGGGCGAGCAGCAGAGGTGACCARTTCCAGGGACAGCAAGGGTGGCTTTTTGTCCTCAGTGCTCCCAGGTTGGTGCCACAGGGACCTCTCCTACCTCTCCTTTTGCTGCCTTGAGAAGCAGTAGCGCTAAAACTGTAATTAACAGCAGAGCATCCCTCCAAATGAATTTAAAGGCTGCATTCTGGGTCTTTCCAGCACACACCTGCTAGAAGAGGAAACACCTTTTTGTGCAGATGGGGAAGCTGTTCAATCGTAGGTGGCACCTAACAATCGCTCTGCAAGCAACACTGTGTGATTTGCAGCTTGTTTTACTTCTTGGGGGGGGGTAAATATTTTACAGGGAAACTGGTAACACTGCCCAGGAGTGGTGTGGGGAGCTGGTGGGACACTCTCCTCATGCCACAGCTGCTCAGGTCATCACATCTCTTATCCGGGGTGTCTACAGGTTGCTGCCCTGACACCAGGGCTTTCTTCTCCTGGATGGCGAGCAAGGCTCCTGGTCCTGCTCCACCTGTGCACAGGTTTCTGCTCTGCATTTCTGCTTCTCCGCTGTGGATTGGATTCCTCCAAATAACYCAGATCAAAACACGTGGCCTGGGGCAACATGGAACAAGCTGCTTGTGCCAGAGAAATTGTACCGGACTGAGTCCCGCTCCCCTGGCTGGGCTTTGGTAAGGGGTGCTCGTGACCCTTCCTTTCACAATGCACATTTCTCAAATGTTAGGTCAGTCTGGGGTGCTAATCTTTTTGAGCACATCCAGATTTATTAGCATTTTTAAAATATTGAAATGGAAACTGAATTTCGGTATTTGCCTCATAGTCACGTTYTGCAGCGTTGTGTCATTGAGCTTAATACATACATTAAAGTATATGTTTATCTGAAAAGGGTTTTGTAGAGGGAGGGGGTCTTATATTATGGCTATATAGTCCTATATAGTTAAACTCTCCATTCATTGTTCCAATGCGCTGGCAAATATGTTTTAAACTCTCTCTTTACCCAGCATTAAGCCAGAAGCTAAAAGGATTATTGAAAATAAAAGGTGCTTAAAAWCCCGAATAGCTTACTGCATTAATCACTTTCTGGTTTCAGCATAAAAATTGACAATCCAATCTGTGAAACGTATCAATTAGCCTGCAAAAAACACCGAGGATCTCTCATTCCAGGGCCTTTTAGCTGTAAACATGCTAAAATACAGATGGTTTTATTCAGGTTTTTGTACAACTTGACCAGATGAAATGCCCTACGTTGTGAGCTCAGCCTCTGTATTTGCAAAACTTTTCATAGGAGCTAATTAATATAGATGGTATGGATTGCATTGCTCAGCATGCATAGTGCAGACCTGTGCATGGAGCTGGGAGCTCAGGTGGTATTTTGGGCTTTCCTACCCAAGGAACCCTGCTCCAGTTTAGCCTATGTGCAAAAACATTATGGTTCACCATTAAAAAATAATAAAGCTCTGAGAGTGGCCATAAATGTGGATAACTCTCAAGGAACTCGTGACCGATCAAGCAGAAACGCTGGAAAATCGTTTGCTAATAACGAGGCCAGCTTGGCTTCCTGCTGGAGGCCACCCTATTGCGGTCCTTGTGTGGAAACGCGCCTGGGCTCATCAGTCARCAGAGCACCCGCAATAGTGGTGAAGAATAAATGCAGAAATAGATAAATCAGCCTATGAAGGTCTGTTTGGCTCTTAGCTGAGTCTGTGAAGATGCTGTGAGGGTGAAAATGTTCTATTTATACTCAACATAACTACTTTATTCTTTGGAGAGATCGACAGCAGCTACAAGCAGCATCTGTATGTTGGGGACCTCCATGTAGGTGTGTAGAAGGTGAGTGCACTTCGGACAGAGGCTCTCGGTGACTCTGAGGTTGGTCCGGTACGTGTGATATGGACAGGGAGGCTAAAGCCACACGTGAACGTGCTGTGATGGTGGAGGTGATCATTGGGCAATGATTGCCCAGAGGTGCTCTTGCAGCTGCCCTTGTGCTTCCTGAAGCTCAAAACAACACTCTGCCCGGATACACATCCAGGGCGAGTGAGGAGGATGTAAGAAAAGCTTTAATTCAGACCTGTTAACAGTCCAGAGGGAAAGCGCTCAACTGAAGAAACYGTGGTTGTGTTTCCTACACTGTGCCACCTGGGTTATGGTCCTGCAGGGTTCCTGGAGCTGCTTCAGGTTCAACTGCAAGGCATACATACGGGTGTCCCTACCAATGATTTTTTTTCCATTGGACAATCTTTCTGTCTCTTTGAGGTCTCTGGTGTGAAACGGTCTGTGTTGGATGGCCCTGGTCACATAGACGTTAGGTTTGGGGAGCCTAAGAGCTCAGCGCCTTGGCTCCATACTGCTTTCACTAGAGTTATTACTCTATTATTACTCTATTATCACTCTATTATTACTGCCTTGCTTGATGTGAGTCCTTGGGAAGTTTTTTGTTTGTTTTGTTTTAGTCAAAATAGGTTTGATTAGAAGAAGATAACTGATCAAAAATGCTTTTTGGAGGGAAGTTTTGGTTTAGGGAGAAAAAAAAAAGGCATGGAAAAGAAAACACTGGAGAGACTACCTTGGACACAAGAACCTGTCCCCACCACTTACGGTGGTAACCAGCCAGGTTACTGATTCAGAGTTGCTTGTTTTCATGCAGAAAAGCTTAGAAGGGGCAAGATGCTGCCTCCTATAGGCATGATCTTCTCCTGGATACGCAGTTATTTATTGTTATTCTTGCTATCTAGAAAACTCAAGCAATATTCACCAAAGTAAACCAGATCCTAATACTTTTAGTATTTACCGTCTCTCTTCTGGAGTGCTACAGGAGCCGAAGAAGAGCATCATGACCGTGCATACTAAATAGCGAGTAACACACRCCATATGCTGGGTTTTAGCTTCTCAAATAAATCTTAATTAGTTAAATATAACCGAACTAACTATTTTATCCTGAAATCGGCAGCAAATTGAATGTGGCTGCGGCACGGTCCTACACGCTAACGAGACGAGGAGCTCCTTGCCAAGCCCGCAAGAGCGACGTGTCAGTAACTGCTTCTGCAATTAGCCAGGCGATGATTTTCTTGGCCATGGCGTAATGCTGCTCTGTGCCTCTGGGCACGTGTCTTCTCTGGGAGAAGTGCAAGGGGGAGAGTTTAGGGTTGTACCAACAGTGCATGTAGCTCCTCCGTAAACCCATCAAATGCTGCTTCAGAAACAGCTGGCCTTCTAATCAGTTTTGCTTGAGTTTTTTCTTATTTTCTTCTTCTTTTTTTTTAAATGGCTGTTTTTTATATAAAGCATCCAATATTTAGGTAGTAGTAGCAATATACTTTTGATTTATTCATATTAAAACTAAATAATATTTAGCATACAGTGGTAGGTGATGAGTGAAGAAGCAAGTAAGAAAACTCGGTTCCTTTCCCAAGGACTGCTCCACCTGGAAAACGGATCCCAGGAATGCTGCAGCCAAGCGGGATGGTGGGATGGCTGCCTCCATTTAACATCACAAATGTCTCTCTGTGGTCCTGCTAGCTCCTTGCTCCCTAATGAAACGCTGGAGAGTCCATGACCTATATGATCAGGAGTTGATAAAAAAAAAAAAAAAAGATTTATTTCTTTTTCTGTGGAGAGAAATAACTTGAGAATGAGTCTGGCTGAGTTTCTGCCCTTTAGTCCCAAAGTGAAATAAAGAACGATCAAATTTGGTATTTTGCCCAAAGAAAAATGACAGTGTATAGGAAAGACCAAGCATCTGGAGAAGGATGACATGTTTGAACCAGCCCTCTACAGTGTCCATTTGTTAAATAAAATACACATATCCATATAAGCAAAAGAAGGACTTCGARCTGTTTTGTGTTTGCATTTAAAAGAGCGAACGTGTGTGTTTAAAGATAATATAGGAGGCCCCTGGCATAGGATACCACTGAAGTGGTGTCCCTGAGTTCTGGGATAAGCAGCTGAACCATCTTTCCTGGCAGCACGTGGCAGGTAATTGAGTCCTACAGTGGTATAGATGTTATTAACATAGATTTTTAGTGACATTTAAGGCAAACGTAACTTGCTTATTAACACAAATATAGTTATGAAGGAAATGACTCAGCTGGAAAACTTACTTAAAATACATCAAATATTCAGAACTTTTTTTTTTTTTTCCTGGTGAAAACAATGCCGGTTTCAGTCTCATAATAATATCATTTTCATGACTGGAATGTGGCCATGGAGGGCTTAGGCTTTTCAGGAAGGCCAGGCCGGGCAGGCGAGGTGACGGAGTTGCTCCTGATGGGATAGAACAAGAAGAAGTGGATTAGGCTTCCATAGGAAGCTGCAGGAAGCCCCCAGATCACAGGGCCTGGTCCTTATGCAGGGTCAACCAGGCCGGTGTCTGCTGGGATAACCACACTGCCAGAAACAGTCCAGGAGGTCCCTGCAGAACATTGCAGGAGCAATGGGGCCAAACTCTTCTTGGTAGCGGCCAGTGAAAGGACAAGGGGCAATGAGAAGAAATTGAGACAGAGGAGATTCTGTCTTCGTGTGAGGAAGAACTTCTTGYCTGTGAGGGTGCCAGAGTCCTGGAGCAGGCTGCCCAGGGAGGCTGGGGAGTCTCCTTCTCCGGAGATCTTCTAAATSCACCTGGTTGTGACCGAGTGCCTCCTGCTGTAGGTGTTCCTCCTTGAGCAGGAGGCATGGACTAGATGATCCCTAGAGGTCCGTTCCAACCTCAGCCATTCTGCGATTCTGGGATTCTTTGATTCTCAGATAAAAATGCAAGTAAATGAGAAGCTTAACTTCCAAAGGGGATGCAACAGCCTGAAAATACTTTACACCATTTGTTTTTTCAGTTTGAATTAGGAGTTCAGATGAATCAAAAAATGAAAGGGGGGGAAAAAAAAAAGGGGGGATTTCCAGCTTGCTGAGAGTAGAGGCATGAAAKACTTTGATGTGTGATGTTCAAGTCCAGCCCCTTAACAGAAGGTATTGACGTCTTCTGTGACAGTCAGGAAGGTAGGAGATGGTGTCAGGCCAATGATTTCGTCTAAGCAACATGATTCTGCCCTTGGCTGAGTCTTGTTTTTGAGCTGATTCCTGGTAAGAATTTAAGCAAGATTCCCTGATATTTGCCCATGCTTTTAAGCATCCATGCGATTGGAAGGGTTGGATGAGAGGTTCTTGGGGGAAAAGGTGTAAAATTTAGGAGCCTGGAGGGGTAAGGTTCTCCAGGGACCAGATGAGAAAACCTGCATTTTCCCATGGGAGAATCTACCCAGGAACTTTCAGATGTATGGCAGTTGCTCACACTTCTTTCCTTTGTTCATTTTTAAATTTGTTTACATATATTCGGTATAATTACAGTCACATACTCATGCCCATGCATCTCCTATTACTGAGCTAAGCCCCTTTCCAGGACTCCTACTAGCTCTTAACGTACCCTTGGAGTGAGAAAGTGCCGCAGTGATGAGAAAACCACAAAGAAAAGCTTTTTCTTGGAAGCATTGAGACTATTCAGCTGTGAAAAAGTCTATAGCAACAAAACAATAAAATTGGAGCCCGGAATTTGTGGGAGGCGGTGGCACGGAACCGAGGGTGTTTTTGCTAACGCTTCCCAGTGTTGTGYGAGGTGACATGTCAGACTCATTATATTTGATTCATTGGTTTTGGTGTCCAGAGCCGTGCGCCAGCTTTAGCAACCGATTGCAAAAGAAAAATAGAGAGTTGAGGAGTTGGGCTGAGCGTCAGTGATTCTCRCTGCTCTGCCTCAGCCTTGGGATGAACGTTATCACCAGAAGGGTCTATAAACCCTTAACGCCTGAGCACAGTCATTAAGGTTTTGGACTACCTTAGCTGKGCTTTTTAAGGCAACGTGTCTGCTCTCCCATGCCAGGCATGGATCAGCTCTCACTTTGGTTAAGGACGGTTGTACTCAGTACGGTGTCAGTTAAACACATGATAAAAGTTGCCTTGGATCAGTGATGCTCAGCCCAATTGATTTCACTGCTAGTCTGCTCCCTTGCATTCAAGCAGTATCATTTGGGTGTAGTTGGATCCCCTCTTTTAAGGCAGAATTGTCTACTATTGTGTACTCACTAGAGGCGCAGAAAGAACATGGGAAYTTGGATCAAGCTGGCTCCATAATTGGCTGGATTCCTGCTCTTCTCTCCTTGCTTCCCCACGCTGATTACCCGCAGAGCTCCTCGTTGAGCATCTCGACTAAAGCCTACGGGAGTGTAATTTCTTATAGTTACTTCAAACTGTGTTTTCTCTCCCAGATTGGGATGTGTCAAAATGATGTTGTTATTGTGGTAGCCCCAGTGAGACTTTTCAGCGCTGTGGTAACAGGATTGTCATTCTGAGATGAATATTGATGGTTTTTGGCTACTTTGTCATGTGTCTGGTCAKATCTAAGATCTATTTTTGGGGATTTGTGACCTTGCAGAAATACGTAGTAGTGAATATATGTTAGAGATAGGGGAAAACTACCTGTTTTAACTCCAAAGTAAAGCAGTTGCTGGGGTCCTAGGGGAGAGGYGTGACATGGGTCTCATAAAATGGATTGGGTTGACAACTTCCTAGCTTTCTTCTCACAGCCATCAGTTTAAGTGCAGATCCATCATTATTTGAAACATTTCAGACAGGAGGATTAATCAGTAATCTAAGTAAGCATCCAACAGACACGGTCAAGTTGTGTGTCCATCTGTATGGAGCCTATGGGAGCTTCACTAAGGCTTCTTAGCACAGAAACTGGTCCAGTGGCTACGTATGAGATTGAGCATTTTATATCGACCCCACGTCAGTCAATAATTTTGARTTTCATTCTAAAACAGATCTCAAGAGCCCATAATTAGATTGTTATTAGAATTAATTTTCAAGTGCTCCATGATTCCTCTTCTCCTGATTAAAATTGAAAAAAAAAATCACACAGAAGGAAAAAGACTGGAAAAAGTAGAAAGGAGAGATGGGCAGATGTTATATTTAGGCGGAAGACAGGAGATTTCTCATTCTAGACAGGTAGTGGGTTATTAATTCCCTCAAGTGGTTCTGCACATGTCATAAACCATGAGAGCAGCTGAGCTCAAGAGGTTCACAAATGTCAGCCGAACCCCAAGAATTACTGCTGTCTCTGGGTCTCTTGCATATTGGTTGTTAAATCTTGTATATTAGCCCTCCCGCAGAAGGAGAGGCGGCAAGGCGATGCTAAAAATACCTGAATACATTTGTGAACGTTAAGCATAAAATATGTTGAGATATCTAGGAAACACATGCTATATATCTTTTTGTAGCAAAAGTATGTGCAGGGAGAAAGCTGACACTTAAATTCGATGTTTCCATAAGTCCTAATGCTAATATTGCATCAGCTGGAGGTGCCAGCAGCCTTGGAGGTTACGTGGGCTCAACTCTGCATCAGAAGTTTCTGCTTAGAGTTTATGCTCTRCCCATGCCTACAAGCATGTCTCCTTGATCACAGCAAGCCTCAAAAATAAGAGTGAGGAATAGTGGCCCTGCTGCATCCAAGGAATAAATCATCTGCTCTGGGTTTCATCTTGATCTCTTGGGAAAATGGAAAGGAAAGAGGAGTCACTCAGTGTGAAAACCTCAAAGGTGGTTTCTCCGGCATGCTGAAGACACTCAGAAGTCTCCCTATTCCCCAGTGTGTATATCCTGACTTAAGTCATCCTGCAATCTCCTCTAACCACCTTACATGTCCCCACCATGGAGTTTAGGACAACTTTCTAACATGGAAACTTCTACAATTGGACCTTTAAGGTCTCTGTGGTGTTGTTTCTACCTGTGGAAAATTTGAGACAGGGCAAAAAAAACSCTCCTTCATAATAACATTTCCGAGGAGCATGGATAGGCCGTGTTTTACAGTCTACCTGCTGTAATTTTTCTTATGGCTGTGACCTTAGGGGATGTAGCAGAAGTGGAATGAAGGTGTTGGGTTGGTTTGGTCCTTAAATCCTGCTCACTTTCTTAATGGCAGCCAAGACACGTGGTCTCGATGAGCAGAGAAATCTGGATTTTTTTTAAATAGAGATCGTAATTAAAAGGGAGGATAGAGGTTTTTTTGCACTATATTAAATCTTCTCAGCAACAAAATTAACTTTCAGAGGTTTTATGTATACCTCTGTATATTGTGATTTACTTGGCATGCATCAAGTTTTGCTTTCCTACAGCCAGTGGATTCCAGCAAGGAGGGGATAAATAATTGAACAGGACAACTAGGTAAAAGTGGACAAAAAAAATGAATAAAGCATTTTATTTTGCTCAAGAGAACTTCTCCCCATCAAGAAAACTCTCCTTCTTCAGTTTAATTGGATGCCTTCTGCTGCTGCTCTCATAGGTGTCCGGGTGTGATTGTGAAAAAATAAATTRTCCTTTATTTTTTATATTAATTCAATAGCTGAGAAGTGAGCAGGAGGTAAGTTAGCTGTTGCTATGCATTTCTCTTGGAGAAAGGGCTAGAGCCTTGCAAGAAGAGAGACAAAAATGTTAAGCGTCAAGAAGACGAACATCGAAGGAGCACACCCTCATTAATTATAGTTTATAATGGAATGCCAAAGCGAGACACGGGAAAGCACATGCGGCAAGAAAAGTTTAATCAGAAAGACATTTGGGGGCASAGATACAGCAAAAAAATCGAAGGAAAGAGCAAAAAAAGAAATTGCCCACAGTGGTATAGGCTGCACATAGCCTTTGCTGCCTAGAGCAGGCTTAGAAACAGCACATTTTTGACGGGTCCTAATGGTCACACTTGATTCTTCTGGCTATAGAAATTAAGGCTGGCTGTCCAACGTGTCAGCTTTTTCCATCCTGAGAGCCCATGCTTGGATGTTTGCTAGCAGAGTTCATCAAATATAGATATATATTTCTCTGTGTTATGATGGGAAGATTTTTTCCTTCACCTTTTATCCATTTTGTCTTCAGAGGGGTATTTGCTTCCCTTTCRTATGTCTCTAACAAGACTGGATGAAGACAAGTGATGGAAGTGATACACAGGCAACTGTGCAAGCCTAGATGAAAATGTGCTTCAGTAARAGTGTAAGTAAGTAAAACTTAACATCCTCTGCTTTTGAAATGGTTCCACTAAAGAAAGCAAAAATCCCATTATTTTCACATATAAATATTTTTCGAGCTCTTATGATTACTKTCGATAACTTATGATTTATATTTCCAGATATTTTTCACAATAGAGAAGAAGTATTGCTCCTGGTAACTGCAGTCTCCTGAAAGTTTTGCCCATGGTACCAGCTTGAACTTCTGCTCGAGATCAAGAAACCTAATTTACCTCCCCTGAGCCCTCCTGACAGGCAATATTTCTCTAATCACAATGGTAAACTGCAGTCTTAGAAAAAGTCTTTACATAGAAAAATAATATTATTTTTTATATAATATTTTTGTATTATATCTTTATAAAGAAAAATAATATTATTAAACAATAATAATATGCTATTTTAATAATATAATTTATTATAAATAATAAAATATTAATTGATAAATAATAACTGATATGCTAAAATGCCAGGTAAGGCTGGCCCCAGCTGTCCCCAGCTTGCCCGCTTCCCAGATGCTGATGGGGACCTTCCCCCAGGGCCTCTCCAAGCCCCTTGCCCTTAGCAGAGCTGTCCCGGGTTGGTTTCTGCCAGCATAACAGCAGGGGTCTGTAGTGAGCTCTTCTCTTTGGGGCTTCCTATTACACCGCTTACAAGGGAAAAAAAAAGAAAAAACAAAAAAAAAGAAAAAAAAATCAAAATTTTCCCCAAGGTGGAGAAACCTCTYGTTTTCCACTATGCGCTACTGACGGTGCATTTTTGAAGTGATTCACTGTCGAGCCTTTCTCTGCAGCACACTGAGATCATTCCTTCCCTTTTGGCTGCGAATGCACACTCCAATAAAGAAATTCTGTGCTGTTTATAATTTCCCAGCCTCAGCCTGCTGTTATGCATTTTGCAGCAAGTAAACAATGCCATTTTGATAAAGAAAATAATTAGCCACCGTTGCTAATTATGCTAATCCCCTTTCTAGTGTTGTCACGTTAAAATAGGAAAGGTTTTTTGACAGTTGTGTGTCTCACATTTGGGTGGTACAATGCTATTATAATTTACCTTCCTCTCTGCAGGAAACACAAAGTTCTTAAAATAAAGGCAGCGAAGGAGTATGTAAAAAGTCACATTGTTTACAAGAGATTTTTGTAGAAATTGCATGCTGATCATTYTGAAAAAAAACAAAACAAAACAAAAAAAAMCAGGGGGATAGTTTATTTGTAACTAGTTATATAAGTGCTATTCCCAAGCAATGTCAGATAGGTATTACACATTCAGATAAGAGCTGCTTCCATAGGGCTGGATGTCATTTATGGTTGTGCGTGCCCAACATGCATCATGATCATCTGSCACCAGGCAGTGGAGCAAATCCTGAATGCAAATCGTGGTGCTCTGTCTAAACAGGCCTTAATGGCCTTTACGAGCCTCACCTGGAGGCCCAGCCTGGCCATACTGGTGCCTGCCTCCGTGAGCCTATATCAGTGCTGGTCTCTAGTCTTGCTCCCCTTTAATTGGGAGGTTCTGGACTTGTGAGGTGCCATCCAGGCTTCACCTTGGATCTACCCCATTGCCACCAACTGGCCTGGTGACCTGGACTGTCCAGCTCCTTCACCCTGGTTGATGAGACAACTGACAGCAGAGCTACTTGCTCAAGTCAGTGTAAGAAATATCATCCTTGAGCCCTGGAGGAGTTCAAACAGCAGGTAAGGTGTTACTTGTGTAATCCTGAACGTCTTTCCTAACTGTAAATGTAAGCTAAGCCGTGGATCTGAGCATCCAAATCTCTCTGCTCAGCCCAGGAAAGGTCCTGCCCTTATTTTTACTGTTCATTTCACTGGGCTCGCTCTGCGTTCCCAGGKGAGGAGAGCAGGGTTTTCCCTAGAGGAAGCTGCCCTGTCCCTGCTTTCACTGGTGCCAGAGCAGGGAGAGCTGGGCCATTAGTGCCCACAGGAGAGCGATCCATCAATTGTGTTTAATGCTGCTCATTAGGTAAATAGCATCGAGAGGGTGCATGGATTTAATTCTGTTACTCCCAAATAAGTAGTGTTGATATATTAGCATATATAAATTATAGGTTTCTCCAGGGAGCTTTGCTTCTATAATGACCTTAGTGCATTACTTGCATCTCTGGAACCTTTTCTCTTTGATGATTCCCCTTCCCCCRCCTTCTTTCTATCATCTTTCATATCACGGTCATCTTCTGAAGGCTTTGCTGCAGTACTCACACAGGAGCCAGGCACACGGACAGGGGCCAATGCGGCAGATCAGCCTAACAAATCACATGCAGTCTATACCCCTGGTTGTAAATATCGATAGTATAGACAGGACTGAGCTCTTGTGGTTTAGCTGCTCTTCACTGCTCAGGGAGGCAGCCTGCTAGCTGTGGATTTTATCAGAGCCCCCCATGCCGGAGCAGTGGAGGCTTTGCAGGCAATTAAAGGTGTCCTGGAAGTCATGAGATACAGGAATGTGTTGTCCATCATGCTGTGTCCTTCTCAACTCAAGAAGTTCCCGTAAAGCTCAAGTTTATGGCCTTCTGCTGCCCTGTAAGGGACTCAAAAGCTGACCTTCTACTAGTGCTTTGGAATTGGTTTAGTTGGAATAATTCAGGGAGATGCATGTTCTTGCCTCTGAGTCAGATCAGAAGTTTGGTGATTCCAACCAACGTGCATTTTTCTATGTTTTTCCTCTCTCTCTCTCTCTTTTTTTTTTTTTTTTTTTCTTTCTCCTCTCTATATTGAGCAAGGAGAGTTGATGTGATGTTCTTGAAACAGGGGGAGGACAAAACGATATTTTGCCATCTGGTTTGGGTTTGTCATCTCGGATTTCTTTCAAATACTTTAGGTGTGTGACCACCTACCTGACATATCAGGAAAGGCTACTGAGCTGTGTGTTATTCCTTCAAATGTTACTCTATCCTAAAACCACAGTTACTTTAAAATAAAGAACAGACTCTCAAACAGTGCTAGTGCAAAAGGTGGTTGGTTCTGATTTCTCTTAAGTCGTTAATTTAATTGAATTTTACAGGTTGCTTAACCTCCAACAGCGCCAAACGCTACTGTTTTCCACACTTGCTTTGATACTAGAATTATTGCTATTAATTATGATTTTTTATGTAGGTTTCTGGCAGTGAGGACATCCTCATGCTCACTTGCCTCCTAACTGACCTTGYGAAGAGTTTTGCTCTTTATTTGTCTCTGTTACTCTCAAGTGTAAATCTTCCATTTATATTTAGAGTTATTGTGTTGTCTTTTATAAAATTAAGTTAGAAAGGTAATATGGTGAATGAAATATGTGTTCTACTAATGTATGCTTCATTGGGGGGCAGCTGAGAATGAGGAGTAAAGCATTATAACCAATTATAGCCACAGAGCTGAATAATTTTAAGGCTTTACTCCACAGTTCTGTACAGTTCCCAACTTGGCTTACTACTAAATTCTTCCTCCCCTTACGTGGCTTGATTTGCACAGGTAGAAAGCTCTGTTTGCCAGTGTAATGGATGTGAGCTCGCTGGAGTGTTAAAGCAGAGTTTGGGATTAYATTTACATTTGGTTGCTCGCAATGTGCTTTAGCTGTGGTTTTTCTCTATGTACCTATGAATTGGGTAATATTCATACAGACGAGACAGTCTGTTCCAATTTGTTGCATATTTTTTATTTTTTTTAATATTCATGCCTTGTACTTTCCCTATGGCATTTGCTGCTCCCGTGGAGTCTTTGAGATGCACTTGCTGCATGTTCACGGCCCCAGGACAGTCATCATGCAACAATATTGGCCTAAAAGGACAATTGTGGTTTACAGGATGCTGAGAGCTACATCATCACGGTTATAACGTGTCTAATAAATGATGATTTAGCTCTGGTGCTTTTCGGGTGTAGAGCTCAGTGTGCTCTCCAGCAGAGAATAATTATCTTTACTCCTACTGCACAGATGGAGAAATGAACACCTGGACCATGAAAGCTTCTTGCCTAGTTTGGCACAGCTGGGCGTAGCATCCAGGACCTAYCCAGGGAATAGCAACTAGGACCTACCCATTGGCCTACACTAACTAGTCATGAGATGCATATCCTCTGCTTAGGAAAACCACCACTCTGGGTATGAATGTACTGGTTGGTTGGCAATGCTCACGTTGCCTTGAGTTACCTCTTGATGCATTTTCCTGTATGACCCAGAGTGTGCATCGACCAGGAGTAACAGCTCTTGCAAAGATGCGTCACTGGACAGACACCCACAAAGAACCAATGTAAAGTAATTCCCCAAAAATTGCTGACTTGGAAAAATACTGTCAAAATGCAGTGGTAATCTGGGTAGGATTCAGGCTTGCCTATATGAATGCAGAGTCTTAAGCATTGGACTTGGGGGTGTGTTTATGAATGGAAACTCCTCTTTGCTCTGTTGGTCTCTGTTCWGTCCACCTGGGAAGAAGTGGGATAATCAATGGGATTTGAATGGATCCTGTCTAATTGCCAAAGAACATAGTAAGTCTTGTTCAAAATCCTATGCGGATCTATAACCTCCTACTTTATTTTCCAATATACTTATCTTTTGTGATAGGAAAGGGACCTAAAGAACAAATGTGCATTATTTACATGCCCTGACCTTTGGAATTATATTGCATAAAGGCAAGAGATAAACATCATCCTACTTCTTCTGATCACCTTTAATTTCCCAGATGTCCTGCATATTCCCAAACAGTACTTCTTATTTGGAAAGAATTAGATTTTGAATTACAACGATTCATCTCCTTTGTTGCATTTCTAATTTTTTAATTAGATTCAGAGAGACGTGAGGTAACTGACTGATACAAACATCAGATGACTAAATCTGTATGGTTCAGCGTTGGGTCTGGCTTCAAAACACAAGGTGACTTGTGCAAGTTCTCACTCCTGATTAGTAGTTTATATGGTAAACAAGATAGAAGAGCTACTTGTTAAAGGTCATTTTTGAAAGTTTGGATACTGAATTCTTTTTGCATAATTTTCTTGATCTATAAATTTATTGTTGAAGGTATTGAAGAGAAAAAAAAAACAGATTTTTATTGTATTCTGATTAGGAATGGTATAAAAATAGAAGTCCCGGGAGAATATAGAGAACAAACCTATGAGCCTAGCTTTTTCAAAGGGTCAGTTCCAAAGCATCAGCTGTGTTATTTTAAGGGATTCTTCCTACTTGTCAGCAGAGGAATAATAGCCATTTGGTCCTAGGAGTATAGTTTAAACTAACAATGCATGTCTGAGTTCACTTTCTGAAGACAGGTCAAAGGCTTATAAAACTGCTCATGAAGGGCAGGTAAGAGGTTGTCCCATGTAGGTAAATCATCAGTAAACCTTATATGTTATGCTAGTAATGACTATAGCTTTGTGATGTAATCTTGATTCTTTTTGGACCAAGTTGACTTGGAGTGTTGCCCAATTCACACTTCTAGCTACATTTATGTTGGGCTTTGTGGCCTACTGCTTTGCCATGGGTCTGTGTCCTTGCAGATCAAGGTGTTTATGGCACAAACCTGAACTGTCAGTATGTAATTCTGCAGGAGAGCTATTTTCAATACTCTCATGCAAATGCAAGAGCTGAAGGGGCCATTTCTCACAGAAGAAGCCAGCTTCGTGCAAGCTCTAGGTTGGGAATGGTCCTAGGCTGATGCCAGCTTCCAGGCTGTGGAAGTTGGTCTGCATCAGGAGCGTTGGCAGCAGGGCAGGGAGGGGATCCTGATCCTGCCCCTCTGCTCAGCGCTGGGGAGGCCAAACCTGGAGCACTGGGGGCAGCTCTGGGCTCCCCAGGACGAGAGGGATGTGGAGCTGCTGGAGAGGGGCCAGGGGCAGTGGGTGCCAGTTAGAGCCCAGGCAGCTCCATGTGGAGCTTCCATGGGGAAGAACTTGTTTGGGGTGAGGGTGCCCAGCCCTGGCCCAGGCTGCCCAGGGAGGCTGCGGAGGCTCCTGCTCTGCAGATCTGCCAACCCGCCGGGATGTGACCGGGTGTCCCGAGCTCTGGGTGTCCCTGTGGAGCAGGGGGTTGGACTGGTTGTTCCCGAGAGGTCCCTTCCAACCCCAACCATCCTGGGATTCTGTTATGCCTGGGATGTGCTTAGAAGAYGTGAGTGCCTAGGACAGAGCTGAGCTCAGAACTGTTTCAATGCCTTAATGCCAAAGACGACAGCGTTTCAGTGCCTGGAGACATTTAATTTCCTCTAATAAACACAGTGAAGTTGGCAGTTCTGGATTCCAGTAAGCCGGTGTTAGCACGCATGTAAGAAAAAAGAATAATCCAGAAGTTTATACTTTTTTCTCCAGGAGGAAGAAAGAGTTAAAAAAAAAAGTCTGTCTACAGATGGAAAATAGGAATCTATCTACTGAAATTGATACATATCCAGATACTTTTTGCAGAAAAAGCTAATATAATTACTGGAAATAGTAGAAGGCATTAAATTTGGGGATTTTTTTGCATACATATTGTTTTGGGCTATCCATAACTCTTTTGAAATGAAATGCATGCGTTTGGACATTGAGTGCTGAAAAAAATACTGTTAAAATCWTTTTTTTCTGTGGGAATTTATACATGTTAGTGAGCTTTTATGATTCTTCTACCCGTCTGCTGTTATCTACACTAAATTGCAAGGGAATGCCCACAGAATTATGAACTAATAGTTCAATTCATCTGCAGTCTGACTAGTCCCATTTTTGAGTTTCAGGTAAGTGTGGGGAAGGAGAAAGCAGTSAAGGGACAGAGCTTTGCAGCTAAGATCCTGACTTAATGAAATCCTAAGCTCGATTGGACTTTGAGAGTTTTATTGTTATATATGTACCTGTCATAGACAGAACGATGGTGGTTTTTTATTTTTGTTTTTTCTTTTTAAGAGAGAAATAACCGTTTTTTGATTTTATGTAGTCAGCTTTAATGAGAGTCTCAGGGAAGTTTGTCTTGGCACACTGACTCCTAAGATATTTGAGAATTATGAAGCTGTAAGTGGCCCTAGCAACATCTTAAAAGCAAAAAATTGCTGCACACCGAAGAAAAATGAAATAATGTGCTGAATCCCTCTTTAAGATTTAAGAGAGAGCCTATTTCATCCAAGTCTGGACATCCAAATATTAGGTTTTAAAGTCTGATCTCATCCCCCTCTGCTCATTTTAAAGTCAGGGTAAGGAAGCAGCCACATAAAGAAGGTGAATCATCTAGAGAGATGCCCACCTGATTTGCCATCTGGCAGGGCCTGTTTCTCTCCACTGCATATAAAAGGCACGTGAGATGACTGGCTTGCACTTATTTCTGACTTTTCRTGTCTGATCTTCAAATAATATTGACTGTTCCTATATGTCTATCAAAAAAAAAAACCCTAAAATTGTCTTATGGATTTTTTTAAAAAGTGACTAATTTGGTTTTTGATTTATTTTTATTTTTTCAAGAGCAGAAAGCAGATTTAAGCGTATATAATTTGTAAGCTCCCTTTCTATTAATGTGAATAATGCCCATTTAAATCCCTGAAGATGGGGGCTTGGAAATCCTCCTAAACCCTGGGAATGAATAGCATAGGATGGTGCTAAAAAATGATGATGAATGGTGTGCAAAAAMCATTGTAATCAATGGTAACCCCTGCAGACCTGGCCTGCAAAGGTCATACCTAGGTCCTGAGCTGGGCTTTCAGCAGGTTGCTTTGCTGATGCACCAAGCAGGCATAACCAAAGGATCTAGAAATCTTTGAGGAGATTTCTCCATGGTAGAAAAGAATCCTTTCTGGGTTTATATTTTTAATGCACTTATTTTTTTCTGGATTGGGGTATTTCAGAGTCCTCCATAAAATGTTGCATTCGGAAAAGCGATAGGGTGGATTTCTGTCATGCAGGTGGGAACTCCTCATCCTCCTTCCAATTTTGTGTTGTCACATCAACAGGGCTCCTCTTTTCTCTCCTCCACRGCCCTACATTTATCCAGGATAGGCTGATACACGCCTCGAGCATGAGGGAAAGCATCACTAGACCCACAACATGAAGATAAAACCAGGCTTTGCCTTCTGCATGCACAGAGGAGCAGTCTAGGAAACGTTCAGAAAGGAAATGGTTCAATTCCTGTTGTTTGCAGCAGGAGAAAGAGGAAAATATTGTAAAATCTCCAATTAAAAAATTAAATTTTTTTAAGCAAGCAGTTAACTGCCCTAACAGCCTTTTAGAAAGTCTCTGCTTTCTAAAGCAGATTTAGAAAGCTTCTGCTTTCTAAAGGTTGTATGATTCATATGCAGCTCTTTGACTTAAAACGTCTATGGGTGGAAGATACTCACTAGGTGCAGGCGGTGCTGAACTACATAAAAGAAAATATTTTTATTAATCCATCACTATTTTAAAGAAACTCTCAGGGAATGCCTGCCTTTGTTCTGGCTTTTTCTGGTGCTCAGATAGTTTTAATGTGTCACACTAATCCTCTACCGACTAAATCTTTATTAACTTACCATGACGATGCAGGCGTCTGTAATTTAGAAGCGGCAGGAAGCACACTTTTGACCAATTAGCTGATCCTCACTRTGGCACTGGGCTGCAATTTCACTTTTGGAAAAAGAAATAGTATCTTATTTATTTATTTTTGCTCAATTTCATTTTACTTGCTGATTTTCTTTCAGCGCAACATTTATTTTTTTTTCCCCTTTGTGGAGGTGGGGAAGTTGGCAAGAAGCATTAATGGCCCTAGAACCACTCGGCTGCTTTTGCAAAGTGTAGTTTAGGCTCTTGTGCACCTGCCCGTCCTAAATGAACCCGTCACTGTCAACTTGTCAGCCTCAAGGCTGATACTTTGACGTGCAGTTTGGGTAACATCGATTCATTTTTCTGCTTTATTAGCCTTTTTCAGTGGCGTTAATGCCTCTTCCAAGATGCTGAGCCTTGTACATACAGGMGATAGAGGCTTTGTCAGGTGCAGCCATTCCCAAATACCTATGCAAGGAAACCTCTGTTCACATGCAGGCTTTCAAATGGCAAATAAAAATAGCAGAATATGGTGCAAAAGCAAAAAGGCGAGTGAGAACCAGTGTGCTTGAATATTGCTTTGCAATCTTTATTGCAAGCTGCTCTGATGCTCGGGTGTCTTAAACACGTGGCTGCGAATGGAGCCTGCTCCCCAAGCCTTTGGGGCCCGCCAGCAGCACAGCCCTGCCTGCTGCTCSTAAGAAGTGCAGAAAACGCCCGAGGAAACGGCAGTCTCTTCTGGTGTTAGACCCTACCTTAGCTCACCCACCTGCCACGTCAGGTGCAAGGAGCTAAAGAAAAGCCCTTGGCTGTACATGATTAACACTATTGATCCTACGATATTTAGGAGCAGGCATGCATATTTTTAGGTGACATTTGCACCTTTTCCTTAAYGCTTTGCATATAGATTGCAACCTGTTTCATTTCTGGTTCTTTTCCTATTTTTCTAAACCTTATCATGGACCGTGGCAATGAGTGAGGTATGGACAAAAGCATATAATTTTGTGACTCAAGCCAGTGAGGCATAACTGCTTTTGGAAGTATTTTAATTTCAAAGAGAATTTGATGATGGCATTAGCTGTCTCTGTGATTCTAAAATTGTTCCAAAATGCAAAGATTTATTTAAAGCTTCCTTAACTACACCGTAAAGTGATACCCCCCCCCCCAGTTTTCTCATTCAAAAAGAAAAACTCCTACTCATGTCATGTTTTGGATTTCCCTGTTTTCTGTGTACGTTATATTTAATTTCCCATTCTTGCAATGYGCTGCTGATGGGAAGATCCAAGTTTGCTGTCAGAACCCACAGTCAAAAGCGGGCTGCCAAAGAGTCTTTGTTTCTACACATCTGGACAATCAGCAGCTTGCACCCTTTTTAATTCTTCTTACATTAAACTAAATGTAGTGGAAGTAAATTTTCTAATATTGCACAGCAGATATTGTACTTAAAGCTTAAAAGGTATTTTAATCTTTCTTTAAAAGGTATTTTAATCTTTTTTTATGGATTCAATGTGAAAGAGWTTCACAATACTGAGATATTTATGACATTTCTAAAAACAGCTGTGTTTTACATGGAACTTAAATATTATGTCTGACATCTCTGCTGGAGTCTTATGTGCCACTGTAACATCAGCTTCATAAACTTGGAACTCAGTAACCTTCCAAGGTCATWGTCCATATCGATCACTCATGGTAATATATATGCTCCACAGAGATGGTGCTTAAGGATTTTTTACATTTTTTTTCCTATTTTAAGGAGATGATAATATCTTTTCTTCTAGCATTCATTCATTCTGCTGTCCCAGGCTGTGTTAGCTGTCAGCTGGCTGGCACAGGGCAGCATTAACTATTCCCATAAAGTGACTGTAGCTTTTGGTCGAGCTTTTTAATCTCTACATAACCTTGATGCCCAAAAGGCTGAAATCCACGCTGAAAAATCCTCAGTGCCTTATCAGTCATCTTGGGCAATTTCAAGCTGCCGTAGCCCTGTCTAACCACGTTTCACCTTCAATTGCAGCGCCGATCGTCACGTTGGGCAGCAAAATCCTGGGCTCAGCAGTGTCTTCATCCCTTGTGTGGGTCTGCGAGGACTTGCTGGCTGCTGCTTCCTGACACGTCTCATTTTGAGTGATGAAAACCCATTGCCCAATTCATGAACTCCATAAAACCAGGCATTTATATGATGTATATTTATAGGAGCTGTTGTAATCACTCTTGATATTAATAACTTTTTCCAAGACAAATGGTCCTGAGGATCAGTGTCTGTGGTGGTGATGGGTAGGTGTATTTTAAGGTGGCAAAGAGCTGGCGTTATAGGATTATGGCAGTGATTGGTTGCCCTGTTTATTGTTCRGATAAGTACATATGCATGAATAACTATGTATTTCATCATTCTTCTGTTGCTATTGTGAAAAAGGCACTTGGGTCAGGGCATTTTTGTGTAAATACATATAGCCTTCAAGGGAATACTTGTATGGATACAGGTTAGTTAAGCAATTCTTTGCTGTTTTTAGTTGTGCGAAACAGTATGGCTATAGAATTTGTATTGAGCGGTGAGTGAGGACATCTGTGTAACAATTCTGATTAGTGGAAAGGGAATATAAGATTTCAATTTCAGTGCAAACATTGCTGCAGCATCTCCTGTTGGTGTGATGGACCTCTGTTCATGAGGAAGTCATTAGCTCTTTATGCAGCACTGAGCATTTGATTAGGAATTAAGTGCGTAAAAAGCATCTCTTTTTAAAAAAGAATGACCTTAAACAATTTATATCRTTGCATAAACAAACTCTCTTTAAARAAGCATTTTTTTCTTAAATGTGAAATATTAAGATGCAGGTTCTGTGCGTGTTGCAAGGGAACTTGATAGTGTGTGAAATTAAAGCTACAGGCAATTGAATTATTGATAGAAAATCAAATAGTACATTTTGCAGTTGTATAACACCTCACATGTAGATGGTTTTTCTTTAATAAATTTATCACAATATGCCTGAATACACTCGGTGGAATGCACTTGTGCTCCGTCTTTGGGGACGATGAGAACCCACCTGAAAGCTGCCCTGAGCAACCTGCTCCAGGGGACCCTGCCTTGAGCAGCGGGTCRGACTAGACGGTCTCCAGAGGTGCCTTCCCACCTGAAGCTGCTCTGCTCCTGTGAAACAACTGCTGTGCAGCCCAGATTTCAGAGGAAAAATACATCCTGCATCTCTCTAAGAGAATATCAAAAAATACTACCACTAATCATGAAAAATACGACTGCATTGGGTTGGGGAGGAGGGGAAGAGTGAATCAGCATGAAGTGGGATTCACATTTATTTTTTGTCTTGCAGCTSTCTCCCATTGCATTCTGCATGGGCTCTAAATACAGGGAGCTCTCCTCTTTATTGCAAGTGGCAGAGTGAAATCTTTCCCAGATTCTGAGTGACAAATTCTATCTTCCTGGATCCTTGGGCATTTGGGCTTGGAATTTGGGCTCTGGATCAAGTCTTTGTGTCTTAAACACACTATGCTATGTAATATAAATTTCTGCCTGTGGTAATTTGCACTCTAAACAGGCAAAACAAACCAAGATGGGAAGTAACAAAGAATTTCTTTCCTCCTACAGTCTGGTCCACTGTAGCCACTATGGAAATAACCCAAGGTCATATCGAAAGGCTGAGATGAAATTTAACCTTTGTCTCATAAGAGAGTCTTTCCCTTAGATGTAAGACTAACCATTCCTGACAGTGGTGGCTTATCTGTAAGAAACCTGCTAGTTTCTCACTGACAAAAACAGTTCTTACTGATCAAGGCAGTTCAAAGGGATTTGATTATAAATTCTCTGATCTATCAATAGAGAGGCGCATGTATAGAATAAAGCGCTCATATTTAGAATAAAAATTTAATAGGTATCATCAAACTTATTTTTTTTTCCTCCTCTGAGTTTCCCTCAATTCCCAGCCGTAAATCCCCTCTCGTCCAGCTTGGTGCAAAGCTAAAGTCATAACGTGGRAGGTACCACAAGGACAGACCGTGCAGGAGCTCCGTCAGCAGACAYGTCAGCTGCACTGCAAGCGCATCTGTAATAGTCATGCGATTAGGCATGCACAATTATGTGATTAGGGGGTGGGAAATGGAGCTTGTAAGTTTTAGCAGGCAAAATAGTAAATATACTGGGGGCTTAACATGGAAAACTAGTGTAGCTTATTTGCTGATGTAAGCTTATGTRAGGGAGATGGAGATAAAAGGCCAAGCTGTTCTCCCTTTCCTCAGGAGTGGTCTAATGCTGATACCTTTGGAAAGGTTTGGCTGAATTTCTGGATCCCTGTGCCAGAAAGAACTTCTTCCAATAAAAACAGGAATTTAACACTTTTTGAAAGATTAGTGAGCCTTTCGAACACTGTTATCTCCGATAGCCACATCTAAATACATGGGGTATTTCTAAATAATCCCTAAATTATGGTTTAGTTACGGTTTTCCCTGGTGCAGCGAAACGCGGTGCAAGTTTAAGATAGGGTGTTTGTTGCAGTGTGCTGGAGAAAAGGCACGCTTGGGTGACGTGCAATTCCAAGTGCCCTCGCTCCGGCGATGGATCTGAGCGTGGGAGGGTAGGAATGAAGCTGCAAATGGGTGCTGTTTGTGGGGCATTTGCGAAGGAGCCTSATGGAATCTGAGAGGGAATCATTAGTTAAACTTGGCTCTACTGAGTTTGGAATATATATATATATATATGTATATGCAAGATGCTCCCACAGGACTCTYCTGCAGCTATTTCTGTTAAGCCAGGGAAGTCTGAAAGGATTTTGTTTTTACTGGCACGCWCAGTACTGTAAGCCTTGCATTTCCAGGTATTTCTTAGATGCGCTTTTGCTAGCGGAGTAGGTAAGTCTCTATAATCTTTAGAATGTCTTAATTGTCTTATTGCTAAATAATAGCATCAATGTCCCACTGTAAATACAGCAAATAATATCTTTCTGAAGTGCTCTTAACAATCAGCAAAAAATACTGAGTCTGTTGCTGGAGTACTCAGTTATATTGCATATATTCCCAGTATGTCAGAAATCAGATGCCTGTCAGGCCTATCCATTGAAGCTGGAACTGAATATATGCTGCGAGTATCCACAATGTATTGCTCTWTACCCATTATCACAGATATAAATCCAAGTGTTTTCTCAGAGTCTCTTGGAGTCCTGAGACCCTGCTCGGCAGGGGTAAAGCTCTACCCTTATAGCTATAAAGCTATAAAAGCTGTAGCAATTCCCCCACAACAGGAGCATACGGTATAAAAAGACTGGCTAGGTCATGGTGTTGGACAGAAGGGCTCGGTCTTGACRCGGAATAAAGAAACTTTGTCCTTCGGGAGATGTGGTTGGGAAAACTAAGACACTTCCAAGGAGGGGAATGTCACCAGGCAAAGACCAAGGAGGCATCTCCAGTCCCGTGTCCTGCTCCAAGCAGGGTCAGACAGGGTTGCTCAGGGCCCTCGTAGCACAAAGAGTGTGTAAATTGGAGATATCTTTACATTTAGAAGATAATCTTCAAAATGCAACCAATGAACATGATGCAATTCTAAGGAATTCCTTGGAATTCCTGACCTTGCTGTGTCAGGCACAYTAGAAGAGCATAAATACTTCTGATCTCAGCCCAAAAGTTTGGTAGCATGATCAGGGAAAGCCTCATTATGTGCATTTGTATACATTTATGCACAAGCCAATATATATTTTGAGCTAACAGAAGGATGGTAAATGYGATAACAGCAAGAGTCAGCAAATGGGATGATACTTGGTAAAAATATATATATATATGCATTGATTGTGTTTCCTCGTGTATCTCATAGAATCTGGTATTAGCCTCTTGCTGTTATTAATCTTTAAGCACTTTCTGGAGGTGAGATAATAACTTTTCTTTTATGTATGCTTGAGGAATCTGAAGCACTGAGATAGTGATAGCCAGTATAACTTAATTTCAAAAGTAATTAATGAGGCTGCATTTTAATGAGCCTCCTTATACCGTGTTGTGAGCTGGGCTGTTTCATGATGCCATTGTTCACAGACGGCTAAAGGGGGAAGAAAAAGAAAGCAGAACCTGAGAAAATTAATTTAAGCACAGCAGCAGCCCAAATAAGAACCAATCTGTGCATCAGTTGGCAGTTATTTTATCCTCGTGTGTATTTTTGAAGCAAAAAGGCAATTATTTCAACGTTCTAGCAGAGAAGGGTTTGAGGGTGCAGGTTTCTGCCATAGCATTATAGCTCCTCAGCCTCCRCGCAGGCTTTTGTGGTTTAGTTTTTATTCTCTTTTTCCCTTTCTTTGCAAGAATGCAAAGTGGTGGCTGGCCAGAGAGAAAGGTGCTCCTAAGTGAGACATTATTTTCTGTGGGATAATTTGTTCCCTGCATGAAAACATTTCAGCGTGTTAATGGTCTTCTGTAGCTCTTATCTAATATCAGGATAGGGAAAATGAGTGGGAGAGTGGGTTATGCATCTGAAAGTTGAAATTTAATGAATACCATTACGAGTTTTATCAGTTTAATGACTTACATGTAGGTGTAAAAATAACAGAAAAGTATGCATAATCTCTTTACCCTACTGAAAATCTAGAGTTTTWTTTTTCTAGCGTAGATTCTGTAGAAATGTAGAAAAATGTAAAATTTGTCTTCTGAATGAATATTCTACATCTTTATAGATTTTTTTTCTCCTCCATTTTAAGTGCAACTCCAGCTTCTGAGAGGAGAAAAACCTCTCAGATTTTCTGGATATTTTCTAGATATGCTCAGTGAGGTTTATGGTATACCTGGTGACACATTGCTCATATGCTATCTCCAAAAATGCAGCGTGAGGGCATTGCAATAGGAAATAATTATTTGCCCTCTGAGCTGAAGCTTCAGAAGGGATTTTGGGGTGAGCTTATCYGTGCTCTGGCCTTCCCAGGGATTTTTTCCCTTGTGTTTTGTATTTCTGTGGTCATTGCCCACATGCAAAGCGTAGATCCTAAATGGTCCCTGGGAGCCTTTATACTAAATAGAAGCTGTAGGAAATAGATGTAACTTATAGGCCTGTCATTCATTTCTTATCTATTAACTTATTTCCTCTGACCTGCTGATGAAGGTTCCTGCTGTTTGCTAGCTGGAGGAGATGATGTTGTACTTGGGTCCCCTGCTTGCAACTGGACTGTCCTCCTAATATTCATCTTTCACCTGGATCTTGACATTTAAATGTGTTTTAAGACTTTACAGAAAACATCCTTCTAAAACCCAAGGATACAGTTCATCATTTACACACACATATTGAGGTATGTATACACCAAGATAGGCAAGTGCAATCAGGAATTACTTAATGAGGTTCATGTACGTGTCCCAAATCTTAAACGTTCAAGTGTGGCTGCAGCCATGGCTTCATATATCACTGTACAGCTTAGTGCATTCCAGCACAAGGCTTTGTACCCTTAACACTTAATTTAAAAACATATTGATTAATGTTTCACAGTACTATTAATATTGCTTTTGCCATCTAGGCTGTGATTTCCAGAGACAGAGCTAAATAGTGTGCTGTCACGTTTGCTGCTCCAGCAACGTGTTATTGCCTTTTAATGGCTCGGAAGGTGTCTAAACAAATTTCTGAGCAGAAAATACAGCTTTTTTAAGAGGAACATGCAGATGAATTGTCTCAAAAGGTGACTTTTGTGGAATATCTTGAAATGCAGTTGCAAGAGGAACGTTTAGCAGCACTGATGTTGAGTCAAGAGAAGCTAAGTGGCAGGGAACTGTCAATGTGCTTGTTCTATGAATCAGACCAAGCCACCCTGTTGCTGAATGTTTTACAGAAGGTTGGGAAGGGAAAAATCTCTAGAATGGTGGGAAAAAAAAATGACAGATCATCTGCTGCTATGCAGCACTTGGTGGTTTCCTAAGGGGTCTGTTGTGGTATCCAGAGACGTGATATCTTGAATCCCAACTTCTTCTTTCCTGACTCCTGACTACATAACTTTTTTGAATACTTGGGGGTCTTTTTTTTTTTTTTTGCACTAGAGCTTGTTTAGTGTGGAGGAGCCTGCCACTCAAGGGTGACCATGGAAATGAGAAGGGAAGGATACCTGGAAAGGTACAGCACGGCCAAGGCTGTAACACAGACGTGTTGGACAGATGTCCACCTGAGGAGACCTTCAGTCTCCTCCACAGTTGGAGAGAAAAAGTAAAACCAGAACTAGGTTTTTCTTAGAGAGGGGGCAAMGTTGGGTGACTGCTGCGCAGGATAAGAGGAATTTGGAAATGGGAAAAGAAATAAGCACTGCCACGTTTCCCTCTGAGTCCCAGGGTGCGGGTGGGTCTTAACACTGGAGTCCATTTTCCTGTTTTCAGAACTCTCTTCCCATCACAAGAAGCTGTTTTGTCTTCTGTTCAGGTCTCACCTTTTCCAGAAAGGACATAAGAATGTGAAATCTCAAAATAAACAGGGTTATTGTTCGCTTCATTGGTGAGAGTCCATCCTCTGCAAAGACTCGTGTAGGGCTTGTGTCTCCCCGGGCAATGAAGGAGATGAATCTTTGGGGATGCTGAAGAATCACCTGTGAGCGAGAGCTCAGCTCAAGACCCAGTTCTAGGAGAAGGATTAAACTCCAGCACATCTGCCCTGGAAGTTTGAGTTTCCCAAGGGCTGAACGCCCTTCCCCTCCGCCTCTGCAGCCTGAGTGTATTGCTAGGAAACTTTCTCCTAATTGGGCATTTCTTACAGCTCCCAGAGACCACTGAGCCCGGCTCTAAAAGAGCTTTCTGCCAAAATGAGTTTGTGAAGAAAAGTGTTGCATGTAATAGCCTCTGGCAGCCCGTGAACGAGGAACAAACCATCACCAGCACCACAAATTGTCTTTATTTAGCACCCATCACAGCAAAGCTGTCCCTGGGCACTTAGCAAACCTTCCCTGTTTATACAACTGAAAAGCTGAGGGGTCTGAATATGAATTTATGTAAATCGCCACCCGCACTTCCAGACAGCTGCTTGTAACAACTGTTTTGTTTTCTTAAATTGACCTCTCTTCTGCATTTCTTACTTAAAAAGCAGCAGATCAGAGTGTTCTTTACGAGCTTCCCGGTGCGTTTGTAGCTGGGTGATGTAAAGGGACCACGGCTGAAAGATCCGGCCTTGGGAAGACATTGGGTGCCCTGGTTGATCTACAGCGGTGCCTTTGCAAGCTGTCACGGGCAGGAAGGAGCYGGAGGGGTTTTTGATGGAGAAGCACAAGGTGTTCTCCTCTCCATCCTTTTAGGTGCACTTCTCAAAAATATGAGCATCGTATATTTTTCAGGAGCGGCGTGATTTTTCCATCTGTGAGCCAGCCCGTCAAAACCTGTCAACACAATGTTTGGAAACTCGCTGAAAAACGGCACTGACATTAAAGGCAGCCTAAGCGTGGGGTGGAGGAAAGAGTGGGTGTTGCTGGATGGCAAGSATCCCTTCCTGCTAAAACAGTCGTCCTGTCCCGCTAAGACAGACAGAGACTTTTGTTGTTTAAATGTGAAGATTAGGAAGCATTTGTGAAAAGCTGGTGGTGATTAAACCGTGTGTGTTGTTGTGAGTAGAAGGCATTAACCTGACTCTCTGACATTCCTGAGCTAGCCAAGCGTTTACCTAGAGGTATTATTTTTGACTAGTGCCTATCGTTACACATTTAAAAAGTTGAATTCTCGTAACTAAGCCATTAGACCAAAGAATTTTCACTCTTGTGAAAGATGTTGAGTCAAGAGAACCTAAATATAAATATAAAAGCTTCTTCCAGCTTTTTACTGGCCCACAAAGTGAGTGCAGTCCTGGAACTCGTCCTGCTCAAGAGCAGGGTCCCTGTCAGTGTTTGATCCACACTTGTGGACTTTGGGAGCAAGCTCTGCCTGTGCCATAGGGACWTCTGCTAGGACATGGACCACTTGGACCTCTGATGCTCTTGTCTGGAAGCATCTCCTTCCACRTGCCTCCCAGCAGGAGGAGAGGGGCTTTTGGTGTGACGTTAGCTCGCTTGGATCATCCTGTTGGACCTGGAGACAAGAGTGCTGAGGACACGTGGAACTCCAGAGTGTTTCTCCTGGCCTGCTCAATGTAGGGACTGCTTCATGAGCAGAAGGGAGGCAGCTTTTCACCAATGTGCTTTGGAAATCTTTCAAAAGCATCTTTCCTCTTTCTTTCTTTAAATCTTTCTTTAGCACGTTTCCTCTTCCGCCCTGAACTGAGTGTTTAGTGCCCTCGCGGATTGTACTTGGTGGGTTCCTTGCCACCCAAATATCCTACCAGCCTGGTAACACCTTTCAGCAGAAGATCAGCGATGGAGAGGATGGGGAATAAATTCCCCTGAGGCAATGTCGGGGAAGGGTAATGACGTCTGCCATGGGAGKCATGCGGCATTTCATGTGTGACGGATTTCCAGTGTTTTGGCTATAAATATTTAATAGCTTCCTAACGCCTAACGAACTAAGACAAGCCAAGAACTCAGGTGTGTACGGGAGAGTTGAGTGCTGGCTTAGATATTTTTCTTGTGTAGCTTTCTATAGATTTACAAATTGGCTGTTAGGGTGGGGCACTACACCCAATACTTAAAAGAATAGGAAAAAAAAAGGAGGGGGGGTGGATGGGGTGGAAAAAAGACTTCTGAGGCAGTTTTTCCTTCCTTCAGGGGTTTATTCTAATGAAATACATCAAGAGAGGTTCTTGGATGATGCTTGTTCCTCTGCAGTGCAAGTGCAGCTCCAAGCGCTGCCCATAGGCTTTCCGATAGACCTATAGCTCAGACCGGTAGCTTCCTATAGCTCGGTCACATGGGGACCAGTAAGCAAGTAATAGTGTGACCCTCAGACAGAGGCGAATGCTTGAGTGCTGAAAGAGATGCTATTCCTGTAAATAGCAGTAGATAAATAAAGCAGCTTCTATGGTTTGTTTGGCTCAGATCCCTTCTGCACTGGAAAAATAAGGCAAAATGGGCATGCGCTAAATAAAATAGCCCCTATTCCAATACGTCTGTCCTTATAAATGACAAGGAATGCCCTTCTGCACGGGGGGAGCAACCTGCAAGGTTATTGAACCAGCAAAGCAGAGCACTATTGRTAAACAGAGCCGCACGGGGCTCTGCAGAATTATAGGCAGATTTTTTGGGCCTTATTTAACAGCTTACAAAAATATTTGATTGTTAGCTCAAGCTGCGGGACAGGATAAATGTGAGAACAGCCTTTCTGCTAAGTGAAAGCACCGCTCTGTGCTCACCATTGATGACCTGCTTTTAATCCGAAGGGCGTCACAAATACCGGGGAGGAAATAACAATTGCGTTTCTCCTCTGCTTGGAAAGTCTCTAGCTTCGCCTTGCCGCAACAGATGGCTATTTTAATTCCTCGGGGACGGTTCAGACTTGTTAAATGTTTTCATGCCTTGATTTGCTATAACCTACCTGCTCCGAGTAACACAGTAATATCTCGGAGACTTGGCATGTCAGGATCACAAGCGCCAAGTGCTCTAAACCAATGTTTGCAATATAAATATAGGAGTCAGCCGACAGATGGGGTCAGGGAGGAAATCACAGTCTCACTATGAGATGACACGAATGCTAATGATCTCAATATACCCCTGGCCCAACCTCCCTTTTCCAGTTGAGCGCCTTCTGAGCTTGAGCTTTCTTTTCTTTTAAACTTCCCTYGTGATGCCGTAAATCTTCCGCCTTCTGAGCTTGATTTGTCTTGCTGATGCTGCAGCGAAAGGAGTAAATAAATGCCAGCATCTGGGCAGATACACCGTGTTTGCACGCTATGCATTAATTCTAGAAAAAGCTCCATAGAGCAAAGTATGCTGAATATTACATAAGCTTATTCTGTAATGTTCGCTGTGCCAAAACATTGATAAATTCTGTTGTGATGCACTCCTAAATCTCAGCAAATTAGGCTGAGAAATAATCTGAGCGTAGCGCCACGTGCTCTTGCTTTCTCTGGCCTCGTCTAGTGCCCTCAGGTGGCAGTGAGAATTTCATCCAAAGAGTCTCCCGTTTTTAATGCTGTTTGACATCTTTCCTTTAGATTTTTCTTTAAACCCAGTTTTCTGACAAACTCCCCTGAAGTAGCAATCGAGCAAAGACTTTGCAATATCGCTGGTTGAACTAAAATGGCTGATTTAAAACTTCTTGCTATGCCTGCTTTAAGGAAAGTGATAGTTGGGCTTTTCCAAAGCTRCCTTTGAATGCTAAACTCTGCAAGGATGCCCATTAGCATCGAGCACTGGGAAATTGCCTCCTCTACGTGAAGCTCTTTCGTAGGTGTCTCTGGTGACCCATGTCCTCCAGGCTGTGCAAAACCAGTGCATCAAAGTGATGCAGCGTTCCTCAGATGATGCGGGGCAAATTCTCTTAAAAAGGCGTTTGCATTTCTGATGTGAAATTTCCATCCTGATTATCGACCTGTTTATATACAGCGTAATTCCTGCTGTGATGGGACTTGCCCGCTGGGTTTGACAAGGTTCTCGCTAGCCACCTCGTCCCTGGCTCTGTGTGATATGGATGCAGAGCTGGGTCTGCCTTCCTGCCCTCTCGCTGACTTCAGTTTCTGAATGTAAAGTAGCCACGAGAGTCATTTCTTTGACTCATTCAGTTAACCTCTGGCTTAATAAAGCTTTATTGCTTCTCCTGTTGTCCTGCTTTTCAGTATTAAATGGATTTATAGGTCCTCCTGAGATTTGCTGGAAAAAGCCTTATGTCTTTGTGCTGCGTTGAAAGTTTGTCTGAATCAAAGTCCCTTCATTCTCCCCTTTCTGACAAATGTTATTATCTGCTTGAACTAAAYCACTCTGTTATTTTATCACGGCGTGACTCAGCTCTCCTGAGCTTCAGCTATCTCTCCTCTTGCATAAACACCAACCTATTTTTTCCACTGTTATAGTGAATTTATGGCATAGTTTTTGTGCTTTCTTCTCTGACTTTTTTTTTATAAAGGATCTACACCAAAACCAGCCCCCCAGAACCTGCCCAAACATTTCCCATCAGTATTTTTGTGTCACCATTGGATACTGGTGGAAGCAGCATCCCCTGCAGTGAAACTCCATCGYGCTGCTCAAAATTGGTGCTTAGTAGGTGCCAGGTCCTGCTGAGCACTGCGAGATGCACTGGGAGGCTGTGAAGGTCTGCTCAAGTCAAGGAAAGTCAAACAAACTGGCTACAGCTGCAATTTTCTATTCTTTAAGAAATAAATAGGAAAGCACAAGGGGAAAAAATGTAGAAAAAAGAAAATAAGAAAAAATATTCCTCTCAAGAAGTCCCCTGTATTTGAAATCTAGCTCTAGCTATGTCTCACTTTCAATAGTGCATATTTTTTTAAAAGATACATGTCCTGCTTAGTGGGTCTTATTTTTCCTAGCTGATTCCCAGAGCTCCTTTTCTYACCACCTCTCTGCCCATTGACACTTACATGCACGTGGCTTCTTTTATTATGCTTAGCTACCCCTCACTATCAGTGGTGTAGCCTGACAGTCTGTTTCTCATGTGTTTTAGTCTGGGAATGACATTAGCCATGATTCACATCTTCACTTGAGGAGCTATTTCCATACGAATAACCATGAAATTTGCCACAGTTGGGATCACAAAGATAGACTTGTGGTTTTTTAAACTTATACCAGAAGTATTTATTTAAATATCATGAATGATTTACCTCTCTGTTTATGGCATTACRTGAATTTAAAAGCCTACTCCTTATAATACGGAACTGTTCTTTGCTGCTTTTTTCCCCCTCTGGTTTTACTGTATGTTATTATTCATATCCTTCATACTTTTGCTTTTACAGAGCACTCCGTAAGGAACTTAACAGTACCAGAAAACTTTTTTTGTTGTTTTTTAAATGAGCAAAGTATTATTTAACTGTGGCTTCCAGCGAGATGTTTGATGTGCAGAGTAATGTAATACATTTTAAAAGCTGCCATTGAGTTTTAATTGAATGCTATAATAAATCCACCATCGTGTACTCAGAGAGACACACCATAAAAGTGAAAGATTCGGCTGGTGGGATGGATCTTGCAGGGTTTCTGAAGTCACCAGSCCTCATTTTCACTTCACAAAATGTGTCTGAATTCTAAAATCTGATGTTATTTAAATTGACAAGGCAACTGTATTGCAAGGGGGAATGCGACGCAGGGGAGGATCCTGAAAGCAGGCGGCAGCTCAGGGGCTCTAGCAAAGCAAAACAGGCCATAGAAGAGTCTTTTCCACCAAAAGATGCACTTTKCCTAGCAAAGAAAACCCTTACAGAAGTGGTGAGTAATTTGGGGTTGTATTCCCTTCCCCTACCCTAAGTGACTATTTTGTTTTCATTATTCTTTGTTTTCTTTCTCGTTTTCCTCTCTTTAGCCACTCTTTCTATTCTTCATGCCCTGTACCAGCCTCGGGGTTTGATGTTCAGCCTTTCTCCGGAGGATGGAAGCGAAGCTGACTGCAGATGGGAGGCATTTCTTCTGGCCCTCAGTGCTTGTTGGGATGTAAAATCAGGCCRCAAACTTTTTTCCTATCATTGCTTGCATTATATCACATCTAGTAGATATTTAATATTGCCACAACGTATAGTATTTACCCCAAAAAAACACCATTTACCATGTCATCTGCACTTCTTAGATCAGACATAGGAAATAACTGCACCATTTTGCATTCTGTYGTGTTGTAAATTGTGGCCAATGTTGGCATTTTAATGGCAGGTATCTTAGATTTGGACAGAACAAAAATGAAAATAGGACCAGTCCCTTAATGACATCATAAATTTTCTTTCTCCAGGGTGTTGGGTTAGTAATTTAATTTAAAATAAATAAATAAAAAAACTTTAGACTTTGAGCTCTACAATTAGTCATTTAACAAAGAAGGGAAAAAAAATTCATTAGTGGTTAGTAGTAATTAGAAGTTATTGATAACTTGTGTCTGCCCAAACAAATACACAGATTTCTTCCTGAGGATTTTATGCATTCAAAGACGGCTCTAATTTATAGCAGCAGCTTAAACCTGGCACAACAGGAGGGAACAACAGGAAAATAYGGGAAGAACAGTTGCACTAACTACCCCATGTGGCAGTTTGTACATGTTCCTTGAGTCATAAGGTAAAACAAAAACCACTTTCATTGTTAAAAAATAAAAAGAAATCCCTTTCAGAGAGCAGGGGTCTGAACTAAGAAAAGTAAGATTTTAATAGCTAGGAAAAAAATAAAATATAGGTGTAACAGAGGACTGCAACTAAGGCCAAGGAGCCTGGGGATGTTCATGAAGCTCCGTTGGGTGAGAGCCTGAGCAAGCTGAGCTCCCTGGCCCTGCTTTGGGTAGAACTGGCCCTCACCTGAGGACACGTTGGACTGGATGGGACTCCTGGAGGTCAACTGGTCCAGGCTCRGAGCAGATCCAGCCTCAAGATGAATCATGTTGCTCAGGGCCTTGTCCAAATTTCAAAATTTGCAAGGCTAGAGTCCATTCCTGTAACCAGAGAGGTGATTAATGTAACCTCTTCATGAACCGCTCGTACGAGGCACGTCTGTTTCTGTCCCATWGACAGAAGTAATAAATAGAGGCCAATTCCCTCCTGCCAAGTCCATCTGTCACCACAAGGAACCCTGCGTTACCCTCGAAGGCTCCCACCACATTCTGTACCCTCCTACAACCACCATTACATAAGTTCACTTTTATTTGCCAAGAAACAGCAACGACTGAGGTACTTAGCTAATTAGACATTTCTGTCTTTTGCTTTTTGACATTTACATCAACTTGAAATTTTGCAGACTAGATTACTGAAGGAATTTTAAATGAATGTTGTAGTGATTAGGCATGGAAGAGGAATACTAATGCATTCCAAAGTGGGTTAGTGCCGTAATGAATTTAACATGTCTAGGTTTAAAGAGGACTAATTAACAATTAGAAAAGTCTCAAGTGAAACTTATTTATGTCTGTATTTCATATATATATATATACACACATACACACACATATATATATTATATATATATATATATACACACACACACACACTCTTAAATCCCCATCTCCCCTGTTTTGGATCAGCCAAGTTTGTAGCTTGGGACTTGGTAGGAAGCAGCAGCTTCAGCCGTGCAGATTCTCCACAGTTTGGCATTTTCTCCTTCTCGGAGCCCTGTTGAGGTGTCAAGATCCCTCCCCAGCCCTTGGCCTGGCAGCTGAACCAAGCAAAGGGCGGGAGGTGGGATGAGCATTTAGTCTACTGCAATGTGTGGTTTATGACTGTGTCCAAATGCTGAGACTCTTCCTCRGGTTCCAAGGGCAGTTCTGGGCTCTCCAACTGGACTGGAGGTAGGAAATGGCCTCAAGTTGTACCAAGGGATGCTCAGGTTGCATGTTAGGAAACATTTCTACACAGAAAGAGTGGTCAAGCATCCTAGCGAGTGTACGTCTGAATGAGAGTGTTAAACAAATATCTTCTGTTCATGGTTTTATTTGCAGGTTTAAGAACTGAAAGGACTTCAAGGATTGGTTCCTAGACTATCTGTTTAGAAAATACAAGCTAGAAAACTTCCCTTAAACATGTCTTCTTCAAACCTGTAAGAGGATGGAAAGAGGCAAAAATTGCAGTGATTTGTGGGCACAGAAAGTGCAGTTGGCTGGAAATAAGGAAAGAGGAACCAGGTTTCGATTTTCCAAGTAGAGGGAAATACTGCAGGATACGGAACCTGCATTAAGGCTGAGCTTAAAAGTAAGCATGGTAAACATATTTAAACCTTTTTCCTGGAGTAAAAAATTAAGTTTTAATCTGTGATCTCAGTAAAGAAATTTAGTTCAAATAAAAGGGACACAAACCACCACGTTTGTGTCTCAACCCTGGTGTTTCTGCCCATGGTAGAAAAGACCTGAAATGATGCGGTCATCCCAAACCAGCTTTGTGCCACTAGAGAGCCAGACCTCCGACGTGAGGACTTTTCAGCTCAGTCATGTTGGCTTTGGGTGTTGGTGTATGAGCCTTTCTGAATGGGAAGGGAAAAGGGGTTTCCGTAAGATAAGGGAATAGGGATACGACATTGCAGCAGTGTAGGGACACTGGAGAAAACATGGAGCTGCTGGAGCAGAACGTGAACTTCCAGGGAAAGGAAAGCAGAACCCACTAAGGCTGTAACTTGCCCCTTACAACTTTATTTGTATAAACACCACKGAAGTGGGAAAGTGACATTTATTAGTATGAGCCCATATCGTTTTATATTCTCTCAAATTTCACTGACTTTCAAAAACTTTCACTGTTTTTGCATAATTTTTTTTTGGTGTGATTTTTGTTGTAATTTTACTGGAATTTTTATATTCTTTTTCGAATCATAACCTTTCCTCTATGTTGACTTTGTGTGTGGGCACATAAAAATCCTTTCAGAGTTTTTATATACATAAATGAAAAGCATGTTATAAACCAGCTTTCCTTTCCTGTCTTTGCACACAGATTTTGAGGAGAACAAAGAAAAGGAGAGAAATATGTACATTTCCTATCAAAAGCAAACACTTCCCCTGTAAAGTTYATTTAGTTAATAAAAAAAGTGCTGTATAGAAAAAGAAAAAATCAGTTTCAGCAAMGATTTTCTGCTAGCTACTAAAGAGCTTAAGCAGTTGCTTTAAATACAAAAGCAGATAGTTCACTTCTGTAAGAGTGATSATGCTTTCTTCCCCCATCTGCAACAGATACCCTCTTTGTATGATCAAGTTTTCTGTCGCTTACTTTTTCCATTAAAGTAGCTCCATATATCAGTTAATGTATTTTAGCTCCGTACTTCCACCTCCATTTTATATCTAAGAACATGAACTATAGCAAGTTAGAAAGTAGATAAACTGCGGAATAATCCCTYTTGTACTGTGCATACTCCCATTGTATGCCAAAGAAAAATATATTCATGATAGCCAGAATTGATTATAGCTTGCCGGGTGACCTGTGTGTTTTTTATTCTCTTAAATGGGGTCACAGTCTATTAAAATGATTAACCACTTCTAATACATGGGGTGTRAGGTTCTGTGTGCGTGTGTGTGTTTTGAAATATAATATATAAGTCATTTGAAACCACTRAAAGCCATCCAAGTTGGTGGATTCTTACAAGTGATGACAAAAGATGAAGAGAATAACAACTGCAGAAATGTCCCAGGTATTATCTGAAATATTATCTAGCTGTTATTAGCAAAACTGCATTATTAATGGACATATGTCAATTAATGAATTCATTCTGATTGTCCAGAGAGCCAGATATGAGGAAACCATGTGTTTGGGAGATCTTCATAATCAATAGAGTCCTGGGAGGCAATCTAAGCTGGAAGGAGTGCAGAAAGAAGTCCAGGCTTTGCAGGAGTAGTCCCCAAACCCTTGGCTGTCTCGCAGAGAACCCTGCGGATGGATGTGACCGTATGAGCTGTCGGCATGGTTAAGTCTCCTGTATTTTTTCTTTTTTAATTTCATGTTATTTGTCTCAGTGAGCACCTTCTGGCTCAGGATGGTTTTATYTCTAGGTTTGCTTTAGCAGCACAATTTAAGAACAGTCATTTTCCTGATGGGGGTTGTTTTTTGTACATCAACATATGTACATGTACATACATACATGTACATCAACAAGTGTCATATTTGGCCAAGTGTGAAAACAGGTAAATGGTCTTAAAAGGTGACTGCAAATGTGGACTTTCCGCATGATAACAGTGGCTTCCCAAATTATTACAGTAATCAGCTCCTTCTGGGTTGACATCAGCAATGGTTGCTGTTATCATTGCTGATACCATGATCCTGTTTCAGTGCCTGCGTGCAGCCCGGTGCTATTGCCTGTCACCCAGGCCTGTAAGCTGGCATCGTCCCTGTGATCCCACCCGGGATGTGTCTGTAGCCTTGCAATTCCTCCCCCAAAACAGCTCCCAGATCCTGGCTCAAGCCACTCCCYGCTTGGCCCTGCATTCCTGAAGCACCTTCTCTCTTTCAGACCCATGCAGAACAACATCTCAAAGGACATTTTCCCTCTCTGTCGTTATAACTTAGTCACAACTCTTGTTTTATCCCTATGGAGAGCAGGAGGGGGGAAATGTGCATGTGTTTTCATGTCCATTCGTGGCCAGCCCAAATATATCGATAAGGAAGAAGATAAAGATCAAAGAAGGAACAAATAATTTAAACTGGATGCTAACTCTGGCATAAGATCAAATGAATGTAAATTTATTATGAAAGACTGGAAATTAGACAGTTTCTAACTGCACAAGGTGTAAAGTTCTGGAGCAGGCTTTCAGGCACATTAGCGGGGAAAATATTTCATGCTGGAGGTTATTATGTTTATGAAGGCAATTCTATGACAGCCTTCCCAGAGACAGAAAATTAAGCTTGTGATCTGCATCATTTGGCAGCAGATTCGTTGGCATCTTTATTTAAAGAGCCGCTTGCTGTTTGCTCGCACGTCATCGCAGCTCTATCAAGCACATGCTCCTGCATTACTSCTGGTCTTCTGCCGAAGCTGGGCGGAACATTTTTCCATGTTGACACCTTCCTTCACCCATGAAATGGGGAAAATGGGGTGGGAGAGAGAGGGAAGGAAGCTGTCCTGGGACTTACTGGGGAGCAGTCCTATCTCGAGATGRGAACCCAGTCAGATGCACCAGACCTCCCAGTTGCATATGTGTCTGCTCCAGGAGATTTACCTATTTATCCAGTTGCRTCATCTGAGGTCAAGAAGGAGCAGTTTGGAAGTCGTAGGATTTATCCTCTTTAGAAGCACAGGGCACAGCCCATGTCAAAGACTCGCCTGGGTCTATCATTTAATACGTTTCCTGCTCTGCAAGGACTTACCATTTCCATTCATCTCCCTCCCAGTCTTCCTATAGGAAGTCGTAGTTGTGTCTTTTTTGCTATGGATCATCATTTATTGCACATTATTGATATAATGTTATCTWTGTTGATAGATATGCATGATATAGACTTCAGGTGGACACTTATGGACAATCTAACATTTACTCCTAGCTGGGAAGACCAGAGCTTGCAAATCCAGTGGTCCCCTCTCCCGTATTCCTGCACACCTCTCCTTCGATGGTGACATCTCACTTTACCCTCTCAGGGTAAGTTGCGATGCCACACATCATAAGGTATCCTTTCTATTCACTACCTTATCAAGGAAATCTTTTAAGAGAATTTTAAAATGGTAGCAATAACTAGCAGAGAGCAGCTAGCATGCTTATAATAATAATTTGAGCTAAGATTATCAACAAGCAGAAAGCTGCACGAAGAKCAAATAAGTTTATGCTATGTAGCAAAGCAGGTGGAGTTTCACACTTCTGTCCAATAAAATATTTAGATGTCATATTTAAACTGTAATRCCTTAAAGTGTATTTTTGAAATTTTTGATCAATTCTAGCTCTTAACAGGTAATAGTTTCTAGGTCTTGACCAGGCATGGGGGCTCATCAGTGGATTTCTGCACGGTGATAAGTGGTGAAGGTAATCATAACCAGGATAAAATATTTTTGCTGGTTCATGTTTTCTCCTAAGGCTACTGGATGCATTCCTTGAATTTGCAGTGTAGGAAATAAGACACATTCTTATCATGGAACAAGACTAAAATTTCAGTTTTCTCTGATACTTACCAAGCAATGAAGCTTTGATTTTAATTTCATACTCCCTAATACATTCATAGGCAGATTTTCAAAGAGATCTAGAAGTTAAGGACCTCAAAAATATTGAATTTTGTCAGAATTTTTATCTAGATATTTGGAAAAATCTCACTTTAAATCATTGTTTCTAACATTGTTAAACAGATCCTGCATAGATCCTTAATAATTAAAAAACAAAACTCTTCATAATTTCAGAACCATAGTTGGAATTTGGGTTTAGGGAAGTAGAGGCTTAGTAAAATTACTTTTTCAACTTTCTGTCTCTGATTGTCTTTAACACATGCAGTTTACAGGAATATTGTGCTTCCTAATGATGCATCTTATCTGCTTTCTGCCTTGGACATTAATTCTAGACTAATGCTCATATTTCCAACCTATTCAGCATAAAAGTAGAAGTCTTATTGTGAAATCTTCTCAACCAATTTGCTTGAAGGTCAGTCTGAATGTCATTAAAATAGCTCTCTCCTCCTCTTGATAAATTCTTAGTGGGAATAATTAGGGCCCCTTCCTTGGACAAAAAACAACCTTAGGGGAAATTCAAGGAGAGAACAYCTCTGCAAGCTTCTCCTTGTGTCATCATTCTGATGAGAGCAGAACCTTGAACTCCTGTTTAGAAGGTCTTTCCTTAATAGCCATTATAAATTAGACTAGACTAGCAAGACCGTACTCACACCTTGTTGGTTCCCAGACTTTAGGTAGAAACATGAGGRTTTTCAGACATAACATTTCTGTAGCAGGAGGTTGCTCTTGAAAGGTCAGTTAGGGTCTGCTGAAGGTAAAGGTGTCACTGAGAGAATATTGTGAACAAGGGTTTTAAATTTGTTTTTCCTTTCTTCTCCCTTCAATCTTTGCACAACTGATACCAACCAGAACCTTCTCTACTTCCCACCATGAACTGTAGAGTTTGCCTTCACAATAAATTTCCGTGGAAAGAAGTGACACCTCTCAATTCCTTTACTCACCAAACCAAATTTAGGCCTAGATTTACAGAGTGTGATGAACAGGCACCTAATAAGGTGGAAAGGCTTCTTCCAGCTAGCTCGGAGTCCTTCGTTTATGTTCACAGCTTTTTGTATAAAAATTATTTCCAGGCTGTCAACATCCATAAACATGGATGAGGTCAGTTAGACCACGACATTGTAAATAATACTGAAATCCCTTATTGGTCATGGCAGCGTCTCATTGATTCACAGATCTCTTTATACTTCTTCACTTTGGGTGTCACATTTGTGCTAAATTAGAGTAGTTCAAGGACACTTTGAAGATATCAACTGGAAATATGTTCTTGCAGGAAARGGGAGAAGTGAGAGGGATATGGGATTTGTTAATGTGCTAGGCCTGCTAGTATCGTTCATTGCTGAATGTGTCTGGTAGCAGCATATCACTGCTGGTCTGCAATATCCCTGTTGGGAAAACGTACCCCCTCCTTAATGCAAATATCATGCCCATGTCATTGTGGAATGTGGCGGAAAAATGCCAAATCCGTTCAAGGCCCTGCAGGGCACAGCAGCTTGGAACAAGCTCAAACATTAGGAAAGGAGGTAGCAGACATTTCAGTCTGCAATGACATTTTTTTCTTAATATCTATCTAAAAATGTATGTGTGGGAGAAAGATTGGGAAAAAAAATTGCAGCAGTCCCATTTGACAAACAGGTAGAGGCAGATGAACCAGCTACTAACTTCTAGTGCTGTTCCTTGCCCTTGAATAGGATATACGAGCTACGACAGGAGTTGTCTCTATGGGTCCCATCCATACGTTTTCCAATGTTGTGACTGTGCTCGGATCYAATCTCTCTCCTGACCATCCTTTTGCAATCAGTAGGTAATAATCATGAACTCCACGACGCTATCACACAATCTAAAGTACATTAAAGGAAAATCAAGTTTCACTGAACGAAGGACTTTTCATTCTTACATAAAAGCATCTTCATTTATGGACAGTAAATTAGCGTGATTAGGTAATCAATTCTTAGCTGATTTGCCTTAACTTTACYGTATCCCTCTGTGTACCTTTGTGTCTTCATTTACATTAGCGAATAGTTTGTGTCATCTGGCCATGCTAGGTCAAAAATCCTGGGTGCTGAAAGGAAATGTGAGTTTTAAAATCGCGGACTGGACCTTGAATACTCTGCTTCTGTCTCAGTGGTTTTGCATCAGAAAGCAAACGGAGATTCCTGCTTCAGTCTTGTTTTGTCTAAGTCAGTTCAGACTCTCTAGACCTGAGCAGCATGTCAGACAATCACTGCTTTCCCTCTACACCTGCACCTACTAAAATACTACACCATGAAGGGCTAGCTCAGTAAGCTTGACCTACCTTCTTTCCATCCTCCTCATGGAGGAAGGCTGTGCCTTATATTGTCATAGGACTTGCTGTATATGTTCAAGAGAAGGCTGGGATCACTGAAAAGCACCTGGGATTACATATCCCTTTCCCTCTCCTGAATAGAGATTAAGCAGTGCAGTCACTTAAGGTTAGTACCTCTGCAGTCATGGGACTGTTGCAGAATGCAGTACCGCTGTCTTCAAATATTACTATTGGAAAGGAACCAAATCAGATGTTTGACTTTCAGCAAGAAAAAAAAAGTTAGCCTACTTTAAAGTGCACTCTCTTCAATATTTAATTTCTTTTTTTTTTTTTTTTTCCCCTCATCTCTCTTTCTCCCACTGCTTGCTAGTTTCAGTTCTTAACTCAGAGTTTTCAGTAGAATATTCTTTTTTTCCCAGTTCTGCTGTGTTTTGGTTTGTTTTCTTCCCCTTGGCCATATTCTCTCTGGTTTCTATCATTGTGATTACAGTGTGAGTCAGGAAGATTCTTTCTGGATTTACAGTAATTTAAAACTAAAAGTTGACTAACAGGAGGTACTAGATCCAGGCTAGTGCAATTGGATGCTTTCCTCTGCTCCGGTCAGCTGTGATGATTATTCAGTCTTCATTGTTGGCCTGTGAATATTGCTATATTCAGCTTTTAGATGGAAGCCTGGCTTGCAAAGTGGATGCACATCTAGGCTGGGCACATAGGGCTGCACTCAGGCACCAGTTGTACAACAGTGATTGAGCAAATCCATCACTGTACAGGTAACCGGCGGGGACATGTCCCTGTGGATAGCATGAATGGAAGTGCTGTTACATCTGCTGCTGGACAAAACGCCCGTTCTTGTATTCGAACGTAGTTTATTCTCTGGAGCATGCATTTGAACTTTGATCTCAARGTGCTCTTAAAACTCTTTCCACTTGAATTGTGCCCTGATCCACCCATGCTTTTCCATTCCTTGCAGCTCTTGGGTTTTGCAACCGTTTCAGCTCTTTTAAGTGTTCTTGTTTTCTCAGTCTACAAGAGACGCTATCAACAGTCCTGCTTTACGCTTGATTTGCAGCAGCCGCGTTGCCTTTTCTTGCTAATGCTGTTATTGCCAGGGATTTTAATCTTGGCAACAGAGGGTGGGTTGGCAGCCATCCATGCTCCAGTGGATGAAGCAAGACCATGGTGTAAAGCCAAGGTGTGAAGGGTGATGATGGGAGCTTTAGACATCTCCTCTATGGTAGAACTTGAGCAAGGTTGTTCTGACCTGAGATCTTACCTACTTGCCCTTCTCCTTTCCAAGAGGTGTGTTAGACTGCCTTGCTTGCAGCAACGTGACTGGTTTCCCCATTAGCAAGAAGTTTTTCTTATCTTCCATGTACAAGTGTGTTTATAATACTTGGATGCTTGATTTAAAACAAAACAAACACACAAACAAAACCCAAAATCTATCATTCGTTAATATATTTATCACCTTATGATACACATCGATATAATTACATCATAGACAGGTATAGAGATAAGAAAGCTGCCTTGGCAGAGCTGGAATTTGTAATGTTTCTGTTCATGCTCTACCTCGGAGCATGATGACCTTGTGGGAACGAGCTCATTTGTTTGGAAAAATTTAAGCTACAAAAATTTCAAAAGAATTAATGGAGAATAAATGAGCATTACAGAAATGGTCACTCTTTTGTATAAAAACAGAGCACTTTTAGTCTACTGTTTAATGAGAACATTACAGTGGAACAAAGGAGATAACAGGATACTTGAAAAGTCATTATCCTTCTGTTTAATGCCTATGTAATGACTAGAGTTGATTTTTTTGTCATAGAATAAAAGCAAGAGGCATTATATTTTTATTTACTTATTTGCTGAGATCCTTTAGAAGGATCTGGAGGATCTAGAAATATATGTGAACTATTAAGAATTAATGAGATGTTACTAAGATGTGCCAAAAGTCCCCAGACTATTTAGAAAAACTATCCTGTTACTTTTATAGAAATATGGAGAAAAAAGGATTTTTTCAGAGCTTCTCTTTTTTGTAGGTTAACGTTTCTTAAATTTCAGAGRGGAAAAACAAAAAAGGAGAGAGGCCAGAAGGCCAGAGTTCTTGTTCTGGTAGAAAGTGCTCTTTGTCCYGAAACCAACTGATAGGACCGTGTGAAGGGACGGATGGGAATAATTGCTGAAGCTTTGAGTGTTGGCTGTGGTGGTGAGATTCAAAGGATAAGCTGAGACATTAGCAAAAGATAATTAGAACTGTAGAAGGAGAAGGGCATATTCAAGGTGTGCTTCAAGATACTGCAGATAAGACTTTGATATCGAGTGGTACCTTGGAGAGCAGACAAGTGAACACAGATGTTCTGAGTACAGATGTTCTGAGGAATAGACAGATGTTATGAGGAATCACAGAGGAAGAATCCCAGTGTATCGGCGTGTCTCAAAAGCCTGGTGAAGACTGGAGGAGTGAGGGACGAGCTGGTGGTGGTCCTGGTGGATGGTCTTTGCTCATGACAACACCAAAAGTACTACAGAAACCTATTCTGGCTGTGCATGCAGTACAATGTCCAGGTAGCCCAAGTCCAAGTTTAGTGTCCCACCCCAAAAATAAACTTTTCAGGAGATATATTCTCAYGCTTTAATTCCTGGGATTAGTCTCATGAAAATCAGCATGTTGCTGGTTTCCAATGGAAGATGAATGGTTAAGTGTGAGGAAGAAGACACAGAGGCAGTGTTATTCCTTAAAGCTATCATGCTTAGAAGTTAGAGCTAACACTGGCTGTTTTTATATAGGTGCATGAAGTGTTGCCCTTTAATATGTATAAGAGATCTTATGGCCTGGTCCTTACAGGGACACAAGCATCCCATTCAGAGGTACAGGCATAAAATGTAAATTCTCTAACCTCCTGACTTCTCAGCCACCTCATCCTTAGAGGTTAAAGGCTCTCCGTTTTTTATGCACATATGCATCAGTTTCCTGGAAACTTGTATTTCTGGGGCTCTTTGATTTTTATTTTTTTTTTAAACTCTCATTTCTTTATGTGTCTTGTCCAAGACCCTGGAAGTGAGCATTTCTTCAAGCCCTAGCTGCATCAGGCCTGGCTTGAATAACCCAGATGTTAAAATAGCAAAACTTAATTAATTTATTCCAGATCAAATCAGGTACATGTCTAAATCTAAAAGTTTATTCGCTCAAATCCCTAATTTCATACAAGTGAGCAAATGCTATCTAAAACTTCTTGTTTCTTAAGAGTTTTTGGAAAAGTTTAGATATTTTCATTGTTGGCACTTTATCCAAAATAACTCCTCCATGCTAAATATTAATCTCCAATGTATTTATATGATTGCTAAAGAAATAACTCGAGCAAGAACATTTCATTAGAAACTCTCTTTAACGATGCAGAGAGGAATTCATAGTTGTGCTCTATCTTTGTGCTTAATCACCTCCTTTCAACACAGTAATTTATTAGCAGGTCTCTTGAGGAGCAGCTCTTGTTTGTCTTGGGAAGCTGAGTAAAGTGCTGGTACGTTCAGTGATAATGGTTTAGTTGCACGCCAGATTTTGTGGAGCACATTATCTATAATATGTGTCACTTCAAAATGACTGGAGTGTTCATTTATTTTGATGGTGATAAATGAATTCTAGAAAGATTTGTGATTACTTTTATAATCTAGCCCTATTCCAAATTCTCTCAACTAAGAAGAAAACAAAATCTGTCTGCTTTGGTGGGTAAATAAAAAGATCATAGCCTGAACAAACTAAACTGAACCAAATCCAAAGAGCTCAAACTTTATGCCCTCCAGAAAAGAGGCAGTCAAATAATGAGGGCAAAAATGTGGTTTTGTTCCTTGCTGATGTATGACATGTGGGTGCTCAATGGAACAAAAAGGTCTTTTGTTACAGAGATATGATTATTAAAGGAAAAGAGGGTTGCTTTTAAAATGCCCCCACATTGTGCCAGAATAAGGGCAATAGATTTCTTTTTTTTTCGACTTGCATATAGGTAATGCATATTGTGCAGAGCAGAAAGTATGAGGTGCGTTTAATAGAAATGGATTTTTGTTAGTCCCTGTCTATCTTCTGGATATCTTCTCAAATCTTGTGATTTGCCTTTGTTCTGTGTAACTATGTGTTCTGAATTGAAAAATCAGGACTAGAATTCTAAATGAAGGGCGACACAGAGTTAAGTGAGGAACATGGAGCAGAATATCTGCATTTAGGAGAAGGAGGAAAAACTAGGTGGTCAATGACAGGCCCACTAGACCTTAGTTACATGTGATATTGTATGGCAAATATTGAAGAAAAAATAAACGAAGAGAGAGGGCATAATGGTGCAGATGGCTTTTTTAAAATTAAACAGAGTTTTTCTGAGATAGGCTGAAAAAGAAACAGGTAGTTGTTCTGTCAGAAAAATAAATGATTCTTTTCTTTTTTACAGAAGAACCTTAGGTTTAGACTACCCAGAATGTACTGAAGTGTTTGACAGAATGCCACATAAAGACATTTCTAAGTAAGAGGGAGAAGAGGGAAGCACTATGAAAAATGCYATGTCTTTTTCCAATCCTCCCCCAGCCAACTTCTTACTTAGCTGGGTAGGAGCATCCATCCATGCCACAAGCCAGGCAGCTCTGGAAGGCTGGACACATAACTCCTGGACAAGACCTGGCCTTCATCCAGCCGGCTGAGATGTGAGGCAGAGTGAAGCTACAGTCGTCCGTCTCCCTCTGGGTACAGGAGAGTCCTCTTCCCCTCATCTCCTCCACGCTACTCCTGAGCAGAGTCATTAGATGCTGCTGGAATTGGCTCCCTGAGAAAATAAATGCAAGTCTCRCTGCCACAAACAGGCTATAAAGCTTTGTGACAGCAACAGGAATTAGGGTTTCAAACGCCCATTTTCCGCTTTCAGGTACCTAAATGATCACATTGCAGTTGTCGTAACCCTGACATTACCATATTCACATTGTCATTTGTCACCATCAGTTGTTGTCCCACATCTCACATTTAGTGGTAATCTCTGAGATGAAGATGCAAAGGTGCRTTTTTATTGCATTTACTGCATGCTGTGGAATGCTATGAATATTTGAGAAATGGAAATGCCTCTTTGACATTTTTCTTCATTCTGCCCACTCTAGCATGCCATCTTTTCGTTTATGCTAATTGGAGCAATAAGCTCTGCAGGGAAATGTATTAAAGGAGACTCCTGAGTCAGACATCCTGGGATGTCTGCTTGATTCTGGACAGGTCTTCTGTAAAGAATGAGGCGTACAGAAATGGACCATATCTTGGATAACTAGCTGCTGTTTCAGCTTGTAGGCGCCAGTAACATCTCAGAAGTTCTGCAGCACACCACAGTCTGGGTTCACTTCCATGGTTGCACGCAGAAGTTCCAAGTTCATAGCATGACTTTTCCTTAGCAGTGTGTGGACACAATTAGCATGGTGGACACAAGCACACATGTATGTTATATACAAGCACACATGTATGTGATACAAACACCCATACATACATGCAGACAAGTAGGGTTGGAAGGGGCTTTGAGAGGTCATTTCATCAATTGCATTTCATTTCATCTACTAACCTTATGGAGATCAACTATCTGGGTCATTCCCGAGTAATACTTGATTTCTTAAAATTGCTAATGATGGATATTCTCCCTAGTCAATCTTTTGCACTGTTGAACAGTTACATGCACATCCTATCATACTCCTGTGTTGCTTTTCTCAGACTTCTGGACAACCCATATTATTTCCTCAGCCTCCACCTCATGCATTCAGGAGTGGTGGAGACAGAAACCACTAATTATGAGTGGAGGGGAAATGCTTCATATTTGAATTTTGACATATAGTGCCAAGAGAAAAATCTAGCACGGGAACTAGTCCTCTGCACTTCTGCACACAAATATACACACACACCATTTGCCAGAGAGCTATGAAGTACCTGTTCTGCTTTGGACTTTCTATTGGAATGATACAATTCCTTTTGTCAAGAAGTATATCACTTGATTCTAAGAAAAATGAGGAAGAATTTTTAATAATTAACAAAACGCTATTCCTTTAAAAATGTCACCAACTTTATTAAACTGCAGTTGGCCTCCAGGTGCCCTAATCCACCTACAGGATGAGATTTTCTTTGGCAGTCACYAGAATGTGCTCGTATTGAAAGCAGTGAGGGTGAGCATGCACTCACTGGGTGACAAGTGCTGGAAGTTTTCTGAAAGAACAAGGAAGGTCTTAGCAAAAGCTGAGCTTTTATCCAGCTGATTAGAGGGAGATACGAGGAGCTAAGTCCACCTGATGGAAGCTACAGCCTCAGATTCTTGTGACATTTGGAAACTCAGCTGCCAATGATTTAGGCTGAATTTGCGAGCCTAAATCCCCTTATGTTCCTGCCTGCAGTGCATAACTACATTGAGATCTTTATTCCTTGCACACAAGCAGGTGAAATTCTTGTTGATGTTGACTAAAGTTTGGGAGATTAATATAATGTTTGATGGGCATAGAGCAGATAAACATTAGTTACAGGGGCTGCCCTGTCGCATCGTCTTGCATTGATTTTCTTCCATCTGATCTCCTCAGGCAATCCATCCATGAAGCGAGATTCCAGATCCGAGAGATGTGCTCAGCTGTCAGCTTTTAGCTTAGCTCAGGGTAGACGCTGCTCTGACTCTCAATTATTCATTAATCTGGATGACTTGCAAAGCAGGTGGATCTGACCTTTGAATATAATCCTTTTACAGAGGTTTGTGGCAATGGAATACAGACTATGGCTGCTTGCCCAGATTTCACTGGCAAATGCTAATTCATGGAAATGATTGGTTTTTTTTTCATAGAAAATAGTTCAGATGGGACTCTCACTAATTCACAGGCAGGAACCTGTGGGCGGGTTCTGTTTTTCAACCAGCTCACCTTACTGCTGGGAGGCAATTTGCTGTCTTTCTTCAAGGCATCCATGCCCACTGGCTTGGAAGCAACTGCTTCCCAGCTGCTATGGCCCTCAGTGCACCAGGGCTCCCAGATTYCTCTACGCTTTTCTAAGTTTGTGTCATGGAACCAAAAATCTAGTTGTGGCTAATATCCTAAAAAGGATATTGATCTGTGAAACCTTTCTGCACCATTAAGGTCTATCTCCATCAAACTTGTCTTCCAGCACCATGTCAAGGACCGGGATTTAGGACTGTGTTCATCTTGGTGCACTGAGAAGTCACCAGAAGATCACTAGAAGATCACCTAAGAACTGAATAACTCGTAAGCTTTCTCTTCACTTACTGTACATGGTGACCATGCTCTGAAATAATGTATCATTCGSATATCTGAAATTAGGTGAGGTTAATGGAGACCAAATGAACTTTGATGAAATGAAGCTGCCTCTTGGGAGATTCCCTTAATGACACTTTTCCCAGCAGCCTTCTCAGTATAGCTACTGTGTGATTATTTTAACACTTTTTATTTAAACTCCTGTCCTGAATTCTTAAAATAAATGACTTGTAACTGGTGTGAACTGTCATGCCAATATATTACCAGAGAATATATTAATAAAACTTTATATGCAAGGAGACATTTGCCATATTGGGCTGTCTGTAGAATTAAATACTGTGTGCTTCAGTCCAAGTAAATGACAAGACTGGACCCAAATTCTACCCGCATACAAATATGAGAAATCTGAAATTCACTTAGATGCGTGTATTGCTCTCCGGGAAGCTCAACCCTACCATGATAAAGCTGTAAAAGAGCAGGACATGAATTGCCAGCTCATCAAATTCATGAATGCCGGAGAGGCTGGTGCTGTTGCGGGTGGCGTTGACTTTCACAAGCTGTCGCGTGGGAGCTCCGCCTCGACGTGAAAGGGAATTGCAAGTTGCTTCTCCAGCCTGGGTGGAGGGAGAACTGGTGGGAACAGCAAACCAGACACATGTACAGCTCTTTATGGTGGAATTWCCTATTTGCACTATTTATTTTCCCCTGTACAGGCATAATGCTCAGGAATGTCTTTGCCTACTGCTCGCATGCGAAGCAGGAGGATGAGGATTTGCCATGATGGACAGAAGCAAAGAATGAGCACTTCTCTGTTTTTAGATAATATTTTGCCCCAGCATTCCTCTGAGTCCGTCCCAATTGTCTAAAGCCTCAGTTTACCAGTTCAGCTTTCCTATTTCAGTATGACCTGCTGCTTCTCAGCTGCTTATGTCTTGGCTGGTGGCTAGTCATTTGATCACTTGATTATTAAGGCATAAAAGGTAAAAATGAAATAGATGGGTGAAATGATTGGACTGTTCATAATATTTGGCATCATCTTTSAAAGCAAACATCTCAAGTAGGCAAAATTACTTCTTCCCTAAAGTCACAGGGTAACTGTGGGTTGATGCAGCTCAGACCCGTCAATTCATTCAAGGCTTCCACCTGCCAAGGCAGTGTTGATGCTTTTAAGGTGTTTAGCTTCAATTCTCTCTACTTTATTTCAACTTCTTTTTTAATTATGCTCCTGTATACAGTGCAAAAATTCTCCTTTTCCCTATTACAAATGGTTTGCAGGCAGCTGGACACTGTTGCGTGCCTTCACAGGTGCTCAGAGGCAGTTTATTCTTAGATTCTTGCCTAATTCATCACCTTCTGTTTCAGATCTATGGAAGGTTCTTTGAGTATTTGCAAYGTGTGTTTCTCCTAAAGAGAAAATACCTATTAAGAAATAGCCTAATATAATATTCAGGATTGACATTCAGAAGTATTTAAACGGAGATGGAAATTTATTTAAGAATGAAGCAATTTCTAAAGAACTACTTCATTGATGAATATACCTCCAAAGTGAAAAATAGAGACCACTCGTGTAATACTTTCTTCTAMAAATAGAGAATCTCCTGGATTTTATTTAAATCGGGCTTGTGTTTTGAGGTAGGTTCTGCTTCCTCCTCATTCTTTTGGATCTTTCCTTGGGTCCAACTGTGTCCTTCAAGGCTAAAGGAGGGAATCACAGGCCATGAGAAGGGACAGAGAAATTCTGTGGTAATGAAGCATATTTCCCTGTACATGAAATTTCCAACATTTTAACGCGCACCATGGTTGAGTACTAAAAAAAAAAATCTTTCTGAATGGGCATTAGAGATCTTTCAGCAAATATTATCACATAAAAACACATTTCAGACCATGAGATGCTCTGGTCCTCAGTCTAGTTTCATTTATACTGTAAAGCAGCARTTGAAGTGCTATTGAAAGCAATGGAAGAAAAACAGCATTGGGCCTTAGTGCTGAGGGAGAAGAAAGCTAATGTGTTATTTTAAGCTAACCAGCAAATTAAGGGCACAACAATAATCCTGACAGCCCTGTAAATTCTGGGTTTTGGCTTAAATTCATTATACTTCTGGCAGGATCCCTCCCTATGTTGCTTAAGGTCATTATTATCTCTGGCCAGGCAATAAAATCCTGTAAGCTGTCTGTAAAATGCTTTAATTTCCCATTCATTATTTCTCCCTGAATTTTACTTTGTGTGCTTTGAGAAAAAAATAACTCCCTGTCATTTTCCTCCTTTTTTCCCCCCCTCTTCCTCCTTTTCTTAAAGGCATTCAGGCAGACACTGAACAAGATAAATACCTTTTTTTTTTTTTTTTTTTTTTGCTCTGGTTGAATTTTATCAGATAAACAACCCCATTCGAGTGCATTAAGGACTCCCTCACATGGATGACGTTATCTCCAAGAGTCATTCAAAGCAGGATTATGTGTTCAGCTTGGGAGATGCAGCCTCCCTTCAAGCAGAAGGGGCCTTCAAGGCCTCTAAGGCCCTTCAGGTCAGAGGGCTAGGAGCCCACCTGCCTTCAGCAAGAGCATGGAYGGAGGAACAGACAGACTTTCTAGCCTTTCTTTGTCCCTCGAAAGCTAATGTTTGCAGCTGTAGGTGCTTTATTTAGGGCAGGCTGGTAGCAGGTCATGTAGATTCCTATGTTTACTTAAATTATTTGGAGGAGTGGGGCAGCTGTTTACTCAGGTTCCAAGGTATGCTCCTCCTGTGCCTCAACTCCCACTCATCCCAGAGAACTGAGATACTCTGCTCCCGTTCTACTGTTTGGTCACATAATTAATGAAACGATGCAGCGTTGTAGCATGTCAGGCAGGTAATTTAATGGTTATTTTGCCCTGGTGGTCTATGAGCTTGTGTAATCAGYGTTCCTCTTGCATTTGTCCAGCTTGTGTTGTCTCCCTCCAGCTCCCTGTTCTTCTAGCTGTCCCAGGTGGGCAAGTAGAGCGTTTTTGTCTGTAAAATTTGGTGGAAAAGGGCTCTGAAATCAGTGAGAGGACTTCCCGCAGCCTAAGATTTCTTAAGTTTGCAGTCTCCTTCTGTGGGAATGATGGTGTCATTGGGCAACGGCCCTGGCTCCGGCTCCCTTCTCTGCAGGGACCTGCAGGTATGTTCCCAGGAAGAGCTGCCAGAAAGCAGGAAAGATGCCTGTGCTTTTGTAGAAACACCTGGATTTTGTCAAATTGTCGTCTTTCAGAAGAGAAAGGACTCTTTCTGAAGGCCGTGGGTTTCTGGAGCAGGATGCTTGTTGGGTTGGCCAGGATGTTAATGCAAGCACGAAAAAATGGCTCTTGCTTTGCACATGCTTAAATGATGGAGTGTTTTAAATAAAACCAGGACGCCTTTTCCGCAAGCTGGTGTGATCACAGGAAGTCTGTCCCAGGCCTCTCTGTCTTCCACTTTCTCAAAGTGTAAGTTTTTAATAGAGCGTGTGTGAACAGCGCTGGGTACGAGAGCGTCTCCTCCTGCCTTATTAGCTTGCACTAAAATTTTTCTCCATCAACAGCTTTTTGAGTAAGCTGTGGCTTGAATTTAAAGCAGTTCAGTGACTGCGCTGTTTGCTTAGTGAAGTAGMTTTTATTAGTGCTGCAGAATAAGAGGTAGGATCTTTGCAGGGATTTTTGCTGTTGACTGAGTGTGAGTAGAGCTGGTTGAGGAAAAAGCACTTCTGAGAGCCCCAGTTGCAATTCGGACTCTAAGGTTAAGGYGCATTGCACACAGGTAGCAAATACAAATTACCAAGGCTTTTGGTTTCTGTCTTCTATAAAACACGGGATCTATCAGAACAGACAATGTTTCACTCTAATGAAGCTCACTTGCCAGAAAGCTTTGGACCTCTGTGCTTTGGTATCAATGTGATGGTATTTAAAAGCAAATAAAAAAAATTCCACTTTGCACCAACATCRTTTTGAATTTCTTGCAACCACCAATGGGTTTTGACTAACTGTCAGCAAGATTTTGCCTGCTCAAATTAGAGTTTGCCAGCTCTGATTTGGACTGGGGAGGGATGTCAGGAAAGTGGTTTGTACTGTAAGATTGATGAGCAATTTCCTTGAATGGAGACTAAACATATAAATTGTAAATGTGCAAGMTCATATTCTAGTCCCCTGCGATGTGCTAGGCTGCCAGTATCATAGGCTAAAATACTCCAAATATTAGAAAACTGCTGTTTATACCCCATGCATCTAATTCTAGCAGTTCCTTTTCCATGGTATCAAGAGAAAGAAGCTCTATGTTGAAAAACTGTGAAGAAATGGGATGGCTGTATTAACTTATTTTAAGTGAGCACAAATACATTTCTTTTGCTGCTTTTTAGAACCAAAAGAGATTTTATGTGTCTCTTCTCACAGGATCTCCTACAGAACCTCAGTGAAAATGTGGAGGTTTTTCTTCACATAGAGTTTATGAAAGGAAGTTCTTCAAACTGTCATGSAGAGGAAGCATCTCCTGTTATAATCCAGTCTTTCCTAGGCCAAGTCCAGTTCTCCTGGGAACTGCCTAATTCCAGCACTGAAGGAGGAGAAGACAAGTCGTTTCAGAAACGTGAGCTGCCAAATTAGCATTTTCTCCCATTACTGCAGGTCTCAAAAAGGATACCTATAATTGGTCTTCTGGATTTGCTCACCCAATAGAGATATCCTCAGAACTTGCACAGCGTGTGATGCTTGATGATTTCTCATGTGTCCTGGAAATGTGGCTGTGCTACATGTAGCCTCACCAGGGTTTTTAAAGAATGCATTTTTTTGGCGTGGATGCTTTATGATGGGSCAAATAGCGTGTGTGTTTTCCTCACCTGGCTGAAGTTCATCCTCTCACCTGGATRGGTGTCTACCACACCAATGGCCAATGCAGTCACACAGGTGGTGACCCAACCTCTCAATGCTTCGGTCAGTGTTCTCCAGCTCTCATTTACCGATCAACAAACATGGGAAGTGACATGATACAGTTTCACAGATCCTTCTTTAGGCACCAAAAGTGCTTAGAAGAGATGAAGGTCACCTTCCTTCCCTGTCATTTCCTCTGCTGCAGTGCCCAGTAGTATCAGTTGATAGACAAGATTGGGAAACTATAACATAATGTAACCAGGGATGAGTTTTAACTCAAGAAAAGTGATTGCTGTAATCCGGATCTGTCTTGCAGCCCAGCTTGCCCAGCTCTTGGGCACAGCCCTTGCCTCGGGGCTGGGCTTTGGGAGGATGCATCATGGCAGGGTGGCAAAGTAATGTTTTCCCTGCAGAGCTGGGCTGGAAAACGCCAAAAGGGCTTCCAGTAATTTCACTGGTGCTGCTCAGTGAAGGGGAATGTTAAAACCTGCAAGCGCTGCCAAGATTTGGGTTAGCAAATGTGCATCTCTGCTTGTGAGSAGCAATGTGCAGAAAGAAGTGCTTTATAACCCATTTTTAAAGGTGCAAGTAAGCCGATTCAGTGAGATCCTTATTGCAGCCTGGGAATGCTCCGTGCCGCTGTTATCCAGGGAGTAATCACCAGGAGCAGTGCCAGCAGAGGCAGGAGCGCGTGCARGAAGATAGCGGCTTTCCTCAAGGTCTGCTGCAGTTCAGCAAGGGTTTGGGTCCTGCAAAGCCTCCGAGTCTTCCCTGCTCGATGCAGGATGCAGTTCTCCACCGGGGCGAGCTGTGAGCTCTGTCTTTGGTCTCTTGTTATGGTTGTGTTCGATACATGGAAGAACAGGGTAAAAAAAGCCATTTGAGATGCATGCCCTGGCTTGGAGGGAAAAAAAACCCACATAGCGTTTTGGATTTATTCAAGTAAACCAAAACAACTGAAATAAATGTAAGGTTCCAACATTCACTTTGCATGATTAATGCTTTTGAATATTTACGGTTAACTTTCCAAGAAATGAGAATCTTTAGTTTCCTGTTAGATAGCCGCTGCTCGATGAAAGATTTTTGAAATTGGATGTTACAGGTCATGGAATTGTATTTATATACCCATTTCATGCTTCAGGAAATCAGCCTCTTAAAATGTAATACTTGATTACAGCAAAATGCTGCCTATCAAAATAAATAAATAAAGCAGCCGCTGTTTGTTTGCCTGTCAGAGGGAGGGCGTGACGGCCCAGGTGAGCTATGAGAAGCAGCACCAAAATGATCTAATGAAGCTGTTGYGCTTGCCCTTCTTAAAAGCAACGGGCAGGTTCTGTTTTATCGGGAAATGAGCTCCCTGTTGCCTACTAAGCCAGACTAGGGGATTTGGACATGTGTGCTTGCTGGAGGATGATGTTAATGGGTGATTTGAGCTTGCTCCTGCAATGCAGTTTTATGGTGCCTTCCTGAGCTGTGGAGCTCTGGGCGGCATTAGGGGCATGTGAGCGTCAAGGGCTGCTGAAATGGTTGCACGGGATGAGGAGAAACTCAAGAGGAAGGAAAATGGTCCAGGTTTACACCTTTGGGTGCTGGGACAACCTGTGGTGCTGGATGCTCCTGCAGCAGGGGATGTCTGCAGGAGCAAGCTCCTYGCCTGGCAAGGGTAGCTGATGCCTCTGTAATTGCTCTGTAGGAAACGTTGATGCTCACGTGCAGGTATCTCCTGCTACAGGAGCTGGTTGGTGTGCTGGTACCACGTGTGTTCCTGCTGTGATCTTTCCCTGCTCTGTGCGTTYTGTGGGATGCGCTCTGCCACCTTCCACAAAAAGGGATTGAGGTCCTTGGGACCTCTTCTTGGGAGAGAAGAAGATTTTTCTTCTTACACATGGAGAAACTACAGTTTAGGAAATACTATTTAATGATATACTTTGATAATTCAACTGTGATTTTGATCCACAGCTAGTAAAAATATTTCTAAGTTTWTTTTTTGCTTTTGTTTTTAACCAAAACTCTGCGACTGGCAATGATCTTCTAGCATAGCGCAGTCACYTTTTTCTTTTTAGCTTATTGTAGATCAGTGTGGTATTAGCCACTGTTCCATTTTCCCGGGCTCTAAATGGACACTTTCCCAATTTKGTATGACTTTGTGCTGCTGAAATTACATTTTAAGCAGAAATGTCGCACTAAATTGCTATTTCCACATCAAAAGATGGTTGGGTAAAGGTAGACCTCTTCCCAAAAATGTGATCTTTCTCTTAGAAATTATATGTACCTTGGTAAAGATGTCCGTGGAAATATTCTCATTTGGAGGTTGTAAAGGGAGGTAAAAATGAAATACAAAACCCACCTAAAATTTATCAGCACCAGTATTTCACAGTGCTCTTGTCAGCATAGGGATAAGGAGTAACAACGTGTGAAGAGCACAGCTCGTTGGCTTTTAGGGAGAGGCTGGGCCTGGGAAGACTGCTGCCATCACGCAGAATTGCTAATGCAATCAGTGCCTCTCTTGCCTTTCATCCCCATTCTGGAAGTATAATAAATTCTGAAAGGCAGATTTCATCTTTTTTCTTTCTTTTTTTTTTTTTTTTTTGTTTTCCCTCCCCCTCTGACAGCCATTTGAAAGACACCTTCAAAGGAATCCCAGCACTGTTATTACCATTTGGAAATGGAGTTTTCCCTGGATTGTGTGTTCCAGCTATGATTAAGGTTTTGATTTGCAGGAAGGTGCCAATGCTGCCATCAGTTTAGCTTTTCCTACAAAGACCATCCCACACCTTGTAGTGCTTGGGCATTATTAGTATACTTCTAAACCTGGCAAGAAATAATGAAGTTTGGCTTTTGCAGCAAAGCAGCTAGAAATAGTGAAGCTTGCCACCCAAAGCACCTGTGGCCTTGCACAGAGGTGAGATGCATTAATTTACGGATATGTTAGAAGTTTGTTTCCAACATGTTCATTTCTCTTCTGAGAATCTTAAAGGCTCTGAAGACAAATGATACTGCACAACGTGAGAGCAGAATAGAAGAGTTCTGCTCCTACATACATTATACCTATAATCATATTACTCTATCTCGTTATGTAACTCCATCACCATCTCATCTTTCCCGCAAAATATGATCAACCACTATCTTTTAATTTATTTCCATCTCTCATACTGATGAATCAGAAATAAGTTCTATATTCCAGATGTCCTTGGTATGTCACTTCATCATTTAGGCTTTTAGGTAGTTCTTCTTTTTCTTTTTTTTTTCTTCTCTTTTAGGTATTTACTATAATATCTGATGCTTTTCAAGACTCTCCCCTGTGATTTCAGGATCTTGTGAACTTTAGAGAATTCCTCTCCATTTTCATGGCAGAAATGCTCTGGCGCCTTTTTCTCCCTGAACCTTTTCCCTCAGTTTCTACTTGTGTATTATAACTTAAAAAAACTAAATTTGACAGTATAAGCAATTCAAGTGATGGCAGGAAAGCCCCTGCCATCTCAAATGGATATTTCTGTGCGTAAGACTCAAGATCTTGCGTTCCATGCAAATGCTTTCCATGAGAGCAAGCAGCTAGAAATGGAAGGTGTTAGGGTTTAAGATGCCTTTTCAACCTTAAAGTCAAGGCTTGGCAGCCTAAGGCTTCGGCTGTGGGTATTATTTACATGTACAGTGCCAGGTACACTGAGAAGAGACAAAACCCTCCRGCTCGTTTTGCTGTGCTTATGATCAGTGTAATTATATGCTAAAATAACAAATGTAGCAAGTAGCATTAAARCCTGTGTACTGTTTTGGGGGAATATGATGAACAGGTGCAGTGATCATCCAAAACCAGGCATAATGCCAGTGGAGACCTTAGCACGTGTGTCCCATGGCAGATAGCAGAGTCGGGGTGGGTCTTGAGGAAAAAACAGATGGTTTTGCCACTTTATAAAAGCGTGTGTGTGGCGGGGGAGTGGAGATAACACGGGCAGGTARAGAAGCAGAGGAGTTAATTTTCCAGCGCAGCTGTGAGCTGAGACTAAGTTGTTCAGCACCTTGAAACRGGAGCTATTTAACTGAGAGATGGCAAGAGGTGAGTTTGGGGGGAAAAGGCTGAAATACAGGAAGCTAATGGGCAGCACGAGTGATTCATTCTGCCTTGGGCCTCGCATCGGGGGGTTATTGGGGGTTACAGACTCAGAACAACTGAACCCTTTCACTCCAGCGGCTAAGCAGGGCTGTTAATACCTGTTTCTGTACCACGGAGGCGTGATGATCCTTTTTCCTGGTATTTTTTTTTAACTCTGTTGCAGTATCATTGCACACAGACTCATAAATCCTTCTGGTCACTGAGTTTCTAATGCCCGCATATCTGGGCAGGTGAGTCTAATTAATATCTTGAACAAAAGGTAGTAGTGAAAGCCAGCAAGGAAACACGTAGAGGAAATTCATGTCCATGTGGATGGACACAGTCTCCTACCAGGTACCGGTGCAATCCTCTGCCTATTGCCTGGGGAGGCTGTTGCACCAAAAGACAATGTGCAGAGCTGGGTGTAATGGGGCCCTGAGCTGCTGCTATAAAACAAMCCCCTAATAACTGTGTTTAAGCTCTGTGCCAGCCCTGGAATGATTTTCCCCTTAGATGGGTTTGCAGAAGCAGCACAAACAAGAGCTATATCGATCAAGAGGTGTTTTTGAAGGAAAAAAAAATAAGGATAAAACCCAAAGCTGCAGCTCTAAAAATTGTTTCTCCTAGCTTGGAACTCCAAAAAGAAGTCAATATGCTGGAGAGGATGGAGATGTGTGCAGAGCATGTCCAGGGAAAAGAGACTACGTGTGAGGGAGCATGATTTTAATCTCCAAAGAGGATTTTAGGAGATAAGAATTGCAATCTGTTAGACAGTAACCTCTCCTGTGGCTTTGGCAAGTTTCTTGTCTCCAGGTCCATGGGGAATTATTAAGTAAATGATCAGCCAATGTCCAAGGAAGGAGCCAGTCTTCTACCATCAGCTCCCCTGCTTTACTTCAAGGCATCAAAATGTCTTTGGAGGCCTTTAAAAGTACGTAACTTCTCTGCTGGTTTGCCAGATAAATGTCCTACTAGCAAAAGTGACMAAATTATGTGAAGCCTCTAAAATTTAGACTCAAAAGTGAGAAGTGATTCTGCGGGGAAAAGGAAGGTAGTTTTCTTGAAGGAAAAATTTGCTGTTTTTCGTTGCTTCCTATCTTTTATTTAACAGAAACCTATTTATAGAAGTGCCATTAGCTCAAATTTTGGTAGTGAATTAATGACAAGCTAGGTACTTTGGCTGTCTTGGATCTCAAACACTGCTGTTTTACCCTAATATGCTTCTAGTCACCTCTGGCTAGTGGAAAGAGCCAAAGGATGAGCTCCCTGCTGAGCAGGTGGCGTTTCGGGGAGAAGCTTGTGCAAGGGGACATGGACAGCTCAGCACACGGAGGTAAATGAAAAGGTTTGTGACACTGGGCTTGGTTCAAAAAGGTTGCAGCAAAAAGGACAGCTGCTTCTGAGAGGAGAAGGGCACTAGGCTTCAGAAATCACCCCAACAGCCTTAAATTTTGACCTGAGTCTAACAAAACCTTACTCACCTTTTGTGCGAGTGCTTATCAGCTGAAGGCAGAAAATGTGCATATTTTTCTGCACGTGTGTTGTGTGTGCTATGAAAACATCGTAAACGCATTTCAAAAAGGGGTATTATGTAGCTGTTGGTCCCCTGAAAAACAAAAAGAAAACACTGCTCTGAGCGGCCCCATCTGGATCATGATGGTGATATTCCCACATGGATACTGGAGCTCTGGGGCTTGCTCTTCTCCTCTGGAGACTTAAGAGTTTCCCAAGACATCACGGCTGAGTCAGGGCATATGGCTCCATTTGCTGCAGAATTGTATAAATTGTTCTTTGTTTGGAAAGGGTCTAATCTTCTGCATCACTGAATATTCTTTGCCCATCTCCTTCCTGATCCATTYCAGGTACCTGCCTGCACAGTGGCGAGAGAGCAGCAATATGATACTTTGGAAAATGAATGRTTTTCTTATTAATTATTTGTGTGTTGGTAGAGGCTAGGTGCTTAGGTGAGTAACAGATTAATTCTCTAGCGCGTTATATAAATGCATGAGAAAAAGATGGTCCTGTCCAAACAGTTTATAGTTTTGATAATCTAAGTGTGCTTTGTACCATAAACCAATTTTTCTTTGGAAAACGAAGAATTTGTGTTCTTCATTACTGCTCAGTCAGCAGCACTTAAGAGCAGTAACATTCTGCAGGCAAAACTGAAGTTAATKGGAGCAATGTGCTTATTATCATACATTTGAGTTTCTATACTGAAGATGTGGAAGTAAATATTCACTGAATCATGTGATTAAAAATGACGTGATGCTCTTCCAAAATATATGTGACCTATAGAAGAGTAGGTGACCTTTGCAGATACCAAAAAAAAAAATTGGAAAGAGGGGTAAGACCACGTGGTTACTGTGTGCAATTGCAGAGTCTCGCTTCCTTCTGGGGAGATGCATTACAGGGAGTTCATCTGGTAGCAACAAAAATGATGAATGGCTGAGCGTTATTTATGAGCTAAGTGTACGAGAAGATAAATTTCTGCATAGTACCTTGATTAAGTGGTGTCTAAACAGTGCAAGTGGAGGATGATGTATTTCTAAAAGATGGAGTTGCATGAAAATAAAGAGGTGATATTGTCTTCTCTTTAGCATGGGTAAAGACAATAAATGTGTAATGCTCTGGGCTCTGCATTTTAAGGGGGATGATGAAGTGAAAGGAGCGCACAGACAAACTGCTGGAGTGATTTGAGGCTAGACACAGCACTCTGTGTGGAAAATGCTCCATTTCAGGATCAGAAAGAAGGAGATACAGTGATGTGGTCAGAGGCTGTGTGAATTCAGACACACAAAAAAAAAAAAAAAAATGGAGGGAGAGGAGGGTGGAAAATGGCTAAAATGCAGTTTAACAAGCTCCCATGAGAAATTAGGTGATGGTTTGAGCTGGGATACTGGGTAAGAATTGAATCAAACCTTCAAGGAACACAAGGACATGCTTCTTCACAAGCCTACTTGTCTTGGTGGCTTATTTTAGTGTTGGACTGGATGATGAGCTAGACAAAATAGTAAAGCCCAGGTGATGCAGAGAGCCTGGAAGACCTGATCTGAGTTGCACTGTGGTTTGCGAATGGCRATGTTTATTAAAGTCCAAAATGGCCTGCAATAATAGGACGCAATCGTGGCTGTCCAGGCTGTCCTTGCACTTAGTGGAGATAGACAGGCTCTTCCAAAGAGCACGTTACTCCATCCTGTGACAAAACCAGTGGGCTGCATCTTTGTCCAGAGGTCTGTCACTTCACAGAGTGCATGGAGGAAAGTATGAAGACAACTTTACAAGGCTGAGAATAAGCTGCAGCTTCGACTGAACACAAAAACCATAGCATTGTCCCTCCAGAACAAGTCATGGATGACTTGTCTTTCAAAATAGCAAGAAAAGCTTGGCCAAGGAATTGTGTAAAACCTATGCTTTGAAGAGAAAGTCAGAGAGTGCTATTCCACTGGTACATAAAACCTCACAGCGTGCAAATGTTGGGATGTCATAGAACCAAAGAAGATAAATGGTGCTGAATCCAGTTGGAGGCCACTGGAGTCCCACAGGGTCAGTACTAGGCCCAGTTCTGTTCAGCTTATTCAGCAATGACTTGGACGAGAGGACAGAGCAAGTCTGCGGATGATACCAGCTTGGTGGAGTGGTCGCCACTCTGGAGTCAGAGGGACTGCCATCCAGAGGGACCTGGACAGGCTGGAGAGCTGGGCAGAGAGGAACCTCATGAGGTTCCACAAGGACAAGTGTAGGGTCCTGCCCATGGGCAGGAATAACCCCAGGCACCAGCACAGAGTAGAGATTGACCTGATGGGAGCAGCTTTGCAGAGAGGGACCTCAGAGTCCTGGGGACACCAAGGTGCCCATGTGGCAGCWGGGCGCTGGTGGCCAAGGAGGCCAGTGGGCTCCTGGCTGCATCAGGAGCGTTGGGAGCAGGACAGGGAGGGGATCCTGATCCTGCCCCTGTGCTCAGCTCTGGGGAGGCCAAACCTGGAGCACTGGGGGCAGCTCTGGGCTCCCCAACACAAGGGGCACGTGGAGCTGCTGGAGAGGGGCCAGCGCAGAGCGACAGGGATGAGGAAGGGCCTGGAGCATCTGCTGTGTGAGGAGAGAMTGAGTTGGGCCTGGTTAGCCTGGGGAAGGTTGAGAAGTGACCTGATCAATATGTGTAAGTTCTTCCCCGCTCAATCTGAGGGGAGAACGCAGGGAGGAAGGGGCCAAGCTCTTCTCAGTGGTGGCCAGTGCCAGGCCAAGGGGCAGTGGGTGCCAGTTGCAGCGCAGGCAGCTCCATGTGCCCGTGAGGAAGAGCTTGTTTGGGGTGAGGGTGCCCAGCCCTGGCCCAGGCTGCCCAGGGAGGCTGCGGAGGCTCCTGCTCTGCAGATCTGCCAACCCGCCGGGATGKGACCGGGTGCCCCGAGCTCTGGGTGTCCCTGCTGGAGCAGGGGGCTGGAATGGGTGATCCCTAGAGGTGCCTTCCAACCTCAAAAATTCTGGGATTCTGTGATAAAGGGTAGCTAGTATGGTGAAGAGGATGGAGGAGCTGCTTTATGGGAAGAGAAGAGCAAGGTTAAAGGAAGGACTCCTGCACTGGCAGAAGGCTAAAAGAGGAGATATATAACTGAAATGAACAAAATCATGAAGATGACAGATAAGCTGAATTAGAAACTGCTGACCTAATAGGACCAAGGATTAAATTAAGTGGAGGTTTGTGCACATTAAAAAGAATGCTCAACTTGCTGTGAGAAGACACTGTGTGGGGAGGCACATGGATCAAGTCAAAAATGCATTTAGGGGCAGTGAACCCAAAGACAAATTTTGAAGTGAAGAAGCTGGGAAKAGCCTTTGAGATTCCCAGTGCAATCCCTCTCGCCAGGTTTGCCTGTCTTTCCCAAATACCCTTTGCTATTGCCTCTGTCAGTAGTGGATTAGAGGATCTTTTGGTTCGTTGGTTGGTTTAGTTTTAAATTCCCAATATAATATATATTTTGTAGCATCTGATCATTGGTGCCTTGGGCTTCTGAGTCCACTACAGTCTTTAACTGTTGGTCCTCTAGTCAAGGGGAAGGAAATACTGCCCAATACAGCTTGGGTTAAAATGCTATACTTCATGTTCTTCCTGCACATTGGTTACTTTAGTAATTTTTAATTAATTAATACAAACAGAGGTTGTATTAATGTAACCCTTTCCCTCCACCCGTGTAGCCTCCTGGTTTTATGCTGCACTGGCCCTCCAGTGAAAAGCAAACTGTCAGGACCCATGATTCTCCAAACAAGCCTCAATCCTCTCACAAGACGTCCCCTGGACCTGTAGCTCCTACATCTATTGCACAAAAACTGTGAGTTCCCTTCTAACTGTCTTTAGAAAGAAGAGAACATTTCTTTTGTGTAGCTCTTAGTGTGTGAGAGGGTTTGCCAGGTGGAGCCCCTCTGGCGGGAGAAGCGCCTGCTTTCTCTATTGAGATAATTAYGGTAGCACCTCTGGGCAAGCCAAGAGGAATTCGTATTTGATTTTATTTATTTATATTTTAACGTGAAAGACTGAAGCCTGTATAGAGTTCAGGCACATCAGTTAGACATTGAACAAGTGTTTTTCCGGGGATTTGCTGAGATGTCTTGTTTCTTGCGTAGCTTTGGAGCCGAGTCCAATGGACGTGTTCTTCTGCATGCCCACTTTGAGAGGACGACCAGAACCTGAAGTGTCCTGAATGCTCCTTTTATAGAAACTCTGAGCAAAAAGCTCATGATTGGTGTAGCAGCAGTGAGGAGGTTATGTGTTAAGGAATCCTTTTGTCTGGGACCGCAATCTGAAAGGTCAGAAACCTCCATCTTTTRTGTAGTTATTTTCTTATTTCATTGAAAAGAAAAGCTCTCTGTTCCATGCAGTGTCAGCCACCACTATGACCCCATCAAAACTGTCATATTGTAATTTATTTCTTGTAAAACAATGGCTATAGAATAAGGAAATGATTTACTGAATCTTTTTCATTGCCTGTTGTGCACACTACTGGGTACGGCACAAAAAAACATTTTCCTAAGCCTTTAGAATTTTATACTGCTATAAAAATTGTGTGCAAAATTTCACTTAAAATCATACTCAGTGCTGCAGTATATTTAACTCRTAGCAGCTGCCAGAACTTATCCCAGCCCTATTCCCCTCTGGGAAGGTGGATGTGGTATTACTAGACYGTGCTGGAAAACCAGGGAAGACAAAACCAGGAGCACGCCATAACCCCTCATTTTGTCTGTGGTGTTGTCAGCAAATCAATGGCCTTCTAAAATAAAGAAAAGGCCAGATCCTTGCTCACTTTGCATTGTGTTACATTAGCCGTAAGCCAATTCGGTATGGAAATGGGAGAAGGATGCCAAACGTCCCTGGGGTAAACTCTGGAAATGTCTTTCTGGAAGCAAAACAAAGGCATGAAACAGAAGATGGATTTTGATGTTCTAAGATGGATTTTGATGATTTACTCTTACATGRTATAGTTGACTGTGACAGGAATGAGCAGTAGCCTGAGAGTCACTTAGAGGCAGGGAGCAGGTTCATGTTTTGCTCCGGCGCATTGCAGTTGGCATCAAGTAGCATGACCGACTCGAGCTGGTTGATGGAGGTCCAGGAAAGAGATGGTGCATGTCTCTAAAAGTCTGGTTCAGACTGCAAGACACAAGGGTATTGTCTTTGGGTTTGTATCTTTTGACTGTTCTCCTACCTTAACATCTATTGCCTCCTCCTGCTGTGGGAATGGGAAAGGTTGCTCTTGTCCCTAGAGACTTCTTGTCCTAGCTGATATTAGTGACAGTGAAAGGGTGAGGTCTGGTTGGAACCTATCTGAATAGCTTGGAATACAAATAATAAACTGCAATTAATCAGTAATTGAAAAATTAATCAGTAATTGAAAAATCTCGTGCAGTTTTAAAATGCATGTCGCTTCAGGTCTGTGTTTTGTTATGCATGCTGGAGCGATTCACAATCAAAGCTGTGTCCCTGCTAGCTGAAGTCCAGCTTCTAGGGGTGTTAGCCTCTGCTTTGGTGTAARTAAAAGATTCTGTCATAGATTTTCCTCATTACCACCCACTATAAAGAAAAAATAATATACCAAAGGAGGTTGAAACCTCCTTGAGTGCCCACGGAGTGACCTAKCTCCCTGGAGCAGGAATTTTAGATGAGCCCTGAAAGCTCTGAAGGAAAACCTTGACTCCTTGTGACTGGGGGTTGCTGGAGCTGTTGCAGCCTATTTCCCATGCAGTCGGTAAATGGCTCTTTCAAGCCATCTGCCAAGGTGCTGGGAGGTGAAGTAGAAAAGTGAAGCTTTGGTTTCCTTTCTGCCTTCCCAAACAAGCCTTGCACTTGTCGAGCAGTGAGCGGTGCTGCTGAATATGGGCTTGACAGCTCCACGGGAAGGAGCAGCCTGCTCTCCATCACCTTGCTTTCCCCTTCACGTGTGGGGTGTGAAGTGGGTATGAAATCCAGCAGCACTCTGTTTGCATGCTGCTTTGCACAGCTTCAGCAATGCTGTAAATTCCCCCACAATAGGCAACTCAGGGCAAATTTTCCAATTAACCTTTCTGATTGGATTGCTTGTACTATTGAGCGTTTTTTATTAATTTTGGTAACTCATGCAACAGTTTATTTAAAGGCTTTTGTGGAATGGTGATAATCCATATCTGCCTTGATCTTTGATGGGATACATCAGTTAACTTTTCTAACAAGAGTTTTTCAGTGAGATGCAGTAGCTACACTACTATAAAAACTGCCTCTTGCTAAAATTGTGTGTGCATCCCAAAGAGCACTTGTAAATACCGTGCAATACCCGCAACCGTGAACGAGCTCTTGGGGAAAGAAATGGGATGGGAGAAGGAGACATCTTTCAGCTCTTGAGTCACCCCTTGTAGAAGCTATTTGATGCTAGGAACCTCTAGCAGGTTTACCATCCGCAGATGAAACATCTCGCTAAAGCTAAAATATACAGCAGCGCATCCATGGGCAGGAATGTGCTCTGGTTGCCTAAGAGCTGCTCTGCCAGCAAAGGAAGGGAAGATAGTGCTCAGCAATATTCAGCCTGTCAAAAGCAATGAGGGATATCTTTGTCCCTTTTAATCAGAGATTCCAATACATTTTTCACTTAGGAAACTAATAGACAGATAACACATTTATATGGGCATATTTTACAGCTGGAGAGAGGCACACATTAATTTTTTTTTCAAAGCAAAACAGTTCTAAAGTCTGCTGAAAAAAAAAGACATGAAGTTCCCCTAAAATCTTCTCTGAGGCTGATCAGAGAAATCTCATGCAGCCGTTCAGCTGGATGCTCTGAAATTAACTTTGACTGTATTCATTAGGAGATATCATCCCTGGATAGAATAATCTGTAATAGATAGACTACGGGAGGGTTACTGTCTGGGATAAGAATATTTTTTTCTCCCAAGGAATCTATGACTGAACAAAGTACCTTGCTATCACTTGGATCACATATAGACAGAGAGGTTGAGAGATTCACATAGAGACAGATGAAGGCAGTAACATCATGTGGTGATGATAGCTTGTCATTGAAAGATCTCAGAGAGCTTGCTTTTTAGTTGGATGTTATAGATGGAGGTCGGATCTTCGAGTAGTTGGAATTTAGGTTTTTTTCCTTTCTTTTTAGAGCTATTAAATGAGACTTCTTCACATTTGCAGCCGTGCTTTCAAGAGAGCACTGCATCCCCTACATTCACACCATGCCACTTTGCTATACGTGACTCCGAAGCGAGGATGAAAAAGGAGTGTATCTGATCATGGGTTTTGCCATGGCAAATCACTAATCAGTGATTATCCCTGCAAGTGCCATGAAGATGCTGGTTTGGACTCTTCTCCCATGCCCTAAAAGACTAGATGTTGGTATAAGAAAAGGAACGGGGAATTTCAGCCCCAAGAATCATCTTCAGAAAGCCATTACTGCCAGACAAGAGGTGCTTAGGAGGAAAGAGCCGTCTCAAGCCGTGCCCATGGTAAGAGCACAGTGCCAGGGAAGAGAGATATTCTTTGGGAAGTGTGTATTATTTTTGCAAGGAAAGTGTAAGAGTGTACTCTTCTGAAATCCCAGCTTGTCTCAAATTAGAGAGGATTTACAGGAAAGAAGAAAAGCAGTTTCATTCCAAGAGATCAATGGGGAGAAAGGAATACAATTTCTGTGTGGTAAATGTCATATTTCCTACAGCCAACGTGAATTTTTAGCAAACTGTCAGGTTATTGACACAAGATGGAATTTTGATGATTGATATTCTGTTTCTATCACAGATGCATGTTAAATTTTGATTCACCTGCAATAKATTTGATTTTAAACCACCCTAAGAAAAATAAACTTGGACTTTGTAAATAGAGGAGAGAAAATCACAGTGCAATTTGTTTAGGCTTTACCTGCTGCCACTTTGATAACAATATAAGTGCCAAGATGCTTTTAATCATTTCCGAGTGTCAGTTCTTAAATATTTATGTTTGACAGGACCAGCATTACCCACTACAGGGAGGGTAAAGCTTCTAATTTCATGGGTCTCTGGAAGTCAACGAGAGATCAGTGCTTTTGGATGAGACCAGAGAGTGGAAACTTGTATCTGCCTCCATTGATGAAAGGTGACCTGCCCCATCTTTCACCTGAGAGTGAGTAAAACTTCCTTTATTCTGGGGGAAATYGTCACCTTTAAGAATTCCCTAGATCTCCATACGGAACAAGATATAATCSTGGACCTGGGATGGAATAACCCTGTGCATCTGTATGGACCAGGAGCCAGCTTCCTAGGAAGAGAGTTTGCAGAAAGGGACCTGGGACAACAAGTTGAACAGGGGTCTGGTTTCAAGAGAGCCATTGACATCCTGGAATGAGGCCAGTGGAGGCCACTGGCTGGAGGATGTGAAGTACAAAGAAAGGCTGAGATAACTGGATTTCCTCCAGAAACTAGAAGTAAATATTTTAACGATGGTCAAATAGTGGAACAGAAGGTGTCCAATCTTCACCTGTGGGGATATTCAAGACTTGACATAGCCCTGAGCAACCTGGTCTGATTAGAGCTGCTTTGAGCAGGGGCTGGGCTGATTGATCTCCAGATGTTCCTTCCAGTCCACGTTATCCTATGGATCTGTGATGCTGTGTTTTAGAAACCTTCAGAACACAAATTCACCTTCTTACTGAAAGGTGAAAAATATGAAGATGTTTAGAACATCTTTCAAAAGAAAGATGAATTTTATTGACCTCAAGGCTGGACTTGATATCCGCTCTCCTGGATTTAAAAAGAAGGTGATGGGTAGATAGTTCTGGTGCTTTGAACAGCAGTACGTGTTTAAGATCAGACTTTAAAAGAGGAGTGTGAGATTTTGACCTTGCTGACATGAGCAGCAAAACTCAGCTTGGCTTTAAAGAGATCAGGATTTCACCTGGATAATTGTTGCTGTCTGATCAGAGCTTATCACAGATGTGTCAGTAAAACGCTCTTCAAAAAGGCCAAGTGTTTAAGGCCTCCSGCTGTCTGATTCATGGGCCAGTTGGGAAGGTTTGAAACCTGGTGAGGTCTCTAGCCTGGAGCTCTGGGGGTCCCATGTGCATCTTCAAGGAAGTCCACGTAGCGGTGGCTTTATGGCACGAAACCCTGGTGGATAATACTAGCTGAGGAGGGASGGTGACATTCAGATGTTAACCACAGTGGTGTGTAGAATGAACCTTTGGTTTTAGAAATGCTATGTTGTATTTTCCAAATTTCTTGTTTGCAAGAGTGGTAGATAAATGCGGTTTGATAGACAAGAGCATTTAGGCAAGGTTTGAATTTTGAATTGGAACCTTATTAAAAAAAAACAAAAAAGTATGTTTTAGCGAGTAGAGGATTTGCCTCGCAGGCAGTAAGGCCAAGCTCTGACAAGTGGTTCAGCATCTTGCGTGACTGTGATATGAGGAGACAGGGTCTCTGTCCCCAGGCCGCTGTGCCTGACATGAGCTGGGCCTGCTTGCTGGCCGCGTGGCAGCTGTCCAAAGGGGAATAATTGCTCGCAGCACCTGATTAAGCGCTCGTGCCAGCGGCCCTGGCTTTAGCCCACAGCTGGCGAGCCCATCTACTGCTTCTGCTGCTCTAGCCTGATGTTGAAGAACGCGGGCTGCGGAGCCACAACTTGCTGTCGTGTCTCACTTCATTGAAATTAAACATAAGAGAACAGACCGGCGTCTAATCCGTCCTTGCCTTGGCCAGTTTATACCCGACTTGGTGCTGCTTTGACTGATGTGCTGGCGTCCATCTGCAGGAAAGCCTGCAAGCAGTGCATCTTTTTCCACAGACGGGCTGCTGAGCAGAGAAAAACAGCTTTAAACAAGAGTTTCTATATGTAAAATTACGCACTGTGGGGTTCAGGGCAGAACAAAGTTGTCGTTTTGTTGGGGACTCTATGGCAATACCTTAGCTTTCAAAGATACTGGCCTTGCCAAACAAAAGCCTGACCTAATGATGAATCCTCATTAAAAAAATCATTTTTTAAAAATGTTGCTGTTCTCCATAAGTGATTAAAGTCCACTGGTGCCTTTCACTTCTTCTGCAGTTTCCCTGCTGTTTCTGTGCATTAACACAGCTGTGAAAAAAARCTCAGTTTCGTAACTAGGCACCAGAGAGGTACAAAAAAAAAATGGGCTTTATCCTAACTGCCAGAGGGGTGCAGCGTGTTGGGTTTCTCATTATGCACAGAGAAAGGCAAAAAGGTGATAACCACCCCAGTAGAAGGAGGTGGACCTCATCTTCTAGGGAAAATTAGTGCTTAGGTCACCACAAGTCAGCCCTGGAGGATGGAGCAGATCCTTCTGCAGCCAAATCAAGGCAGAGGCAGCCAAAAATATCCATCTAGTTTTCTGATGTTTGCATTGATGCCTGGCTCTAGGACAAAAAGAGTTTTCAAGCAGAAGTGCTGTATCTTTTGCAACTTCCTTAAAAAAATTATACAGCACCAAATCTTAGATCATTAGCCTTAATATTAACTATCAGTGGTTACAAATGTACATACTCTTCAAATTAAGGAATAAATGCTGTTTTACACCCTTTGAAGACAGATGCCAATATGTTTAATGGAGATTAATTCAAGTGTTAAGATAGTTTTCCTGCTCGTGAGTAGGAGTGATGGTGGAGGCAGTGGCAATTCTGATCCCATTTGGACTTCAGAATTGCTCCAATGTACAAAAATACAAAAATGAAATTATCAGAAATCTTTAATTCACTCTATTGTCTTGTCTTTTGCCACAGCCACATCCTCCTGATGATGCTGGAGAAAGGGACAGGGGTGGGATCTGCCCGACACGGACACAATGCAGAGTCTCAAGATTTTCATCCTGAATACATAACGCTTTATCGAAAGCCAGGTAAATGCGAAGGAAAGTCATTAAACTCTGAATTACACTCCAATGAATTGCATTTGCATGCAGAGATGTATTTTTTCTGGATTCCTAAAGAAATGGAGCCTATGCTGTAATGTAGTTCTTCTGCTGGTCCCGCTTCCTGCCCAGCTCCATTAATGTAGGGACCAGTTTCAACCAAATGTGGGAAGAGGGTGGAGATCTCAAGGGTACGAAGTTTTGTGAAAAGTGATGTGTCAAGGAAAGAGATTTATTGCTATGGCTTAGTGAAAAAAGTGCTTTGGTCAGGGAGTTCGTTCTCTTCCTTGGTCTTCCACCAGCCCATCAGCGCAAGCTCAAGGGTGCAGGAATCAGGACATCTATTGCCCAAAGTCAGTCCAAATGTACAATTATCTTCTTTTGCTTTTTAGTCTTGTCTGAAACTTAAAAGAGAACGAGCTCTATGTACTTTATAGTGCGTTTAAGGGCAAATTAATAAGCAAATGAAGAATCAATGGAGTTTCTTGCAGAGGGTGTAAACGAGCTGAAAGGATGAGCTGAAAACTTTTACTAAACTAATTAGGACTTATCTAGTGTAATTACCAGATTAAGGTCACAACTACATCAATAATTTAAGGAATTAACAATAAAATTGAATCACYGATTAATAAGCACACTGTTAACAGTGTGATTAATAAGCACCCTGTTAAAAGACACAAATCACATTATGAGGTTGCGACAGAAGTCTCATGGTCAGCTCCTGCAAATGCTGACTGTGGTAAAATACAGAAATGATTGCTTTCCTTTGCAACCTCATAATCAATATATGGACTCCTCCAGGCTCCTGTAGTTAGCAGGTATATGGTTGGCTTCCTTCCCAGATAAAGCACTGCTCTCAGGAGATCTGGAGCTGATTTCTGATCCTATCACTGGTTTGCCGGGTGACACGGGCTAAGTAATTCCACCTCTCTGACCCTCGTTTTTTTTTTTTTTTCATATGAGAACTGGAATGGCAATAGTAGTAATACTGGTCTCTGTTAGTAAGTGTGTGGAACAGTGTTGAAAAACATAAAACGAGGGCCAATGTGAGTATAAAAGAAGTCACTTAGAACTTGAATGAGGAAATTATTGAGCTCATCTTCTTAGAAATTTCCTTGCATTCATTCAAATAATAAAGAAATACTCCAAAATATTTTGGAGAAACCAACAAGTAAAAGCGATGGGAAGAGGTTAATTGATGATGGAGCAAAAGAGGTGTAAAAAGTTTGGTTTCTGTAGCATCCAAAATCCCCACTCCTGTGTCAAGAAGTTTACTTATTTGGCTTAGTAGGAATAGGTAGTRTCTGTAACAATCACCTAAATCTCCTGAAGTCACAAAATGAACCTTAGGAGGCAGAAACTCCAGTCATTCTGGTGCTGTCTTCTGCATTTAAGACTCTAGTTCTACCCTGCTTCATCTTGTAGTACGCTTGTAGGTCCTTTTCTCTAACTGGTCACATGCCTTGGACTCTGCGAACGTGATCAAATCAGTACATCAACTTCACATCAAATTCTGCTCTTTTACAAGAGATGTCATTAACCCATAAATAACCGGTGCTACCTTAATCATTTAATGGAGAGGCRTTCTTGGCCAAAGTGTGTGCAAGTTGTCACATATGGACTTAGAAGTATCATAGTTCCTATGATCTGGGCTGCTCATTTGGAGATAAGAATTCCAGAAAAGGTTGCAGTTTTATTCAGTGATGCTGAGCTTCACTGAAGAATACTTCTMTTTAGCAAATTGTGTGCTGGAATGTTTGGGATTATGAGATTTATGAAAGAAATGAGCAGATATGAACTCAGTAACTGCTAAACAAACCTTAGAGAACACCCTCGTGTATGCTACATGCTTTTGAGATAGTTTTCACACTTTTGCCRTGTTCTTCGGTGTTCTGCCCTTGGCAAATTTTTCAACACTTGCTGGAAGCTCCTTATTTGTCTTCTGGAAAGCAACTCTTTCCGTTTGATTTAAATAGAGCTACACCTAATTGTTCATCACTGTTACAAACTCACTTGTTAAAGTTCACGAGCCAGCTGCCATGTGTCAGGAGCTGTGCTCTCCATCACGATCCTCAACGTGCCCATTAGGCTTATGATGGAAAGAAATGACCTAAATTACAGGACCAAGAGCCAGGAAATTATTAAGCAAGCTGCTCTGCTGATTAATGGGAAACAAAAGGTTTCTTGTCACAATCAGGTAGGTCAGCTGATGGGCAGAAGAGATATGGGGATGGTTCAGCAAGCCGTGTTATGGCAGATTTGATGTGCACTTTATCAACGTTAATTAGAAAGTCTGAGAGTAAATGAGAGCTGTCCTTTGTGAGATTCTTACTACACTGAAACCAAGAAAAGCATTTTTAGTATTTCTTAGCCTAGTTTCTATGTACAGCAGTGATCACAGGAGATGCTGGAAGTTATTATAGTAAGGTTTAAAATGCTGAAGTGTTTCTAGCAGTAAGTAGGCACAGAGTATCGAGCTATGAGGAATGGTAACCTATTCTGAGGCAACTCTAGACAGGCTTTTAATTTTGCCGTGTCTATAAACCTTTCTTTAAGACAGATATCAACCCATACAGCATCCTTAATGCTTGCCCTTTAGAAGGCTCATATAGGCCAGCCATGCATATTCCTTCCTTTTTTTTTTTTTTTTTAACACAATATTTAGTTTGAAAACATTTATTGTGTTGCAGAGAATTATATAGTTATGTTTTTATTTTTCATTTTGGGTGTGCTTCTGTGGGTTTTCCACATCTGCAGAGAAGTGAGGGTATACAAACGAAGGTGAGGGGAGCAAAGAGAGGTCTGCACTTCATCTTTTCCCTTTTTCTGCTTTTTTTTTCCCACCAACAGACAGAAACTGGGGGTGACCCATGCAACTCTACCTCTTCTTCTTCCTGAAAGATGAAAAMCTTCCAAGGTGGTAAAATTCAGAACTGCCAAGCATAGCCAGTTACAATAAGAAGTAAATTGATCTTTAAGACTTTACTCTAGGGTTTCTGCCATAGCATATACTTGGCCRCATCCTTGGTCAGAGGATATTTCTTATCCAAAGAAAAAGCTGTCATGGATTAGTGCTGAGCAAGACACTCTCTGCATTGCCACCTCCCTAGGGAAAAGAAAATTAGAATCTTTGCAAATTTTGCTAAGCTGGATGCCAACATGTAAGGGGAAATGATGAAAAAGTTCACAGTTTGGGCAGCAAAATCTAATTAACTGGAAACCTCATCTCCCAAGCACTCATGCAGCTTCAAGATGATTCAAGGGCACTGTTGCTGCTGAGTGTCAATGGGAATGCTTATGGCAAGAAGAATAGATCCAAAAGGCACTAAGTGCCAAATGTTTCTCCCAAGGAAGGGGGGTTAGGCTGATGTCCAGGTAAAGAAATGTGTATACCAGAAGGTCAGGATAAGGATGAGCATGCAGAAAGGGACCAGTAAGGAAATTTTAAATTCTGAAGAAGGCTACGTAATTATCACAGCTTTCTTGCATAGCCTTGTAAGAATCTGGTGGTTTGGTGCTTTTGATTTTATTTTGCTGAGAAAAGAAATCCTGAAGAGAGGTCACTGCAACACTGCTAAGAGCGGGCCACCAGCCAGCAGGTAACGGTGTCCTCGTTTAGAGGTGAGGACATGGGGTTGGAGGAGAGAGCAACAGACTGTGAATAGGGGCTCTCTTATGCAGCCACCATAACATAGGTTGCCTATTTGCAACTTGCCTGTTTCTTTAATATGCAAGTCTGCTGGAAAAGGCCACAGCTTAGAACAAATATTGGATAAATCTTGAGTATTCTAAGTACTATAATACTCAAGTACTTAATAATAGGAATTATTAATAGAAATTAATTAATAATAGAAATAATACTTGAGTATTATTATTAAGATTTCAGGATATCTTATCTAGGAGAGTAACCCTAAACAAAGAGTAAATAACTAGCAAAGGATGAGACKCTGTATAAAACTGTGGCTGATGAGCCCATGTGGCTGATCTGTCCCTCAGTTTCGTCCTCACTGGATCTGGTCCAGGCATTAAGCAACAAAGCATTTTTTCATGCTATTTGTCTTTGCTAGATGTATTTTTCCTAGAGATGCTCTCTAGGATGAGCTKCTCCACCACCTTTCCAGGGACGGAGGTGATGCYGACCGGCCTGTAGCTTCCCCGCTCCTCCCTCTTGTCCTTTTTGAAGGCTGCAGTGACGTTGGTTTCTTCCAGTCCTCCGGCACCTCCCCTGCTCCCCATGACCTCCCAAARATGATGGGASAGCAGCTGRGCAATAACSCCCMYAGWTCCCTCAGCACTCTTGGGTTCATCCCATCCAGGCCCATGGATTGGTAGGTGTCCTCTTTGCCTAAGTGATCCTTAACCCAATCCTCCTTCAGCAGTGAGAAGTCTTCCTCTCTCCTGGATCTCTCTCTCATATCTGGGTTCTGTAGCTCATGGGGACCAGCCTTAGTAGTAAAGACAGAAGCAAAGAAGACATTTGGTAACTCAGATGCCTTCTCAGCATCCTCCATCACCAACGCACCCTCCCCACTCAACCATTGACTAACTTCCTAGTCTTCCTCCTGATGAAGATGCATTTGTAGAAGCCCTTCCTGTTGTCCCTGACATGTGTCATGTTGTGTGTGTCCATGTGTGGATGCTGTCCCTGACATCTCTTGCTAGAGATTTTTCGGTGGAAAGAATTTGGGAATGATGCTGAGGTAGATGTACCAGTACCCTGGGGCCATTGTGAGACTCATTAATCACTTCTCTGTAAAACAATCTGCAAATCTCTTGCGCTGAAGATGTTACTGGAAATCAAAGCTTTATTCTGAAGATACCCACTGGGACGGAGGTGTTTTGCTGTGACTGCTATTAAGGATTTAAGCAAACCTTCTGGGAGTCGCTCTGAAATGGCCTATTTAGTTCTCAAATATCCAGTGCAATCTAGACCGGTACATGAAGGTGTCTGGGGAACTGCAGGTGCTGCTTTTTGGAGATTAGCTCTGCTCATGTGTTCAGCTCTTCAGAGCCAGGCCACTGTCCCCCAGTGGTGCTGGTGCTAAGGAGGGCTTTCTAGGCAACACTGCAAGCTTATAAATTCATAAATATAATACMAAATAATGGAAATTTATTCAGATAAAGTGATGCTTGATATACTGAAGCACAGTAATAACACAGGAGTCCCAAAATGTGACATATTGAAGTTGGGGTAACATGAGATACCCTTGGAAAAAAGCAAAATATCTTTCAGTTGAGCTGCTATTGGCTCCAGCTCCTGGTGAGAACATATCACTGGAATGTGATAACCCAACTGCAGAGAAAGCAGGCGGAGAGTCCCTAGAACTGAACTGAAATCTCTAGTGCGGTATCTACGTACACCAATGCTGCTGGCTTTCATTAGACTACTAGTAGACTTACAAAGTAAATGCATCATGATTTATATGTTTTTTCAATGACCTTTTGCAAATATAGCAAGCTCCTCTGAAATGGATGTATTCACATGGGCCTCCCCTGTGGAAATGATAATAGGGAGAAAGCTTCTGGTGTAATGAGGACAAGAACACACCAGAAYGTAGATCATCTAAGTCAAGTTCATTGCTTCAATTAAAAAAATAGAAAAAGAACTGAATGAGTAAACAAGTTTTACAGATAAGAATAGTTGGGTACCAGTCTGCTAGTATGTTCAAATGTTATAATTAGGTGTTTGAAGGAGAAATTAAATGGAGAAAAYTCTGTTTTTGTTAAGAAGATGGTACAGCATCAAGATAACAGGTGGATTTTTTCGTGGAAGGTAAATTCTGTGTGTTTACACCTTTTGGAAGGCCAGCGACCATTACTGACTCTTCTATACTTTCTTACTAGTGACATCAATTCCTTGCCGCTCTGAAGTTAAATAGGTGTCAGCTAATGAGATATTGATTGTTTGATTGAAAGTGAAGGATGGAATAGACTGGATATCATGGAAGGATAACCCTCTAAGTGCCAAATTCACATAGTCATCAATCATGGATTTTCAAAGTCAGATATTAAAAAGTCCTGCTAGGTCATCTAATCTGCCTGCCAATAATCCCTATAACTAGAGATTGTTGGGAAAACAAAAAGGAGAAAATATTAGCAAAAAATGTTGTTCCATCCAAACTGAAGCACCATACAAACACACCTATTTGAAAAAGAAAAAAAGAAAGTTTTGAAATTATCCAAAGCTGAAATGAAATACTTAGACTTTCTGAATCTGTTTTTCATTCTGGCCTTCTTGATTTGTTCCTAAATGGGCCTTGCAAAAATGAATGCATTGATTTCATGGAAGCATCTAACTTTGATTCCATTGTTGCATTGTTCCGAATTCTGTTCTCCAATAATTTGCATTCCGAGAATCTTTTTTCAGTTTTGGGAAAAGCCAACTGTAAAAAATCAGGCCATCTCTGCAGAAACAGAATTACCATTTTCTAGTCAGTTCCACCTGCAAAGACTTTGACTAATGTGTTTTTGAAGACCCTGAAAGTGTGCAAGAGTAGGTTTTTAACCATGTGAAAATTTCTCTCCAGCCTTGAGCAAAAATTCACGTCTCTAAAACGTTATCAATTTAGACTTTTCCTACTGAATAACTTATGTGATTTTCTATTCATTTTGCTGTTTCATATATAGCTCCTAACGTGATCTGTGATTCATATGTAAGTCTAATCCCCCAACTCTAGGTTTTTGACTCCTTTCCAGTATCTAGTTGTCTAAAACCTGAGTGAAGACCAGAGTGTTGCAGAGCTAGACCCTTTCTGTAGAACAAGCTTAGGTTCCATGACCTGCAAAGAGCTAGCAAGGTACTAGGCTTTGGGATAGAGTGTTTTCTGTTTGTTTGCTTGTTTTTAATGCTCATTTCCTAGRAACGTGACTGCACTGTCAGAAGCAATTGATAGAAAACTGTAGGCAGATGGACAAGTTGACTCCATCAGGTGCTTGTCAAGACCCCAATCTTTCCAGCTCTACCAGCTTGGATATAGACCTTTACACYGCAGGCAATCAAGTAAGTTATGTTGCAGAGGGATGGATGCAAAACCAACATAATTTATTAATGCTTCTGCACTTTGGTTGAAGTGCACAGTGGAAAAAAATTGCAAATGAATCCTCGATATGGAAGATCCATATCCCTGTGACTGGGGGGAGCCTACCTCTTGGCTAATGACATTGCTCCAGAGGACCCCTGCCAAGGAAACCCTTCACCCCAGCCCACTGGTAACATGGACATTAATACATTTATGATCCTTTAGTTGYCTATCATGCCTGCACTGAACTGCAGAAAAAACTATTCCATTTTCCTATTCCTTATTCCTTTCTTATTCCTTATTTTGTTATAGTATTTGCAGCAGTCCCTGGAAGCTTATGTCGTCTGCTGCACATCCCATGCCTTTGATCTGTCTCCTTCGACCAGCTAATGCTTCCTCGTAGCAGCTATTCCAGGAATTTGTGGGGCACACAGAAACAGGACTCAGCAAAAGATTGCTGCTATATCCCAAGAGAGATTTTGACCACCACGCGCCTTCAGCAACAGGAAAGGGAGTGCAGATCATTCTTATCAAATTGAAGGAGTTTTATCTGTCCCTTTCTCCAAGACATGGTGCACAGCCCCTTTCGAACAGTCCACACTTCACAGGAACCTGCTCTTCCCAATCCATGCGTGCAACAGGCTGCCTCTGCTCAAGAGCAGAGAGGGGTTCCCAAGCTCCAAGGAGGAAGAAACGCAGGGTGTTTGTTCAGCTGCTTGGAWCAGAAATATGAGCTGCTTTAGGCTGGTGACAACATTATTTTTAAGCTTTTTAAAAGGATTTATCTGCAATGTCCAATTAGAGTATACGGTTGTAAAATGACAGTTTAGGGGAACCGATGCTTAATTCTCATGCACATTTAATTTTCATTTTGCTTGAATGGACGGCTTACAGAAAGCAGTTATCCTGTGAACTTATTTCAAAACAAAACTACCCCTAGGTATTTCTTTTTTAATCAATCAAGCACTGAAATATAAGCCCCTTCCGTAATGACTGTGCAAAGATTTCTTTTTTTTTTAAAGAGTAGAGGGTTTGTGAAAAGGGGAAAAACGATCTCAAATTAGCCTACTGAATGAGTAAGTGGAAAACTAAAAAATAAATAAGTTAAAAGTCAGGAGCTCATTTARGCTTGCCTGCGGGCAGCCTTCTCTTGGGTGTGTTATTCCCAGAGCCAATCCAGGAAGAAACACAAGCGGCTCTTGAGCATTTTCTCTAATGTAGGATAAGAGATAAACATGCATTTGCCTGGCACTATCAACATGAATCTTCTTTTTCTTTTAAAATAGTCTGTTTTACTCTAGCAAGCCCACAAGAGCCCTCTTCACTGCCTGAGCATGGTCCTCAGTGGGTTGTGAAGGGCTTCTGGGCTCCAGCAGCCCCAGCCTCTAAGACCTTCTCCAGGGACACCATGCATTGAATAGGCACTTAACCAGGCCAAGGCAAGTGGAGAAACCACAATTATAATCAAATAAAATTATAATTAAATAAAATTATTCCTGGGTTATTAGTCCCCAGAAAATATAGTTCCAGASTGTATGGAGGTAAAGCCTAGGTGTGACCCATCCACCTTCTACTGCGGTCAGGAAAGAGACCTTCATGGGACAGCATAGTCACCGTTCCTTCTGACTCATGGGCATAGAGGTTTAATTGTCATATACAGCTGAAGAAATAGTTTCCCCATATTATGTTATCTCCCACTTTATTGTGAAGCAGTATTGCAGTAATATGTGAGCAGCAATATGACAGTATTCCGTTACACAGAGTAAGATGTTGTTATTGGGGCAGCAGCATAAATAATAGAATTAGTTTTCTGCTCTTGGGATCCACCAGTTCAACATAAAGCAGGTGTGTTGTCAATTAAACCAGGTTAGATCAAGAAGCTTTTGCTGGTTTGTTTATTATAGGCAAGTGGGAAATAAACATCTTCAAGCATTTCTGCTGAGAACGGGCGCTTTCTGTTATTTGTCTTGCTTTTATTTTATTATTTTTTTGCTAGTAACAAACTGGTCGTATTTAGCCTCGCTGGAGCTTTGAGCAGCTTCAACGCCGAAGCCTGACGGCATGTCCTGAGGGTGCATCAGGATGGTGACAACTGCTTCAGCGGAGAGGAAGGAGGCTGAGGCTGCTCTTTGAATCCAGTCTGTGTTGACATCTGTGCTATTCCTTTCCTGCCCCAGGAGCAAGGTGGTGGGCACGTCACCAAACCTGGTGCTCGCCCCCTCCCAGGAGAAACCATCCGCCAGCGCTCTCCAAAAAGCTCTGCAAGAGAAGAGAGAGACCTTGAAGTAAGCTGCAATATCTTGCCTTTTCTCCCTTGTTTACCTCTTGGCATTAAAAATTTATGCCGTGGTCAAATGCTGCGGCAACCGGAGCTATATAAATAAATAGCTACCAATGAGGAGTGCTAACGTGCTTGAATTTAGATCTAAATGAAGTATTTTAAGAAATTCTAGTATGGTCACTGTGRTTCTTCAGCCCTGGAAATATACTCAGATTTATCCAAATGTGTCCAGTTTTTGATCTAAACATAAGAAAATTCAAGCCCTTTTTAAAAAAGAGTTGATAAAATTGCGTGCATTCTGCCAAATGTTTGTGTAGTAACTGAGCTTGTGAAATCCTTGAAACTTTGGTAAAAAATTGCATTTATTTTTACAGTCATCATTTTACAGGAAGATCATTTAGGGTAAGTCTTTCCATATCATTAATTTTTTTTTCTGTCCTTTTCTTCCTAAAAGAGGGACAAAAATATAAAGCACTAACTGGTTCACAGCATGACGGATTCTATAAAATAATGTATAAAATCCATGAACTGTATACGCTACTATTCCAAGAAATAAAACAAACTTTATAGTCACAGGAGAAAGAAGGAAGGAGGGAGGGAAGGAAGGAAGGATGGAAGGAAGGAAAAAGGCAGGTAACCGGTTTAAAAAAAAAAAAAAAGAGAGATTGTTGAGGAACTTTGCTCACAGCCATAAAGCAAATTTGAACATTTAATAGAGGATTCTCTTTGTGGGGTATGGCATGTCATGTTGTACGTGATGACATCCTGGCGTAAATGTTATATATTTTACATGAAGGTTAGGGCTGGCATTGATCGCATAAGGTCATTTCATGGTGAGGAAAGGAGCTGCAACCCAAGCAGCAGCTCCAGCCTGATCCCTATTACTTGGACCCAGCTTTCTAACTTCGCTGTGCCTCTGTGTCACCTATTAAAGGAAGGGGGACAATAACCCTGGTTCTTCTGCTGGAGCAYTAACAGTGCAGGAGAGGGCAATGAAAGAGAGGAGCTCAAGGTGAAGTTACTGCTGCAGGTGCCTCTGGAGCACCATAGAGGAGGATGTGCCTCTGGTAGAGCCCAAACCGTGGGTTTGCCCGAAGCATGTTCCCAGTTGGAGGAACATTGCTCTTTACTGCTGAAGAGACACTATGGCTGAGACAGCAAAATTATGCTTGGAAATTACAGCATAAAAAGAGCTTTGCAGAGGGCTGGGATGGAGGGGTCGCCAGCCCATCKCTGTGCTGTGCACAGAGAAGGCAGCACCTGCTTCATGACTCCTCTTGGGCATGTTTATTGCAGGTGGAAGCGGCCAGGAACACAGCATTGCCGCTCTCTAATGGCCCTTTGCAGCAGCCCCGGGCACTGCACGCGCCAGAGCCGCCGGCCCCGCTCCGCCTTTAAAGCAAGTCGAGCGATGCAGCACTAAAAGCCCTCCCAAATGTCTTCAGAGTCTCTCCTGCTTCTTCTTTATCTCTGAGGCCGTGACCCTGTCACAGGCAGAAATTAGATTTGTTTGACATGATCGGTTCATAGGAAAAAAGCAAAACAACATGATGACTGTCTCCTTGCTCTCCTCCCAAGTGTTTGGCAAGATGCTCCAGCTCTGTCCGTGCCCGGAGCCTCTTGTCAAGCAGGCAGGCGTTCTCGGGTCAGGAAGCATCAGGAGGTCCTGGGCAGCCCGGAGGATGCCGACCCARCACATGGCAGGAATAGCCTGCTCTCCCCAGCTGATGCAGAGAGCCACGAGCAGCTGGTGCCGTTCCCGATCACAGCGTGTGTGTTATTTAGCAGAAGAAGCTTTGTGCTTTCCCTTGCCTGCACATGACAGCATGGCTAGCCCTGACAGAATTACCCTTGGTACATCCATCAGCTCTTGCCTGCAATTGCTCCCGACTCCCGCCTGCCATCCCTGCTCAGAGTCCATGCAGACGCTGTCAAAAAATTACTCAAAAGCTCCTCTGACAGACCCTGGTGTCTACTTGCTAGGAACTTTCTCAGTTCTGGCTGGGATTCAGGCTTGAAAGAGCCACAGTGGCAATGATGGATGATTTCCTCTTGTTAGAAAACGTTTTTGTTATTTTAGCCCTCCTAGAGCCATTCACCTTGTCAGCCACAACTCGCACGTTGCAGTGATGGAAAAGCTACTGGAAGAGCAACTGGGAGAGAGAAGCGCATCTCCGGAGCCATGGCCAGCCTCTCCAAAGCCCATAACGGCCACTTTCTCCAGCATCGTGTCCAACATCTATCTGCACTCTCCTGATCATAAAAATCTGACCATTTCTGTCCTCCCCATCTAACAAGGAAGCACCACCTGATCTCATGCATACCATGTCCACCTCTTTTCTGAACTTCGGTGGTGTAGCATTCAAGCTACCAGTCATTAAGAAACTCATTAGTAAGGAAGTGCTTCAGTGGAAGACATCAATAAATAACACACCTCCGCCTGCCCTCCACACGTTGGAGAGTACTGCATTAAGGGCAATAATTTTACTTCAAAAGGCAGTGATCTGGATCCAGGATGCTAGAATATCGTTTGAAGTTGGTGGGTAAGGCTGACATCGATTAGCTAATTCCCCAGATCACTACGACTTTCCACAGTAAGGGTAGAGGTCCTGTCTTTGGGCAGGACACCTTCCTCTGCAGGGCTGATGCAAAATGAAGATGAATTTCCACAGGAACGAAGGACATTGCAAACCTCACTACCTTCTGCGCCAAGCGTAAAATATAATTCTTCAGCTCACCTGCCGAAGATTTTCACAATATCAAAACCAATGTCCAAAATCTAAAAGCAAGCCTCACCAAAGCTCTGTGCCAAGCCCCCTTCCCCTTCCCTTCCTTCTTGAGAAGAGGATGAAGGACGCAATGATGTGATCAATGCCAGTTGTAGGAGATACTCTTATGCTGCCCTGAGGAGGCAGTTGTACAACTGGTATTCCCTTGAAAGTAAACTCATCTAAAAATATGTTGAAAATTGCAGCTTTTGACTGCAGTCTACCCCATTCAACCGCTCCTTTGCAAAACCATCCCCTCATCTCCCAAAGGGGAGATGCTGCAGCAGATGGTGAGACCTAAAGTTAGACTAAGGAATGGCCTGTGATGCCGTTTATTGCTTATTTCARCAAATGGGCCTTCAATAAGCCCCTCTGGAGAATGATTCTAGACTTGCCAAGTCATGAGACTTCAAGGGATTCTTACTCCTAACAACCCTCATTTAAAGACTGTGTTAATAGAGTCCCACAAGGAAAGCGGAATATATGGTAAAGAAACATAGATGTTTTATAAGTTCTCAAGAAAAATAAATTAAAATATTTGACGATATAGTAAGTTGCTGCAGTTTAGTTACCATGGTATCTTGCTATTCTTTCAAATAGTCATTATATTTTTCTGCAGTAACTACTACCTTATAAAAACGTTTCCRTGAATCAGAAGTTTTGGCTGCTTCCCATATGGGATAAGAGCCCTGGCTTGTTGGTCAACACATCTGTTTGAACTAATTATTTCTGATTTGCTGAAGGGATAAGTATTTTAAACCATCATGCACATAAACCATCATAATTTGAAGGTCTACACCACATTATCAGGTTGGCAATGTCACAGACTTAAACTTCTTGAACAAATACCATTGACCCCAAAAGCAGCCAAGCTGAGAAGTGAGAAACAGCCACAATATTTGCTCCAGATTGCTTCTGATTTCTTGTGGGGATGGAGAAGAAAGGGGAGCTTCAGGAATCCAATCCAATAATGGATGTGGTCTCCAGAGCACAAGGTGGAGCTCCGTGGAGAGCACTAAAGCTAATGCAACAGAGCCAGAGCTCTCTTTGGACACATGAATTCCCTGCTCTTCTGTGAGGTCTGGCTATGGGGAGGTCTGAAGGTTCCCAGCAGGGTCTGTTCAATGGGATCACAAGTGCCTGCACAGGAGAGTGGTCTATGTAGTCCCATATTGTCCAGGGTTCTGAGCAGCAAAGAGGAGCAGATATCTCTGTGGGCTTCCTGAAGCTGTTGGTGCTTCTCCAGATTCTTCTGCAATGCAGCAGTCACCGCTTGCAGTTTGACAAGGGGCCTAGGTGTAGACAGAGTGAGAATTAAGTATATTAATCGAGTGAGTGATTGAGAATTAAGTATATTAGCGCTACAGCGTGAGCTCCACTGAGCAGAATCCGACAGGCAGGCATCTCAAAGCCCTTCACGGCTCAGTCCCAAGCCTCACCAGCCCGTCTTGTCAGGTCTATTGCCATCTTGCAGAGCGGTAAGACGAGGCACAGACAGGCAGACTGCGGATAAGTGGCTTGCCCAAGGTCACAGAAGAAGTGACTGACAGAGCTGAAAATAGGACCCAGGAGTCCTAATTACCAGCTCTCTGTTCCAACCACTAAATAGCAATCAAGAATGATTATGCAGCCAAGGCTCCTGCACATGGGAACTGTCTTACCAGAGGGTTAATTCCGCTGTAGCATCTTGCTGTGAGCTGACACACGGTGGTGCAATGAGAGCATTAGCCTTTCACCCTTCAGGATGTTGCTGGACGAGGTGCTCGCCAGGAAAACAACAAAAGCAGAAAGCAGGAAAGAAGCATCCAGCAGCTGCAACTGGCATTTCAGCAGGAAGGAGTCCAAGACCTGAGGCTGCGGGAGRGACAGAGGAGGACCAGGCTGTGGGAAGAGCGTCACGGTGCGTGTGCTCCACGCACTGCTTTGCCGGCTCCTTGCCTACGGATAACGGGTAGCTCGCTGGCCACTGCAGCACGCCCGAKGTGGACAGCATCTTGCCAGCACGAGAGACCTTTTACTAAACTTTCCATTCCGCAAACCCCCATTTCAAGCTTTTTTGTCTCTGTTTTATTCTTTTTCCCTTTGGCAATATGTCTTGCAGGCTCATTATTATCATTGTGGCGAGGCTCCTTTTGCCACCAGTGTCAGGACAAGGATGGAGCCACTCCTCTCATTCTGCGTGGCACACGACTCTGCAACAGCTCGGATCCCTTTGTTCTCATTTGCCTAAATCCAAACAGCTGAGTGATTTTTTTTTTTCCCCTCTGCACACTGTTCCAACCTCTGCATTTAAATGTGAGGTCTGTGCACTGGCTTCTCAGCGCTGCCTCCCCTCCATTCCAATATCTCTTGTGCCGAGCGCTTACAACAGCCATTACAAAGATTATATTAGCTGATTCCCCAGGTTTCATCTTGGGCAAGATTTCTAAAGTTAGAAGCTATTCCTTATGGGATAATTCCATCTCTCAATCTAATTGATAGTATTAGTTGGTGAATTTATAGCTTTCAAGCCCCACAAGTAATACAATCGATACTGGTGGAGTAATGGGTTGGGTAACCATGCCAACACAACTTGCATGCAACACTGGAGGGCAGGTTAGTTTTTACAACATTGAAAGGAAAGGTAATTAAGTCTGATTCTGACRAGACATACAGACAAATGAGAGCACACTGCAAGTCATGTGGAAGTCTTTCCAGCGCAGAAAAGWAGGCTAATGCTGCAAATAAAGTTAATTCGGGGGATAATGCCATAAACAACGTTCCCGCGCTCATGCAGCCGTCAGGAAAGTTTTCTTCATCTTTTGTGCATGTTTGGGTGAGCATTGCTCTTCCTTTTATTGCATGGATATCTATGCTGTGGAAAGATGCTTTCCTGCAAAGCAGCTTTCCTGGGTGCACGTGCAGCCAAGGTCTCTGTCACTGAAGCCATGGCCAGGTCAGTGACTGGGTGATGTGTCTCTGATCCTTGCTCTTTGGGAAGAAGGTGAATGTCCAAGTGTCCATGGAGCAGCAAACACAGCACAGAGTGACCAGGAGCCTCATATGCCTGGACTTGAGGTCTCAGTTGACTCTCCACCACAAGGTCCAGACTGGCTCCACCATGAATCCAACCATGAACATTCAAGCACAGCCTTGGTGGACAAGGATCTGGTCATTTACTTCCCAAATCCAGTCCTCGCTCTTTGCATGAAAGAAAAAAATCCATTTTTGCTACAAGCAGACCTGTCTTTAGTGTTTCTATGGCTGGTCATGGCAGGAATCACATGAGCATAAAGAGCAACGCCAGCAAAGCAATGATGGACCTCCAGGAGTGAAGAGGAGGGACGATACCTCAGCAGGAAGGAAAAAGCACCAAACCCTTCGTTTCCACTTACACTTATAAATAATGTTATGTGATGCTTTTGGCCCCAAATTCACACTACAAACATAATAACAGCTGGCAAATCTGTTGTGCCGTGCTTCTGGCATGCAGCTTTTAATTTTATTTAAGAATAGCATCAGCTTGAAGCTGGCGGAGCGCATCGGAGTTATCATGTTATATCTAGTGGGTCCATAAAACCACAACCTGGGTTTGATAGCTGGAGCTGCGAGCGCTGGCTAATGAACTCCTATCCTTTACAGAGGCCATATGGGCATAGTTAGAAAATATAGTTCTGCATTAAGGAGGCAGAGAGGTAAAATATTAATGCACTGTATTTTTTCTGGGCTTTAAATAGAGAGCAGCCCCCAAAAGCGGATCTGTCTTCGACAAGTTAATGCTCAGCTGAATTGCTATCTAAATCAGTGCGTTTTTCCCAAATAAAGACTTCAGAGCCATACCCAAAGGCTTCTTATCTGCAGTGCGATGTCTTGCCTGGACTATGAAACCGGTGCTTCGTTTCACAGCGAATATCAGAGCCTCTTTCTGAACGACAAGCTCTTCCCCTTGCACTCCCCTCTGTTTGCAATATATATATAGGTGGATCTGAAGAAGATTTTAAGCAGCAGGGTGCAAGACCCTCCAGCCTGCCTGCACCAACCCACCTGGCCCACCAAGCCCCAGTGCAATTAAGAATGGCCTGATCCTCTAATTATCTATAGGAGAGCCATTATCTGTATAAGTAAGTATACTTGTACTTACGTAAAATCCAGTTGGGATGGACACAGGGTTTTTTTTTTTAATCATATTGCATATCCTGTGGGGGAGAACAATTCAGCTGCATATAGAAAATAGCCAGATTGGGACGTGACGTTTCTTAGCTCCGTTTCCAGTGTTTCTTCTTCCTTCTCTGTTATCTTTACCCTTTTCTTTTTTTTTTTTTTTGTGGCTTCCTTTATCAACTCTAATTAATTCACTGAGCTCATTTTCCTGGAGTTTAGTTTTTTCCCTCTGGGTTTCAGGAGACTGTTGTCCTCTGAGTCCTTTGTTCTGTGCTCCTCACATATATTTTTTCTAATTTATATAGTTTCTCATGCTTGGCTTTGTAATTGCCCAGTCATGTACACTATCATCTTTGAGCAAGCTTGGAGAAAAAAAATTAAATAGGCATTTTTGTTTAGTCTAATTTAATAACTGTGCAGAGGTATATCTAACACCATTCTTATAATTCTTGCTGCAAGCACACTTCTGATTTTACTGTCCTTTGTGCTAGCAGTTTTTGCTCCTSTTCAGAGGTACTAAGCATCTCACATGGTTTTGCTGATTAGGATACAGAGCCCAACTCTGAGCAGTTGTTCTTTGCTTTGAAGGTTACTGCTCCCGTTTCAAACCTGCCTGCTTGTCTCTTGCTTAGAAATAATCAGTTGGCCTGAGAAAAAATGTTGTCCCTCCTCCCGGCCTTGCATCGTTTCCATCCTTGGGCCATCACGCTGGCTGTGAGAACATTGCAGCCTTCAGCTTCAGAGGACGTGGTTCAGTTTCTGACCGCAGGCTGTGAATGGGTTCTTCTTCAGTGGAACACATCAGGGACAACAAACCTGGTGTTTGCTTCCCTCGGTGACCAAGGCAAGAGGAATGAGTGGAAGGAGGGAGGCAAGAGGATAACCGATTTAAAGGAAATAGCCATGGGAATGAGAGGGTTTGTCCTGAATAGTGAGAGTGCCTGTGGCTTCTACAAAGCCAAATGGTCATGAATTAACATAGGCTCAAGGAAAAAGCTTGGTTACCTTTAAGCTGAAGATGAATAATGCAGGAAAGAGATGATCTGATTCAGTTGCCTGCCGTAGGCAATGGCTTGGGTGATCCCATCTTCCTATAGAAAGACAAAACCTGAGTATTGTAACTAAATTTCTCTGTTCTCATCTATCTATATGACTTCATGCCTTAACAGCTTGGTTCTATCGGTATATGGAAAGAGGGTAGCTTGAATTGTTTGTGCAGAAATATCATGCAGCAGTCACACTTGTCATTTCCACTTGCTAAAGAAAGTGCAATAGAGGCTTCGTCATCCCTAATAATGGCAGATGTTGCAAATGTCGTGGCTAAAAGGCCGTGTTTCAGCGCAGCGGTGCAGAAGACACTGCAGTTGGTGCGATGCCTGAGCGGGCTGCCCGATGGCATGAAGTCCTTACGGCAGCTGCTTTGTGCCTGGGACTTTGCTCTTTTGTTAGCATCATTTAAGAGAGGTGAGTTGTCCCTCCTGCCTTTTATCTAATCCCCTGGTATAGGGCTGATTGCCAGATCAAGAGTTTGAGGCGTCTCTTGCTGGCTTCCGAGGGTCCCGATGAGCTCTTAATTTTGGTTTGGTTCGGCTCGTTTTTTAATTGTTTTGCCTTTGCTGAGATTTGCTGCAATTAATCATCACTGTTTTGCTGCCATGGTGTGCCCCTGTTGAGTCTGAAGTCCTTAGTGCTGCTCTTTTCCCCCTATGAGATATTTAAGAGAAGCTTTGGGCACATCCTGCTCATCTCGCTGACTTCCCGCTTGGGACCTATTTATTTCCTAGAGCCTTGTGTTACTTGTTGGATCAGATGGTGCTCGTGGCTGGATGTAGCGCCATGAAAACATAAAAAGCTACAAAGGACATTGAAGGGTAAATCTCTAAATTTGGTGGGAGGCAGGCCAGCCTGGGCACTTGGGATTGCTTTCCGGGCTGGAGGAGTGAAAGCTAATAGTTCTGGACTGTTAATATTAATGGTTACGTCTTTATCTGCTCCCCTGATTGACTTTCCTTCTGCATTTCAGCACTGGAAATTGGACTGTATTAAACTTACTTTCGGGAACAATAGAAAGTGGAAGAGGCTGAGAGAAATCATAGCTTCCATGGGTTTTATTGTGTTTTATAGTCCCCTGTTTATTATTCCCCATTTATAACTACAATACCTATTTCTTCATTGCCTAGTTTATATCAGCAACCTTTGCTTTAGGCTGCCTTGGCTCCTAGGTCCGAATCGATATTCCAAGATGAAAGAAAAGTCGAAAGAGAAAAGGAAAGGGGTCAGACTAAAAATAATACTGCACTGTTTTTTCTTTTAAAGCTTTTGGTGGCAAAATAAACCCCACTTTTCAACATTTTATATTAATCTGGAGAGAGCACTGGTATTTTGTGGGCAGTATCTAGTCTTGCTGAGACCAGTACCTATATCCTCCATGAGCTCACTATAAACATTTGGGGCTTATTCAAAGGCAAGCATGGCTGTAGTAATATTAGTAGTAACAAAACTTTATGTTGTCAGAAAAAAAAAAAGAGAAAAAAGCTAGTGTCACATTTTTCTGCACTTGTTTCTCACAGAAGCTGATTCCTGCAATTTAAGTCTTTAAAGGTTACCTTAATTCTGCCGGTTTTCACACTRTAGCACCCCAGTGCTTTTGAACTGCCCTTCCTTTCTACTTAAGGGAGGACGTTGCAAACACCTACAAGTTAAAACTTTGCTCTTGAAACGTTCATGGGGGCTAGTGAAGTGCTCTTTTGYTAGATGGGCAAATGAGAAGAAACCTGGCTAGAATAAGGGTTTGTCTGCTGGAGTCTTCTGGTGAGAAGCGCAGGGCTGTTCATCTTTGCAGGACAGGTTGGCCTGTGTTTAGGTTATCRCATGAGACATGGGCGCCTGCTCTCTCTTTTTTTTCTTTGTAGATAATGAGTGAAAGAAGCAGGTAATGTAACTGTGGGCTCTTCTTTGAGCATAACTGCTCGTTTTGATATAGGACAAGCTAAGTGGACTTGGAAGGCTTCCATATAAGTGAATATTGGCTGTCAAATGAGCAGCTGTTAGATAAACATAGCAAAGCGTCGGTGGAAGCGCACCAGAACGCGTGCCAGCAGACCCAGGTTTATTCCTGACTCCGGGTATGACCTAACAAGTGACCTTATTGACACATTTGTCTCGCTTTTCCTTCTTGCCATGGGTTTTCACTGCTTATTTAGAGGAAAGACAGTTTTTATTGAGTGTTTGCTTAAGCACCTATCCCAAAAGGATCCCTGTGGCACCTGAGATTTCTGGATTCTGGAATAAGCACCAGTGTTGAGAGATAATGGAAAGATCAAGTGTCGTGGAGTGCARAAGCTGAATTCTGACATGCTTACATGTGTCTGCTGAGAACTGATGAAAGTTGGTTCCWAAGCAGGTCATCTGCAAATATTCCCTTTGTTGGAATTCACAGCCAGAGTCCTATGAAATATTCAGGGCAAGTTACTAGTTAATTAAATCACTGGCTTTTCTTTTTCCACAATGCAGCAATAAATAGCTTCCCTTTTATGAAAATGAAATAACAAAGTGATAACGTTATGGGGAATGAATGCTGTAACTGGTAATGATCTCCTGCTGTAAGATAAGCGTCAAGTCATTTACAGAAAATAAACACGGAGAGGAGGCAGGAAAAGGGGTTCCTCTGCTCTGTAAGCAACCTTCATCTAGTTCCACATTGCGGTCTGGGAACGCTATCACCAACCTGCCACGTGAATGAATAAGGAAAATACAAAAGAGAAATCTGAAAGGGGAGAGGAAAAGCAAGGGGCAGTAGCAGCCACAGCCATCGCGCTTCAAGATGAGGTCTGGAATCACTCAAGTTGTTTGAGGGTTATGTTGACTTTGGTGGATGTGAGATTAATTCTTGTAAGGAGATTTTATTCCAGTAGCCTTAGGAAAAAACAGCCATGCCCAAACATGTTTTGCATTCAGAGGGGCTAATGTGCAGCTCATGCCGTCAATATCTCCTAGGCTTAGGTGGACTCGCATAAATGAGGTTTTCCCCATGGCATTGCTGTTGAAGAGCTTGGTCCCACTGTGTATTTCAGGAGAAAGAAACCAGTTTTGTCATGGAAGTGCCCGTTACTGTGCTGATCTGCGCTGGCTCTGCTCATCTGGTGTTGACCCTGTCCATGACAATGGATTCAGGAAAAAAAAAAAAAACCCGCGTTTCTGAATTTTCAGCCTGGAAGTCTTGCATGTATGGAAGTCTTTGAACATGCTTGCATTGATCAGCCTTTTTTCCAGGTTTGGGACAGATCCGTGTAATGAGAGACTATAAGGTCAGGTGAGGCCATTATGGTTATTAGTAAGACCATTCTAATATTTAGACAAAGAGGCAAAACTAATAGTTTTGAGATCCAAACCTTAACATCTGCTGTAGCATCAACCTGTCTTTCAAAAGCTTGAGGGAATGGAGCTGTTTRCTTCCTCGCTGATTTCTCTCCAGTCAACTTGCATGTCAGGTATTTCAGGATGGTGATGATGGCACTGAACTGTTCCAACTTTTTTAAATATTAGATTTTGGCTGCAATAAGTGGTTTGTGGTTTCTTCAAGAACCTTTAGCCTCGGAGTTATCTTTGTGAGTTTGGCACCCRGGATGGGAACTATCCTTACATCTTTCCTGTTGCGGAGCCACCCCACCTCTTCTGCAATTCTGTGAAATAATGACCATGATCATCTCTAGTGTTTTGGACATGGAAAGTGTGGGAGAAAAAACATTATTGTGACTTAGCTCTRTATTAAGCGCAGCTGTTTTATTCCTTTATCTGATCCCAGGAAGCACTAGGTGAGGCACAGGTTACCAGTTGATTATTAAAAGTCATTTCCTGAAGAGTTATACTGAAAAGGTGAGGATGTGTCCAGAATTTTAAGYGCTTTGCTGTAGGGGTAGGATGGAGAACTACAGCACACAGCACAACTGTTAAACCTCCGTGAAGGTCTGTGTTCGACTCGAGGGGCTCAGTGCGAGCTTTGGAGTGGAAGGCTCGATATTCTCACCTGTGTGTGCAGCTCAGGAGCATGCCCTGAGCCTTTCCTGCCCTTTATAGAGGTTCCCAGGCGAAAGGACGTGCTGGAACGCTGCAGCCGCACGCCTGGAGCRCTCAGGGCAGAGCTGTGAATAGCAGTTTGTCTCTTCCCTTCCTCGCACTCGCATTTACGCTGCTTTAAACAACTTCATGGGTAAATGTACATAAGCAGCATTACTGCATGCAAATCTTCTTGAAAGCTCCAAGTTATGTAATTTATTCCACTCAGGAACCTGAGTCCTGCTGTACTTGCAAAACTTATCCAACTTGCTATAGCCTCGGAAAAGAAGCATGCAAAACTGCTGTGAGGTATTGATTTAAATGTTATTTTCAGTCTTCAGGTATCATCTCTATCACATTAATGTTCACTGAGCCATTATGCCAAAGATTAATCATGATGAATGATTCTTGAAATGTTTTCAAAACTGGTTTATTTGTATTTACAAAGTCAGCCAGGAAACACGTCTACAATTTTCTCAATCATCCCTTTGAGCTAGGAGCAAATGTGGTTAAATCTGTTTTCAATGTCCCTTCAGGGACCTGACTTGCAGTCCCACCCCATCTTCACAGCAGAGTAAATAACAGCTGTAAAGCAATAGTAACGAAGAATAAATTCCTTGAGGAACTAACAGGCTGCAGCTTAAATACTAAATATTTCTTATGAGCTCTTAACGGTGGAAACACAACCCTTTTCTTTCCTGCTGATTCTCTTTTCCTGCTGATTCTCTTTTCTTCCTGTTGCAGCAATGCTGAGGAAGGTGTGAAGAATATAAAGACGTCTACTGGCTCTCAAGGTTCTTCAGATGAAGCTGATGGAGGAAGCTACTAACCAAAGAAGTGGGGTGGACGTCACTGTAGATCCATGAGCTACAAATCCCCAGAGGTCAGGGCTTTCCAGGAAGGTTTTAGCCCACACCTGCCTTGCTGTTGCGCATCTTGTGCTCATATAAATACATATACCTACAAACATGAGGAGTCTTTCACAAAATTCTGTTTTTTTCCATGCTACATCCCTGTTTCATCCCCATACACAGCTGTTGTGGGTTTTYCAGATGAATTGTAGAGTGCTTGCAAAGAGGATGATTTCCAGCCTCTCAAAGCTGTAGAAGGATTTCTAGGCTTGCATAGGAGACCTTAAGTGCATTCAACAGCTCTCAAGCCAGCCACAAGAGCTGTGTAGAGGAAGAGCAGCTGAAGCACTACCTACTTCTTGCCAATGTGGTTGTTCTTGCCAGTGAAAGTAGTTATTAGTACTAAAAATATAACTGTATTCCACTATGAGTTGAACCGAGACTAATTCATTTTACACACATAACTGGAAACCCTTTTGATATTAGTYGTTTTGCATCGCTGCTAATGTGGGTTACCTTGCTGGCCTGGAATTCCAACAGCTTGTGGGAAGTGAGAGCTCCCTTGGCCATTTACCAACCTCCAGAGAAGATCAGTTTGCTGAATCCCAAAAGTTTCTCAGTTTTTGGTGGTTAGCAGCTCTGCAGGCCTGGAGTCCCACAGAGCATTGGAAAGCGATGTGATCTGTGCCAGGACCTGTGCTGAAGTCATGACTGATACCGGTTTTATAAGTAACCCAGATCCAAAGTGCAGCGTGTCACCCGTGTCCCAGCTGCTACTGAACTGCAGCAGCACTTCTGTAGATCCACACATCTGGCAGAGCTTTCTCACCCTAATATGCAGTAGTCTCAAGACTCACTTGAGTTTAACTCACCGGGAAGTTGATACCTGTCAGAGTAATCTGATGSTTTCTGATTATCTGGGGTGCCAGTATTGCTCAGGGGGTGGTTTTGCAAAGGTGCAAGTAATCTGCCTGTTCTCCGTAAAAGAGAGTGGTATTATTAGCCTCTATACCTAGTTATTATTAGGTATGTTGCATCCCACCAGAAATTGCTGTAGAGAAGTCATAGACTTGCAACCCTGACATTAACTAGTTAACTGGTTGTCTGTCTTCAGTGTAACTTCACCTTTTTGTTATAGCTTTAGATATACAGTTGCTTGGAGCATTTGCTGGGGAATTCACTTTAGCTCTTGCAAATTTACTTATTACTGTACAATAGGGCACTCAATTAATTTKTAATTTTCAGTTAATTTGATTTAATTTTTCACTAGATTCATTTGACACTGTTTTTGCCAGTTGCTCAGCCAGGAGCAGAGCAGAGGAAGGGCAAGCGTAGCACCAGGAAACTGCAGAGAAATCAAGGAGTGTGTTACGATTTTAATYGCATTATGAATATTGCTGAGACTTTTTAGAGCACTCTGACTGCATTATTATTCTTTCTTCTTCTATAATAATTAGATCTAGACTAATAATGATTCCTTAATTAGATTGCTAAAATTTCAATTATGCTAACAGTAAATTCTTACCTTTGTTTATATATGGAAGGTGAGTTTCCTCTTTGCTCATAAACACGATTTTGAGCATCACATTAGTCACAGTAGTGGCAGTGGCGGTGTCACCAACCAGCCAGGTGCATTTAGCATAGAAATACACTTAAAAATGCTCAAGCACTACAGCGAGGAAGGACAAATAATAGCATTTGAAATTAASAAATGATTGATTTCATTTATATAATGCAGGTTACTATGGTAGCTACATACTGAGAACATGGGTTTCATACTTGGGCCCTAAAATAATGACCGGTTCCTATTAAAATATCTAGCTAACAATTGCTGTTCTTCCTCACCAGGAGCGGTCCAGGGCAAGCAGGGATGGTGGCACCATGACCGGCTTCGCCACGTGGCTTCATAAATATAGGGGGAGGCTTCATATATAAGCTGTCAGTGTCATTTTTCTCCCCGGCCAATTCCATAGTGCATTAGATTTAGTGGTCACCTAAATATTAACTGTTAGAAAAGGAAGGTTGGCATTTTGGCTGTAAATCTCAGCCAAAAGGGAGGCTTGATTAAGCTTTCTGGACCCAGCGTTTTGTGAAGGTTGGCCTATTTTAGCTGCATGGAGAAAAGACTCCAGCAAAAATGTTTAAATACTTGCTAAAGTGTCATTACACCCTATTCTGCTTCATGCTACTTTTTAATAGAGGCATTAAAGTAAATGATTCATCAAGTACAGAGGTGGACGTGTTTCCCCTAAGCAGTCGCTGTAGGGAGGCCACTTAAAGTTCTAKCATGCTAAAATATAAATGACTTTTCCAAGTAAACCAAATGATCTCTTCTTAAAATGGGGCAAAGGAAAAAGAAAGGAAAACAAACACTTGAGATCACTAAAACAAGAGTTCTTGGATCACTTCAGTTATCTAAAAGAAATACAGGCCTTTGCAAAAAAAACTTACTTCCCCTTGAAATGCCCTTTGTGCTTCCAGGTTGTGCGAGGTGGCATCTGTAAGCGGTGTGAAGGTTTATGGTTGGATGTTGTACAACTCCCTTGGACGGGCAGTGGCATTTTTATCAATGGCAAAGGGCCTAAGACACAAATCTGGAAATCTATTCAATGATCTTAGTGAAGTGACTGATTTGAAGCGTTCAACTAGGCATACATTCATTTTAATTTTCCTTGTTTTTTTGTAACTCACATCTCCGTGAATATTTTCAAGGGGCTCAATATTGAATATTTTCAAGGCGGGCTCAAGGGCTCCCCAGCAGCAGGACAAGGTTTTGCTTCTCCTGCAGTCTTGGCAGTCTGGGGAGGGAGCAGCCTTGGCTTGACTTTCACAGAAGTTGAAGTCTTTGTGGCCGCTGTGTGCCTTTGAGCTGCAACAGACCTGAAGAAATCGAGATAATGTTGGTCACGTTCCTCCCCTGGCTTTTTCAACCTCATTCTCGTGGCTAATTCAGAAAAAAAAAAATCCTTTTCTGGTGCTTGAGGGCCAGGTTGTCACTTGCCTGAGCTTTGATCCTAGGGGATGAATTATGCATAAATTTAATTTTGCATGCGTCAGAAGCCCATTTACTTCAAAGTTAAACACATCAACACTGTGTTTGCTGGATCAAGGTCTACATTTACCTTGTCTTACTTCTCGCTTCTTGCTATTGGACATTTCTGCAGCTGTTGCTGGTCCTCATTTACCTTTTGAACATATTTGTAAAAGATTTTGAACCAAACTCTCTTAATCAAAGCTAAGGGGGAAGCTGTTCCTAATGCAGAGCAGGATTGAGACTTTTGTTCCAAGACTTGAAACAGGAATGCCTGTTTTGGACCAAACCTTATTGAATTGCAGACTTATGACATTAGCCMCTTGGAGTGGGAATTCATCAAGAAGTTTCCCTCTCAAGAAAGATGCGTAACTCCTTTAGAAGTAAAAATTACTCCCTGATTGTGGAGTTCTTAGATGTTTCTTCTAGTCTAAAGTTCCTCCCTTCTTGACTTTGATAAAACACAGGCGCCTTGATCGTTATTTTTGGCTCCTCAAAATCTAAGTGCCTTTTTCCTTTCATTTTCATTTTTATTTTTCTTTTTTTCTTTTTTTTTCTTTTTTTTTTTTCCATCATAGACTTAAAAGCCACGGTACAATCGAATATGCAGCTCCCCTTATTATGCAACATTTGAAAATAATGGGTCATTCTAAGGAGCATGAAGCTGGTCATTAAAATTGTGAAGTTATCGGAGTGGTCTCAGTTAGGAGCCTCAGAGAGGACCTCAGCAGCGAATTGCTGCTCAGTCTGCTTGTGTCTCACTCGGCTTTGTGCTGTTTTCACCCCCTACRCTTCCTAAGAACAAGCTGCAAGGTGCCCTGGCTCCAGGCCTGGAGCCAAGGTCTCACTGTCAGTGAGCACATTTTTCTGCTTTTTTGTTTATTGGCAATATTTCCGTAGTCTGTTCCAACAAAGAGAGCATCCTGACTGTACAGAGCCCATGGAGAACAACTGTGGACCAACCACCTCTAACACGGCATGGGCCTCATAGCCTCAGGCTTGAAGGTTTTACAGGAGAAGCAATCCAAGGCAAGCCAGGCTTTGGTGCTGGACAGGGATCAGGAGCAGACTGCCACAGGCACACAAGTTTAAGGTTTGTCACCAGCGCGACCGGTATCATCGTGAGGTCCCATCCCACCACGCCGGAGTGTCCCCACACAGCCTGTTCAGGGGAGGTATCACCTGTGGGACTGCAGCACCCAGCTCTGCCTCGCGCTGTTCCCACACGGGGAAGCTCCGCGTGCCGCTCCAGGTTGGAACAGTTGTGCAGACACCCGCGTGGCTCTCCTTGGAGGTCCTCCTGCTGCCGTGCAAGACGCGCAGATGGCTCTGTTGGCGCAGGCTGCACGCCTTGCACATCGCCGCCTCCGCTGCTCCCGGCTCCTTCCTCGGCGAGCCGTGCTGCGTCCGGAGTGCTCAGCAGCACAAGGACACACCTGCGGCTGGGCCGGCCCTCCTGCCTCTCCGGGGAGAGCGCTGGCAAGGAAGGAGCTGGGGAAGAGGGTTATTGACTGCTCAGGAACCCAAACCACGTGCCTGCCCCGTGCCTGCAAATCCGGTAAGCCAGAAAAGCAAATTTCCTTAAAAAAAAGATTCATACCAGAGGAAAGCAGCAATAGGAGCAGCAYTGAGAGCTGCTAACACAGCCACAGAATAAAGGAGAAGGAGGAATGGCAGGGTTTGAAATGAGGAGAAACAAAAGGTCCCCGCAGATGCCACTACAGCCTTGCAGCCTGGGCTGAGACAGCTGCACTGTTGTAGAAGCTGAACCTGAACTCCTGAAATAATACCCAAATGTGTGAAGAACTCGAGTCAAAAGCCTGCAGGGCGTCCCTCACGTGTCCATGGTACCTACAGCTTGAAGTGACCATGACATGAAGTGACATGAAGGACATGAAGTGACCGTGCCTAGACACCAGCCAGTRAAGTCGGCAACTGCTCCTCTCTTTTTGCTCACCACTCTTCCACTGCCTTTAATAGCATTTATTTATAATAAATTATAGATATATATATAATATTCATATAATAATAGAACATACTCTCACGAGGATTTGCGGGGCAATGGTCCAGGTGAAAGCCCTAGTCATTTGCTGGAGGGGAATTTTAGTCTCTACTCCACGCCATGGGAAAAACATCCCCAGGCTACAAAGCATCACTTTAACTGCACCCTGTGCAGCATTTGGCTTTGAATATTGTTTAGGTCTTGGAATACACAACCCCMTCTAACTTGGTCTCTAGCTACATCTTTTAAATCTTTTATTAAAGACCCAGGGAAAAAAAAAAAAAGAAGAAGAAGAAGAAAATCAGTTAAAGCATTTGGAAAAATAAAGAGCTAACAAAGGTGTCCATGCTAACAACAGCCTAGATTCTTTTTGTTTTTAAATGCTGAGAATTTTTACTGAGGGACAAAAACCCCTCCTGTCTGACAGTCTTCTGGATGGCACTACAGATGGGGAATAAAAAAGTTTTGCTGAAAACAAGCTGGAGCATTTGTCACTGCAGTAGCTGTTGAAGTCCTGGGCTGCTTCCCTGCATACCAACCAAGACACATGAATACACAAAAGGGGAGAAGGAAAAAAAAGAGTAGAAATAGAAAACGCTTGTTTCTATTTCTGGAGCAGATTTCCAGGCACCATCACCGTTGGAGAAGATCAAAATGGTGCACCATGCCTATACATATATATATATAAATATAGACCAGCCCGCGACCTTTCAAGCTTGTGGCATCTTGACGATCTCTTGCACCACGTTGACTTCTTGGTTACATGTTTGTCCTTGGCTGGCCAAATCAGACCCTCCTTTCATGGAAAGCAAAATGAGAACAATGGGAAAGAAAAGGAATAGAGTCAGAAGGAAGAATTCACGGCAGCAATAATATTTCGTGTTGTAAGGGACGTATGGTATTTTAGGCAAACCTCTGCCACACAACACGGAGTGGCCTCCTGGCCTGTGCAAGGACTTGCTGCCGCGTGTTGATGCCAACGTCTATCTGACTAGATGGCCTTTACCAAAATGAGGATGATCAGGCCAGTTTTCTGAGCCACTTCAGCATCCAACCTTCCTTCAGCATCCAACCTCCAGCCTATGTGAGCCCAGCAATAAGGGACATGTTAGCCATGAAAATAGAGATCCCTTCTGCCTCCTGGTTACAGGGCTAACAGATGTCCTGACTTGGGGTCACCAGAGCTGGGTCCCACACAACATCTATTCATCATAGAAGACCTCAGTGGTCTCTCCGGACAAAAGGTCCAGTTGGTAACAGTTTTTCCTGAGATAATCTGTTTTTTGTCTGCAACTCCTGCTTCTCCTGTCATATACAATCCTATATAACATCTTCTGTTGTCCTTTCAGCTTCAAGTACCACCTCATGCAAGAGTAATGWGGAAAGATCATCCCTTGCTCTCCCTTGACCTTCCTCGAAGACCTCTGGCTCCACTTCTGGAAGGCAATCAACTGGTAGGAGGGGAATCCACCTGGATTTCTGGGTTGCCAAATGCGTGGGGAAGATTTCTCTGCCAGACTGAGGCTCCTCTTCTCCTCGATAAACTAACTGGTCATTCTGCAAGAGAGAAGTCTGCAAACAAAGCTAGCCCTGGATCCTTTTCACACCTGAATTTTGCTGTAAGGGATGGAACCCAAATCCAAAACGGAGACCAGCAACAGTCCCATCCRTTGCTGGTGATTAAAACTAACTAGTCTCCTGAGTAGATTATTATTGGAAAATCTGGACTGCTTACAATCCAGACTATATCTTGGTATCCCATGGTGTCACCCAGCAAGCCATGCTTTGACATAAAGTCATAACCATGTTGGAAAGTCCATCAGCTCTCACCAAAGCACCAACACTTTGGCTAAAGCTATTTCTAAGGGCAGACCCCCTTYTGGGACCCCCATCCAATTTTAAAAGACTGTGCAAAAGTAATTGATCCATACCATATAGACAGCCAAATGGCATGTATAAAATAATCCCTTCAGCCCCTAAAGCCCTGTCACATCCTTCAGTGGCCACAGAATCCTTTCTAGTCCTRTGAAAGATTTTCTGGTGACTTTACTTTAAATGGTCTTTAGAAAAGATTCCCTAGGGTGGAGAGAAAAAAATAAAGAGAAAAGTTAGCAAAGACAGAGAATCAAAGACCCGGCAGATAATACTGTAAAGACCTGTTATCCATATGGCTCTGAGTTGCAGTCAATTTTCTTCTTTAATAGGATTATTTTTTAGTCAGATATTTATATTCTGCTGCATGGAAAGTTTATAGAACACGCAGCATTGATATATTAGTGCCTAGCAGATTTATTCATTTTGCTGTTCAAATACTCATTGTAGCTCTGCTGGGAAGGGAAGGTTTTTCTTCACTTAATAGTTTTTTCTCCTTATCAGATATTCATTTAAATGGTTTGCCCATAAATACAGGACATGTTTAGACTTGTACACTATAAATATTTTAGAAGATTTATGTTTGCATTAGGCATTCCTTCAGTTGGACACTAATGTAGTGCGGATGATCCAGCCAATTTAAAACAAAAACAGTAACTCTCGTTATTGGCAATAAAAAGTTTGCAGTGGTTTGGAAGCACCAAGCAGAGCCATCCTGCTTGCACCAAAGGAGAGTCACACGKGTCTGCACGCACGCTTGGCCATAGACCTCTGCCACCTGCAAGCCTTGGGGACGAGCCACCTCATAGCCTTGGTGCCTCTCCTGCCAGGCATGGCTGATCATCTGCTCTTCACATACACGTGTGTCCCCACCAAAGCTACAGCAGCACCATCCTATTTCTAAAAAGGCTTTTGAACATTAATGTCTTGACTGTGAGGGTGACAGAGCCATGGAGCAGCCTACCTGGCTCCACCTGGACATGGAGCTTCTAGAGACGGTCCAGCGCAGAGCTACAAAGGTGATTAAGGGACTGGAGCATCTCTCGTACGAGGAGAGACTGAGTTGGGTCTGTTTGGTCTGGAGAAGAGAAGACTGAGAGGAGATGTGATTAATATGTATAAGTTCATGAAGGGGGAAGGTAGGGAGGAAGGGGCCGAGCTCTTCTCAGTGGTGGCCAGTGCCAGGMCAAGGGGCAGTGGGTGCCAGTTGCAGCGCAGGCAGCTCCATGTGSCCGTGAGGAAGAGCTTGTTTGGGGTGAGGGTGCCCAGCCCTGGCCCAGGCTGCCCAGGGAGGCTGCGGAGGCTCCTGCTCTGCAGATCTGCCAACCCGCCGGGATGTGASCGGGTGCCCCGAGCTCTGGGTGTCCCTGCTGGAGCAGGGGGCTAAACTGGATGAGCTCTAGGGGTTCCTTCCAACCCCAACCATCCTGGCATTCTGGGACTGTGGAGTCTCCATCCTTGGAGGAGTTCAAAAGCCCTCTGGACAGATTCCCAGTGACCCTCTAGGTGTTCCTGCTTGAGCAGGAGGGTTGCACTGGGTGATCTCCAGAGGTCCCTTCCCACCTCAGCCCGCCTGTGTTTCCGTGCAGGGCATCTTTATTCCAGCGGGGAGCTGGGCAATGAATAAATTCAGTGCTTGAATAGCCCATAGAAACTGAGCTGTGTTTCCAGCACGAGGGCTGAATTTAGACATCTCATCTCACGCTGCTGCTGCTCGCAGTGCTTCTGCAGTGACTAAAAAGAGTAATTCAGTCTACAGGGAGTAATTCTGTTACCTTTAATTAAGAAAACATTCACTTAACTCCCCCTAAACTATTCCTCAGGACCGCAGGGATATTAGCTTAAAATCATACCTGATTTTCACTAAGCCGCTTGGTACCTGCACCTGAGCCCTAGCCACGTAAAGTCCTTTTTACACTATTTTTTTTAGCCCGGCAGCTTTAGTCCTGCCGTCTGGTGAGTCAGAGATGTTCTGACCAATGTGTAGAACCCATCACACAAGGGATGTGTTGCTAAGGTTGGAAAACAAAATTAAAAACAACATAAGAGGTGCCACACATCAAAGCCATGGGCTAAGTGCTCTCCATTTCTGGGGAAATCTGAGTGGAAGGAGTGGTCGTTGGGGTTAGATCCCCTTCAGATTTTACATATTTTATCTTTTCCTCCCTGTTTACAAGGAGGTGAAGGTGCAAAAAACACCTGACCTCTTACGCTTCTGTACCCTGCATCCCATCAAGGGAAGGGATGTCAAGACCAAACGAGACCATGAGACCTCTCTCTTCTGTGAAAAGATCACATTTCTTCTGGTTTCTCCTGCCCACGACCTCCCGTCTTGTTAGCACCTGCTCTTCAGAGCCACCCAGTCTTAGTCTGAGCTTGTTTTATTTTGACTAAGATGGGAGAATCCAGCCCTTCCTCAGTTTGTTCAGTTTATTCAGTGGCTAATTGCACTTGCTTTTAAAAGTAAATGAATTCTTTTTAACTGTGGCTTTTTTTCTTGTTTTTGCTTCCAGCCTTTGACTCTTGCCACCCCTTCTCTGCTAGGTTCAACCGCCTCTGCATTTGCAGTGTTTGGCTTGTTGACAGTACTTGTGTGTTGCAACCGCATTGCCTTGTGCTCTTGSTTTTGGAGAAGTTCAACATTATTGGTTTAGTGAGGGGTGGAAAGGGTCATTTTTTTTTTCAGGTCTCCCAGCACTTCTGGTCGCCAAGGTGCACAGAGGTGGAAGCTCTCAGAGCGTGACTATGCCAAGGAATATTCACTTGATAAGGCCCTGCTATAGGAGGCGGTGGTGAGGGGTGATTCCTCACCACATTCCTGGTCGTTCCAGGGGCACGGAGGCATCACGGGGCTCTCTCCATCCGGGTCCCCCTCAGAGCAATGCCCGTCCCCAGGTGAGGCCGTGTCCAACAGCAGCCAGGGCTCCTCCAAAGAACTCGCAGGTGCCTCCTCAAAGGTCTCCTGCTCTTTCCTTCATCCACAAATGAAGTAAGTCATTTCTAGCTGCAGCTCTTAGAGCAAAGAGGCTCAAACGCAGACCAGGCACACGGCCAAGGGCCTCCTGGGCACCCGGGTCTCAGGTCCTTGAGGATCAATTTTCTTCCCCATCTTCCAGAAAGTTTCCGATTAGATGGAATTAATTAAATTAAACTTTTAAAAGCATTTATTCTATTTAATTTTTTTTAAGCTAAGTTTCTAGTCTAATTAAATTAAGTTAATTAAGTTTTCAATTAGATGAAGAGAATTTCATCGAGGCTACAGTAATATTTGTTCTGCCTGAAAAAAGTTTTAGCAGCTGAGAACAGGAGAGCAGCTGAGAGGATCTGTGGTATCAGCTCCATGAATGATGTTTGAATCATTGAGTCGCCTGTGTGTGAATTAAATAGTTGAGGCCATAACCTTTTGTAGAATATTTTTCCTGTTTAAAACATGTCCTGGCTCTCCAGGAAACTGGTTGATTTGACCGGTCTTGCTCGGCTTTGCAGGACTCCTCTGGTGTCTGTGGTGTGAGATTAGCCAGAACAAATAAATCCATAGTTTCCAATTGCATCTAGCGACTCGTAAGTACAAAGGAAAACAAGTCTTACTGTGTGAAAAGGCCACCTTTCAGGACCAGCTTTATTTTGCTTTCAGTGCACAGGCTGTCTCTCTTGTGCTCTTCCTTAATGAAAATAGCTGCAAGGGGCTGCACAGCTTGCTCTGCTCGCAGCTCCCACCACAGCTCTCCTCGGCTCCTCAAGTATTCCTGCATGGAGTAGGGCGCCAAGAGATGATGCTGAATTTTACACGCCAGCTTCTTGCATGTCCTAACCATTATACATCAAAGCTGCTATTTTCTAAGGKGAAAAATAAAAGAATATTCTGTGTATGGTGGCTGAAACACGGCAGTGAGTCCATCTCCATCAGGAAATGTCTTCAATAGCAGCATGGGGAAAGGGCATTTCTCTTATTTGTCTAGCTTGTTTTGCCCGGAGACCCATGCAGAGAGGCCTCCTGTTCAGCCTGGGCTGTCTGGTGCATCCATGATGTGTCTCACCAAGGATGAGTTTCCTTGGGCAGTTCCTCCTGGCTTCAAAGTCACCACATAAAATAAAAAAGCCAAGGCTTTAACGCAGCACCAGGGGGACAACCAGGAACAAGGCAGAGCATCGTGGTCCGTCACCCGAGCCCATGTYCCACATGGGGACAACTGCATGGACCTGGGTCTCTTTGGGGCTTTGCCCTTGTCAAGGTCAAGCAGATCCATGTGCCCTGAAATACGACCCACGAACATCAGGCTGAACCCTATGCAACCAGTCTGGGAAGAGGGGTATGGACATAGTTTAACGTAACTTTCTCCAGGGCTGAGGCTCTTTATTCTTTGCAGCTGGGAAAGACCAAAACCTTCCTGCTCTTCTTTGAAAAATGACAGTCGAGTCAATCTTTCTTTCTGAGACACAACCAACAAACTCAATGGTGAAATCTCTCACGCAAGATGTTGAAGAGCAGAGTTCCACCCTGGAATGGGGGAGCAAGTCCTGTTTCCATTTGGAGAAGTGTTTAAGCAATTTACATGAAATTTGAATAAAGTGTGCCCCGAATGCCATAGTTTGGTTGTATTCTTGCTAGACTTGCTGGTAGTTGGGAGATTAGGGTTCAGACTGTTCCACCAAAAACACTTTGAAGATTAAGCAAACATAGAGCCTATGTTCCTGTTCTTATGAGTTTGACCATCTGACCAAGGTTTTTGCTTGGACTGATTAGGGAAAGAAGAAAASCCAAGAGCTTGAACTGATGGGCAACCCAGCCCATCCCGCGTTGGAGCCTGGGACCCAGCACCATCCCTGCAAGGCCCACATGATGCTGGAAATATGAGCACATGCCAGGGCATTCCTGAAAACTGATTTCTTTTATTAAAAAAATGGCTTCGAGCACATGCCAGGGCATTCCTGAAAACTGATTTCTTCTATTAAAAAAAATGGCTCATCTGCCATGTTTCTTTGTTTCTCTGAGCTCTTTGCAATCTGCCTGTCCCACTTCGCTGAATGTCCCACGGGCCATTGATCCCCTCCATGCTGCCAATTGCTGACGTTGTTGATGCAGGAATATTTTAAGCTCTCTAGGAGAAGAAGCTGATGGTTTCGTCATCCTCTGCAACTCTGCATTTATAATTGACCTAAAAGGGAAAATAAATTAAAATATAGACCCTCCTTTGTTTTGTTCTCCTGCACAAAAAGAAGATTTTGCTTTGAATTAAAAGATGTGGAAAATAGCTGTTTTGGTTTCATTTTTCCCCTTGACACCTAGGAAGATTAGAGTACGTCCTTGTGAAGAGCAAGAGCTGGGTATACCAAGAAATGAATAAAATCAGTGTGTCCTGCACTCGACATCATTGCCCCAAGCGGGCGGTTGTAGCTCATGAGATTAAGAGCTTCAGTCCAACTTGACGTGCTCTGTAGGAGCGCAACACGTTTGACCTGCGGGCTGCATCCTCACGGGAGAGCAGAGCAGAGCTGGCCATGGGTGAGGACRTGGCTCCTCACCCGAACGGGAAGGGTTTCCAGAACTTCCCTGGATGCTCCTTRGGGAACAGGGATGTTGCTTGTTGTTGGTGACCCCTTGTGTGACCAGAGGATGGGGGGTCAGAGCTGCTGGTGGAGGCCCCACATCTGCCTCTCTGCCAACCTCTCCACTACAGCGCGAGCCACAAAAAGCATCGTGAAAAAAGCTCCATTTCTTTCTTCCTAAACTTCAGAAACTGTTGCCTTGAGGACATCCGAGCATTTCACCGAAACATATTGTATTTTAGGGAATATACTGAGGAAAATATCACAGTGTTTTATTTCAGCCTTGCTTCAATGTGGTGAAGTATAAATATGTGGTCTAAATATTATGACTTTTTTCATGTATCATGCTCTAAAGCTACATATGTTCTGCCTGGTATCGTACTGCAAAAGTCCAGATGTAGAAGTCAGAAGAAAATGTTTTGCCTTTGCTGAAACATGATGGGAACAAATCAAATACCTTCACAATATTTCTTTTTGGAGAACCCTGTGATTTTTTTTTTCGTTTTTCAACCCAGGTTGGAAGGAAAGCACAGATTTTGGCTCCATGGTGGAACAGAAGAGCCCTTGGCTGGCAGGTTAGGCCAATARGGCCCCCTTATTTATATAACTATATAAATAAACTTCTCTCCAAGGATAGGATTGTGCACTAACATCCTGCCCATTCCTAGAAGACAACTCTTGAGTGCCCGTTGCTCGATATTAACCAAGTTCATTTCTTTTCTACTTTTGCAAGACGAGGCTGTAAATCCCAGTGTCAAAAACCCCTCCTGGACACAATCTACCTGGTTTGCACCTGCAAATACCTCTGCTCCCACCTGGAACGAGCTGGAAATGGAAGCGCTGCAAGGGCCGTTGTGCAGCAAGGCCACATCACAGTCCATGCTCTATGGGATCTCCAGCGTCTGCTGTTCTGCTGGTGTCCCTCCAGCATCCTCCCCTGTGCCAAAAAAAGGCAAATCAAACATTCCGCCCATAAATTATGCCTGATAGGCACGAAGAGCCAAGATCCTCTACCTCAAACAGGTTTATACAGCAGTTAGGTTGGCCTAAAGAAAAACAAACATGACCATTTTCTTTCCAACCCTTCTGCTGATTTATTTCCCCTAGTAACATTTTTCTGTTACATGAACAAAATCTCAGATATAGATCTAATTTATTGGCCCCCAAGAGGGGCAGGCGTCTTTTTGGGCATGAAGGAAAAGAGCCCCCTGCGACCAATAAAACACTGCTCCGGGATGCAAAAACACTGCTCCGGGATGCATTTATTAGCACGCCACCATTGCAAACGCGAGCTGAAACCTCAGCGCCTGCCATTCATCACGGGCTGTTTCCCCCAGTCCCGTTTCCCTGCGCTTAATGGGAGGGACGGAAAGGGCATCCGTAATCCCCGCTGACAGTCCCAAAGGGTTTACAGCGCCAATCCAGGAGCAGAGGCTTGCCGGGTGCTCCAGGTTTTCTCCTGGATCAGCACTCAGGGACGAGCCGCCCTTGGCACGGCCGAAGCAGGAGCCGTGGTCAGTCTCGACAGCCCCGAAATTCGGGTACCAGGGAAATCACCCGTGTCAAAGAAACACCCTCAACAATTACAAACCCCTCCAGGACGAGGGGCTGCCGGTTGTGGTTCAGGGGCAAAAGCTTCTTCCTCGCTCCCCTGCTCCAACAAGCAGCCATCTCATCTCAGCACCTGGGTGGGAAAGCGAGACACGAGGGGATTATTTGATGTTATATGAAGGGCATCCTCCCATGCCCTGCAAACCATCCACAGGGAAGCCCCCGGCCTCATCTGCAACACACCATGTCCATCAGCCTCCCAGAGGCCCAAAGAGCAAGGCTGCCTGCAGAAGCCCCCATTCCCACCTCTTCTAGAGGTGCTTCTTGAAAGCTGGTGAGGAGTCAGAGGGACTGGAAGCATGGTCGAATTAACACATAAAATACCCCATCTCTAAGTACACGGGGTGCAAACTCACAAACTTGGTGCTCACTCACCCTTGATGGTGGTCCCTTAACTCCGTCACTGAAGCTGGAGAGCCATTGGGAGCTCCATGGACCATKTGGTGCACTTGGAGACCCACCTCGATGGAGACACCGACCCCGTGCCCAAGTCCGTGAGCTGAAGCCTCCTTGTCCCCAGCCGAGCCCAATGGTGAAGTGGTTGGAGGTTGCTCGTGTTCCTTGTGATCTCACCTCCCCTCAGGATGGACTGGGATACCTTCTGGCACTGCTCATTCCCATCTTGCTGCCGAACACCCATGGAGTCCCACGGCTGCTTCCAACACATGCTCCAACATACACCCCAAATTGCTCCATCCTACAAGACGCCACCATGGATGGTTGGGCTGTGGATCACACATCAGCCCTGTGAAGTGGACAAGCCATTTGGCAGGGCCCGTGTGGGAACCTGCACCCYGATGCTGCCCAAGAACGCACCACTCACGCAGAGGCGATTCGTATCAAAACTTTATTTATTAAACCAAAAAAATGCACCATTGGAATAACATTTCTATAAAAAAATGAATATGAGACTGTTCTACAGTGCATTACAAAACCCCCTTTTCCTCATGTAGTAGTATACAAGATTGTGTGTAGAAACAGTCATTTATTTTTAAACCGTAAGCAAGGTTCCTTTCTCATAGAACAAGATTTACACTTAAATATTGCAGTCACTATTCTAATTTGGTTAACAACGCTAGAGGCCGACGATTTAAAGAAACGGTTTATAGGCTCAAAATGCCGTCCTTAGGCCTTTCGAAACAACAAGGTTTTTTTCTTTTTTTTTTTTTTTCTTTTAAACTAAGGCTAGTTAAAGCTGGAGTATAACCCATCTCTACCGGGTAAACCTATCACTAGTCTGCTAAGAACTTCTGGATTACCTTGCAAAGCCCTTTGAGGGGGAAGGCGCTCGCGGTGCCTGGGCACGGAGACACGGAGCGAGCAGGGGGGCCGCGGGCACCCCGGGGCCGGGCACACTGCAGCTTTAACCGCCTGCCCTGCGTCCGCAGCCAGGTCTCCCTCGCATCGTCATAAATTATCCAAAAAAAAGGAAAAAAAAAAAAACACTCTAAAGAATAAATTAAATATTACTTATAAAAAGTCCCCCTGCCCTCCCCCGTCCCCGCCGCTGCCCCCCACCACCCCAAGTCGGTGGCAACTCTCCAAGGTGGGAATTGCCAGGTCTATGTTACAAGAATAAAAAGAGCGTGGCTGCTCCTCGTGCCGACGCTGCTGCTCGCGTTGCATGTACAGCATACGGTGAAACGCGCGGGCTGGCACCGCTCCGGGCGAGCCCACCGTGAGCCCAATGCATGTGCCTGGAATGCCTTTTGCCAAGAGCTGGGGAAAAATTAAAAAAAAAATAGTYTTGGAGCCTCTGGGAATTCAGCTGGAGATGGGACAGGACACTTAGGAATTAACAGGGACGGAGGTAAAGCAAATCCMACAAGTCCCACARGAAAAACCATCTCTGACCACCTGGKAAGTCTGGGGGTTTAACTGCTAGAAAATTCCTCGTTCATCTGGTTTGTGGGGATCCACTTCAAAAACGAGACCAAAAAGGAACCSGAAACAAAGGGTTTGTGGCTCCTCCACCCTTGGGTTTCTCACCTACGCTGCCCACAGAGTATTTTTCCCAGCTGAACCTGTTAAGGGACTTGATGAGCGCCCCAGCCACGCTGCCAGCCCCAGCCCTGCAAACCTCGGTGCCTGTTTCTGGAGGTCTCACCAGGGCTCAGAGGACGCCTGGATGGAGTCACCTCCCTGGCATCAACGAGCCCTCCGGCCTCGGGAGGCCCTCTTTTTGCCTGGTGCTTTCTGGTTTGCTCCGAGAAAAGGGCCGTGGTAGCGAGTGGGCATCCCCACACACCAGAAGGTCTGGAAAAAGGGTTTTCAAGGAAGGTGTAGTCATTAAAGATGCCCAGGAGGGAAGCAGACCTGTTGCACWGTGGTTCTTGTGGTTCTGTGTGTTAAACAGCACGAAGTTGTGCGCTCAAGCTGGAGGAGATTTTCCAGCTGGGTGRTGTGGGGAGATGAAGGAACTGCCCTGGAGGTACCTGCAGGTCCGTCCAGGAACCTGGAGTGCAATCACACCATGGCCTGCGCAACCATTTCTGAGGGTTTCTCGCATTTCTGGCCATATCTTGGTCTGGAATTACAAATTCCCAAACACAGGGATGCATAAACAGATGGACTGATATGSAGATAGGATGTCGCGCTACAGAAATGTCTGGATCAAACTTCTTGACAACTCCTCGTCAAAATGCCGGCAGGATTGATGGCCAACCCCAAACTGAGGACTGATCCAGATCACCCCTAAAGTGATGAGCCAGATGATTCCCCTCCTTTAAAGGATAAATGGCTCATGAAAGGAATTGAGCTTATCCTCCAGAGCTGAACATCTAAGCAGCTCAGGAGACCCTAGTGCTGGTCTCCAACTATGGAGCCAACTATGGAG